>NC_090933.1:298072838-298431222 GCF_040938575.1 Ambystoma mexicanum | reverse complement strand
CTCCAGCACTCCATTGTAAGATGGTGTGTGCTGAGTCTCGAAATATGGAAAGACTAGTAAAGTCAATTTCACTTTACATTCTCTGTGAATCATTTATCCCAGAGAAGGTATTTAAACCTGTGGGAAGTCTAAAAGACATCCCTGTGTCACTGCACTGAGGGTTTTGTGTGACACATATGAAAAGATGATGCCTATGAAGTTATCTAAAACTCCATAATCAAAGAACACAAATGTAAAACACACATCAAAATACACGAAAGAGTGGGAAAAAAGGCTCACACTCTTTCCAGGTAAAACAAATCAAGTCATCAAAAATCCAGCAAAGTTGCTGGTGGTCTCTAAGGTGAAGGGAATTAGCACATTTATGAGAATCTTCCCTAACAGCTGTCAGATGATGTGCCTGAGGGTGGAAGAAAGGCATGACGTTAGACACCTCTGTGGTTTACCATTGCCTTGTTACATGTGAATCCTACATCGTGTGGAATGGTATTGAGGACACATGCTGTGGGACATAGCATGGTGCATTCATGCATGGTTTACAGGAAACCTCCTGGCGTGGTGACATAGCATTTGCAGGGGACAGCTCCATGCAGTTGTGGCCAGAACAGGGGAACTGTGATGTGAAGGGGGCTGTGCCCAATGGTGGGGCGACACAAGGGACCAGGAACATGTTGATGGGTGACATAGGGGCGGGTCCAGCTGGCGCATGTGGGGTTTGTAGTAGGTCTGGCAGGGATATGGATGGTCCATGTTGTTGCCTTTGCATTGGAGGGTGGCTGTGTGCAGGTGACACTTGTTTGGCATGTGATTGTACATGTTTTGGACACGGGAGGGGTGCTGTTGCGGGATAGGAGTTGTGAGATGTGAACTGTGATCACTGTTGTTGTGGTACAGTGGAGATGGTAGGGTGGGCATGGGGAGCAGTATGTGTTAGGCTGACCAGTCAATTGAGTTGTTCCATGTGTCCCAGTGCAGATAGGGAGTGCTGTTATGGACTGTTCAGGGCAACATTGCACTTGGCCATGTGCGTATGGAAGCTCAGCGCCCCAACGTGACCAGGTGGGGTCCGTCAGGGCACATTTGGTGCGTGCATGGCTGAGAGTGTGTGTTGGGTGCACATTGCTCCTCTGTCCGGGCATGCCGGGGGGCGGGGGGGAGTTACTCGTGTATGGGCTTTGTGTCCATGGCGTCAGTGACCGTGCAGGTAGTTCTGTCCAGTGGGCATATGTGTGCTTGGTAGATTGTGGTCTTGGTTCATGTGTGCCTGTGCAAAAGCCATATGACGTTATTCAATGTATGGGTTTGGTGTGGTTTTGTGCATATCCATGGGACGTAGTACAAGGCTGGTAGTTCAGGTATGAGGGTGCTAGTTGCATCGTACCTACAACCTTTCTAGGTCGCCACACTTCCGGTGTGTGTTGCAGTGTCTGTTGTTCCTGGCTGCTCTGGCCTTCTGAGGGCACTGCCCCCTGCACACATGGTATACACAGTGGCTCTGCCACCCTTGCTGTCAGTGCCAGTGCGTCTGTGTCCCCATTGCCATTGTTGACTTCTTCTATCCCTGCCATGTGCAACATGGTGCTGCACCTCTCCCTGCACGGCATGAGTTGTATCAGTGAAGATGTTTTCCCACCTGTGGCAACACATTGCCTGCGGTGGGCTGACAGAAGGTTCCTCACCCTCAGGTGGAGGCCATCCCACTGCTTGTGGTAGTCGTGGTCTGTGCAGTGAGTGGTTCGAACCACAGACACCTTTTGGGCGACTTCCTCCCAGATGGAATTTCTTCTTGTTTGCGTTCTAAGGCTATGGTCGGTTGCAACTAGCTTCCCTGCATGTTGGACAATGGTGACCATGAGCATGTTCAACTCTTCCTCTGTGAAGTGCGGCTTTCGCTGGGGTCTCTCAGGAATTCTTAATGCCATTGCTGGTAGTGGATTTGCACAGTCGGGGTGTGTGTAGGGGTAGTGGAAACTGCCGATTTGAAGTGGATTGTATTTTTCAAAATGGACTCCAGTGAGTTTCCTGTTCTGGCAATCATGTTACTTCCAGTCACACTGTTTTCGGTGCTGCTGCGGTTGGCATGGACATGACAGAAACTGTGCCACTGGCACTGTGGCTTATGTTACGAACGATATCTGTCCCTTTTTACAGTGAATCTGTGGTGCCGGTGGCAGCGTTTCCGGCATGCCAGAATGCGCGCAGCCAACAGGTCATAGTTTACCAGTGGCTCCATCACTATGGGTGACGGAATTTGTGCCACCGGTGTCACTGAATCACTTCCATTTTACTGGTATACTTGTAATGAGGCCCATATCTTACCTGTTCCCCTATCATACTCAGGAAATGAACAGCAATCTCTTACTTCCAAGACTCCAGAGTCCCTCACCCAAACAGTCAGGATGAGAATGCAGAACAGAGTCAAGGCATGGGTGTCTGGGACCTCCTCCAGATCAGGCATGGGGAATCCATGACCCATATCACTAATGGGTGAAGAAGTTATGGACAACCTCCAAGATGCAGAAGACATATATTTTACTTGGAGTGGGAACTCCTGGGTACTATAACCCAGACAGAAAGAAAGAAAGCTACAGACCAACAAGAATCATGGCAAACATGCCATTCTGCAATTTGATCCACCTTATTGAACAATACCACTAGGGAAATGGGTCAGTTGAGCGAGGGAAATGGGAAACAACTTGAAGTTATATTGTGTGCAGAACAGTAACCACCCATTTCCATTAACATGCTGACCAGTGCCAGAACATTGGGATAAGAAGAAACAGGGGCAGGAGAAAGAACTGTAACGTTAATTACTTTTTTAACAAGTTTGTTACTGGAAAGCAAGCCTTTCTGAGACACCTACAAAATCAAAATCCAGTTCCCATTTTACCAAAAAGTGTGGAAGTACGGGCACAAAAGTGTTCTTTCTGTCAAACCTTTGAATTTCTAAATATTATTGGAAACATCTCTAGCATAAACACCTGCAACCCCAAGAGACGCTTTGCACATGTTCTATCAGATCAAGTTACTTTTAGATTAGTGAATATGGTGCAATACAGCAGAAGAAATCAATAAAAAATAGGTCCTTTGATTTGTGATATTTCTGCAACCCTCACTGCAATAACCTGTGAGGCAAATCCATAAGCACACACTGGAGCTGGCCATGCAAATTGCCACCGGCATGCATCAAGCAAACCAGTGGATGCTACCAGGGCAGATCATCCAACTCTGGCAAGGTGAGACAAGCTACCACCCGATGAGACCTTGGATCTCATACTAGGCTGCAAATCCCAGTAAAGACATGGCCCAGGAAAATGGTTATGCCATCCATCCCAACAAACTCCAAAACCAGAAAAAGCAATGACACCCATAAACCAGCCACAACTATTCTATAGGGAGAGCCAGGAAGCAACAGTGAACCCAGAAAGGGGAATCCGAAAATCCCATACCATACACCCACCCAGTGTTATGCATGTGGTCAAACAGGACACATGGATTGGGCTTACCTCCCACTACATTCACCAGAGCATATGGGCATCAGTTAGTGAGTAGCAAGTGACATGCCTACCCTGGATGGTGGTTGAATCCAGAATATCAGACTGTCAAGACTCTGTCCAGGTGAGGGTTTCAGGGGCCTCCTCCAGTTCTCAAGTGCAGGATCCACAACCCAACCTACTACTGTATGAAGAAGATATGGATAAAGTCAAAGATGCACAGAACTGTGATTTTGAATTAGAGTGGAGACTCCTGGGTACCAGGATCCAGAAAAAAAGGAATAAACCGCCAACCTGACAAGATGTGTTGCAAACATGACATCCAATCTTTTTATTTGCCTTTTTGAGTGATTCCAATTTGGGAATGGGTCCACCGAGCAAAGGAAATGCAAACCAATGTGAAGTCAGACTGGCTGTAAGACAGTGGCCACAAGCTCCCAGCAAGAGGCTGAGAATGCAGGAACTTTTGGCCCAGAAGGAAAACAGGCAGGAGAAGAAACTCCTATGGTAATCACCTCTCTGGACAGGCTTGTTACAGGAAAAATAGCCTTCCTGGGACAGCTACAGAACCTAACTCTAGTTCCACCAGTCTCCGTTTATACAGAAATGTGTGAAATACGAGGATCCCAAACTTTTCTATCAAAACATTTAGAGGGTCACTCAGTCAGCTTGATGGGAGATAATGAGCTGGCCCCATTATGTTCCCCAACCTCTCACCAGGAAACTGCAATCAAAGTATCAAGTCCTTAAAGCTAATTGACAGACCAGCCATGACTCAGGAGATGGAATTATTTAGCAATTGGAGTGTGACTATGAATATTGGTGGCAACATCTCTGGGATGTCCACCTGCTGCCCAAGCGATGCCTAGGCATATGTCCTATCAGATCACGTTCCTTGCTGATTAGTGAATGGGCTGGAAGATAGTGAAAGAAATCAAGAAGGAACAGGCCCTTGAGCAGCTTGGATCCTTTCTGCCTCCCCTCCCCGTATTGTGAATACCTGTGAGGCAACTCCATAGGCCCAAATCGAAATTGGCCATACATGCCAACACCTGGATGCAGCAAGCACAAAAGTGGAGGCCTACCAGACCAGATCTTCTAACCCACACATTTAGACAAACCACTGCTGGTTGAGACATTGGAACTGCTAGAGGTCCACGCATCCCTATGAAGACTAGACCAGAAAAAAATGTTATGCAATGCATTCTAACCAATTCTGGGTACAAGCTGCGTCATAGGATGGAGAAGGGGTGGGCACCACTTTTGAATTCACGTTATGTTAGTCCACTTAACTATAATGGCTATTCATAGTTTTTAATTATAGTTTTAGCCTGGAGCTGTCAGAAAAATTATGGTCCCATGACACAAGGACCAATAAATTTGAAAAACAGAAAATGATGAGGTGGAAACACCTCAACAAGTCTGACGCTCTCAGTTGGCTCCACAATGAGCAGAACAAATGTGTTTTCTATTTGTAGATAAGGTTATCTTGTACTATCATTTTAAGTTCATTTACTGATATTAATTCCTTGAATGAAATCAATTTTTTGAAAACCAAACTCAAATGAGAAACTTCAAAAGTGCAGGAGATGCTTAATGTGCATTCCTGTCACATTCTTACTTCAAGTGGCAAGTATTGAGACAGAAATCAAATACATGGCCAGTCCAAAGCATATAAGCCAATGCATTCCGGTATATCTACACCATCTTCAGGGCTATGCAATCTGTCAAAATTATAACGATAATTTTGACAGATTGCATAGCCCTGGAGATGGTGTAGATACACCGAAATGCATTGGCTTATATGCTTTGGACTGACCATGTATTTGACAGATATTGCATAGCCCTGAAGATGGTGTAGATAGACCGAAATGCATTGGCATATTGAGCAATAAGGTGGTATCAACAGAGGAGGAAAGGAGGGAAGACGTAACATCAGGACTCAATTGAATGAAGGGGAGATTAAAGAGAGAGGGGGTAAAATATAGAGTGGAGTACAATGGGGTTTAACAAAGATGAAGAAAGGAGGGAGGATAAAAAACCTGGAATGGGTTGGAAATAGGCTGTACCAATAGTAGAAGAAACAAGAGATGAGCTACTACCTTTTGAGGAATAGCAGAACACATAATAAAACTGAGTGTGGGAGGATGAATTAGATAGTGTCAGAGAGAGTATGCTCAATATGTACATGAGAAGGGTACATTCTTTAAGATGTGGTCTCTTTGCTCAAGTGACCACCTTCTGGCTTTCTCTGCCAGGTACGATCAACAACCAGGCTGCTTCTTATCTTTGAAGACCTGTAGTAGCCAAGGAATACAGCACCCCAGAAAGTCTGCACCTGTATCCATCTAAAGAATCAGGTTCTACATGAGCCCACAAGGAGAGGGAAGGAGGATGTGGCCCAACCTCCCTGCAACTGTAAAGGACTTGGAGTGAACATGTTGTTGAAACCCCTTAAGCCTTCAACACCTGAGCAGAGGGAGGAGGAGCAGCCTCAGGAGAGCATGAAGTACTGAGTTGTTAATGCTAAAGCGTATACGTTCTCCCTCACAGCAGGAGGTGGAGTTCCCAGTTACATTCTAGTTAGCCCAATATAGGTTAGACCTAATAAAGTAGTGAATTAACTATTTGGTCTTGGGGTCCTTTTTAGTCCCCACTCTCCCCTGCATGACAAATACCACACAGCATCTGACATGGAACACACCACAAACCACAACCAACAAGACACTGGGAGACCCAAGTACCAAAAAAATAATGTACCAGGCAGGTGTGTTGTGGATTGGCTGTCTGATCCTTTAGCAACCTAATGTTGAACACAGTAGAAATCATCAGAAAGCTCAAGAAAGTTCCTCCAGGTTTCTATCACCTGTCTACTTGATTCTCCCTTATTGCTCAGAAGTGTTCTAGTGCAGCTAACTTCAGACAAAGGGGGTCATTACGAGGTTGGCGGTAGGAGTTAACGGGGCCGGTAGAGCTGCCGGACCTGTTAAACCCCTACCGCCGCATTACAAGGTTTGCTTGCGGGACCCGCAAAGGGCGCCTGGTAACAAGGTTCCCCTAGCGGTTCCCGCTAGCAAACCAGGGAGCTAACAATGGGCCCGTCATTAACAGGCCCGTTGTTAGCTCCCTCCCCATTCCCATTGAGCCCTATCGGGGCTCGAATGGGAAGGGGGATGTAACGGGTCTGGGTTCCTCGAAAGAGGAATTACCGGGCCCTCCAAGGGTGGAATGGCCCAGTAATTCCCATTTAAGGAACCCGGACCCAGTACCCGGTAAGGGGGTAACCATGCCGCAAATTGTGTCATGGTTACCTCCAACCTTGTAATGACCCCCAAATGGTTTATGTCTTGTTTTCCATTGCCTTACAACCACAAACTTTTCAAAAGTTACTGCCATTAGCAACCATTTCACATTTTATGTTTTATTTATTTTTATTTTATTGTTTATTTTTATTTATTGAGCATGTGTATGTTGCCTATACAGCAGAAATAGTCCAGTTGCCATGTTTAAAGCGTGGGCTAGCTCGAGAGCAGCAGAGCGGTGTACAGAGTGTGAGTAGCCGGCATTTGGGCTGGCATCTTTCAACAGTAGCGCTGTACTCTGAGGTTTGTGCATTGGTATATGCATCCATTGGAATTAGTCCATGGTCAGGTATTGTTGAAAGAGCCATGTTTTGAGAGATTTCGGAAACTGGAGAATTGTGGGGCATTCTGAGCCAACACTGAGATTGAGTTTCAGAGGGTGGGTGAATGACAACAGAAGGATTGTTTGTGGGTCATCTCCTTGTCGACGAGTTGTGATTCAAGCGGGTTGGTCAATTTCCTGTGCATGGAGCGTGTGCCACCAAATGTGTGGAGTATAGCTGCAAGGTACCCTTGTGTGCTACTCGTGACTGCTTTGTAGATGGTAGATGCAGTCTTGAACAGTATCCTGGCTTGGAGTGGAAGCCAATGTAGTTTGCACAGGATGGGGGTAATTCGGTCAAATGTTTGTGCTCCTGTTTTTAAACCGTAATCACATAGCGCCTCCTTATTATAAATATTGGCCTAAACCGATTCGCGTTACCCAGAAAACTGCTTTCCTAAAATTCCGATTTTGGGTTAACTTCGCCGCCATTTTAAGACTCATCCACCATTTTGATTTCAACTCATGTTCCATGTTCTAAAATGGTGGACTGTGTTATCGACTTGCAGTCGAGCCGAACAACCTTTGAGCTTCTGTAATGTTTAGGTTGACCGAGAGCCGACTGTATAACCTATGCAAAGAAACCTTGTGCTTCCTACGAACTACCATTTAATTGTTGTCTGCGCTCACAAGCCTCATCCTCGTGTAAACATGAAACAATGAAGAGTAAATGTCGATCGTATGCTTTGGCTGAACTGCATTGTAGTGACTCTTGAAATAAGGCTTACCGTGAATTCGAGAACCAACAATACCATTGAATGTTCATGGACATGTAAACTTGTCTTAATCCTTTGTATAACATTGTAACATATGTCATGTGAACTAGGCACAAACTCTAGCCCACAAATTATTCACATAGAGGCTGGACAATATTTCTAAAATCCTATAAATAGGTCTGTGTTTAGATGTCCAGCACTCTCACTCCTTACTGTGTCTGCTGGTACATACTGCAAGATGTTGGGAGCCAGATAGCTATCTGTTTTGCTTTTCAGCACGTGATTAGTGTATTTCATTTTTGGTACTAAGCCTCAATATTTTGTTGGTCTTTCAGATGGCGCCCGAATAGGGACCCTCAAGATTGATGCCACTTCGTTGAAGAGAAGACGCGGCCATCGCACCGGGATCGGACAGTGAGAAAAAGGAGGCCCCTTTGTATGAGACGTGATACCTCGACAGTACTGCACAATCCGATCCCTGGACGGTGGGCACACGGTTCGAGAGGGCATCTTGACGAGGGTCCACATATCGAGGCACGCAGTTTTGCCGAAATCACCAACCACGAAGGTCCTTTGTCCTTTGTAATCTGATCGGAACTCCTCAGTCTTTTGTAATCAGGTGAGTCGTGCCCCGATTCCTAAGTATCCTGATATTTGGTTGCAGTTTTGTCCAGGTAACACCAGTGATCTGACATGCCTTGGAAATTGCCTGCCTGTTTCAGGGGTTAATTCTGCAGAGACAGACAATCTTTGGAATTTGGCTGACTGGCGCCACAGGAGGGGCCGCCGGCATCTACTATGAACCGTAAGTACGGCATTGGTAGTATAGTATTCAACGATATTTGGCACAGACAAACCAGACATGCTTCCAAATTTCAGTGGCCAGTAAATGGTAGCTTTGAGATTTCCCGAATAGAGTATTTAGGGCCTCATTATAACCCTGACGCTCCCGTAATGAAGGGGGCCGGTACAGGAGCGTCCCCCTTCATTACGGGAGCACTGCTTACGAGGTTGCCTTTGCGGGACCCTGTAAGGACACCTGGTAAAACCAGGCGCCCTTTCCGGGTCCCGCGAGGGGAAGAGGGAGGTAATAATGGGCCAGTTGAATGTGCCCCTTATTACCTCCCTCACCATTCCCGTTGTGCCCTATGGGGGCTCAAATGGGAATTGGGAATGGGGAATGGTTCCTGCAAGGAGGAATTACCGGGTCCTCCTATGTCGGAATTACCCCGTAAGTCCTCATTGCAGGAACCCGGTAATGGAGCCCGATTTGGAGGCTGCCATGGAGCTAATAGCACCATGGCTACCTCCAAACCCTTAATGAGGCCTTTAGAGTCCATATTGTTAAAAAAAAGCGCTAGACCTGCTGCATTTGATGTAATTCAGATTTGGAAAAAAGAATCTATGCAGCAATTTAAGATTAAAGAGAAGCATGCACGTCGTCATATGTCTAATTCAGAAAAGGCATTATTGTATGATCAACAGAAACAGTCAGAGTCTGTTAGAAACATGGATAGGGCTTTCCAACTTGGTGTACAGAAACTATATCCCTCTAAAGATTTTCATGTCTCAGATGAACTAATTGATAAACTTTTAAATGGACGTAGGCCTAGTGCCACTGCACAACCTCCTTATGTACCTCTTCCTGTTGTTTTACCTCTTCCCGCTGCTGCACCTACTCCCATATCAATTCATGTTCTTCATGTTGTTCTTACGCTGCCAGCTGTTGCTCCTCTTCCTATTGATGCTTCTCCTTCTGTATCTCCACCTTTACCGACTATTACTGTTTCTTAGATTCCATATTTGTTGCCAGTAGTAGTGTCTACACTAGCTATTGTACAGGATTTGTCTACTCTCTCTTTCCCAAGCGGTTCTGCTCAGCTTGTAGCCGATGAAGGGGCGAGTGCTGAATCAAAAGTAGTGACTCGTAGTACAGTTTCTAAAGATAAGAAGAAAGATTTGTATGCATGGGCTAAGAAATGTATAGAGGAGGTTGAAACATCAGCTGTTTTAGCTACACTTCTTGATCTAGAAAGTATTCCCAAACAGAATGTTTTTATTGAGGGGATGGGAATGCACTTGGCTGTAATGTGGAATAATTTGATGGACATGGATGTCCCACAAAGGTTGATTGATTTGAATGTATTACCTTATTAAAGGATAGTGCAGAGAAAGTAAATGAGCATGTCAAGAGGGTTTTTGAGTTAAGAAGGGAGTTAAAACGGTTACAGAATGATGAAGAAGATGGTGATAGATTGGATGCTTTGTATGTACAGAAACGGTTCCTTCCTCCTTGTAAATCAATGAGTGAAGAGATGCAAATTTGCACAAGGGATGCGCTTAAATGGATTTTGGATGTGTCGATATCTCCCATAGAAGTATATGATACGTTTAGTCAGTATACTCCAGAAATACAGAAGAAAGTGTTACAGGTAATGGTAGAATACCTGCAGGATGAGTGTATGAAGAAAAAGATTTGTTGTCCCGCAGAATTGATGATTATTTATAAGAGAGCCTTTGCGCCCGATACTGCTTCGACTACTTTATTGCTCGATCTAGCCCTATTGCTTAACAAACATTCAGAGTTGCCTACTACTCAGTTGCCTATGAGAGAGGTTCCTGCGACATTTGTTCCTAAAGTTGAGATTCTTGCTAATGTTGCAGCAGGTACAGCAGCCACTACTATTGAAGATCATTATGTATCACAATTTGTTCATGTCCCGTTCTCCAGACAGGAAGTGAACACTATTAGGCAGTCGATTCCAGACATTAGGAAAAATCCAACAGGGTTTTATAAAGAAATAGAATCTGTCTTGCATTCGTCAGTTTTCACCTTAGGTGATATAGACGTGTTCCCTGTGATCCTACCTGCTGATTTATGAAAACAGATTAGGAATGTAGACGATCAAGCAGGACTGGGTGACACATGGATTAACTTGGTGCAGTTAGACGGAGAAAGGAAAGCTGGTGCGAGACCACCGCAAGTGATACTGACTTTGCCAGACAGAATAGTAACGAAATTAAAGACTTTGGTTCCCGAGAAAAGGATTGTTTGGGACAAAGTCACTGCTTGTACCCAAGGGAAATCTGAAGGTGCTACCGAATTCTTTAATCGGTTCAAACAAATATTTTCAGATTTTAGTGGACATGGTTTAAGCACCGAGTAAGGGAAAAGGTTGTTTGTGGATAAATTTGTGCATCGGTTGTTGCCTGTTATCCAATCACAAATCATGACTTCCGAAAGTGCTTGGCAAGCTAAATCACAGTCCCAAGTATTACATATGGCTCAGTATTACGAAAATAGAGTCAATAATGAAAAAGAGAGGATTGAAAAGAAAAAGAGAGACTTGAAAACTAAAGTATTCTTGCAACAGATAGTTAGAGGAACCAGCGGTGGCAGTACACAGTTTAGAGGCCAGGTTGCCCCACAAAGTAATGTGCAGTTGGGTCCTGTACACATGAACCAGTGTGCTTATTTCAGACAAGAGGGTCATTGGCGAGCCCAATGCCCGATCCTTCAGCAAAGATCGAATAACACATATGGTATCATGGGTAGATGAACCAGAGGCTGCCTTGGGGTAGGGGGTCCTGGTAGAAGCCACTTTGGTCAAAATCCACAGTCATTCTCGCAAGATAGTCAGTAACCTAGTGTAGATAGTAGAAACATTTTTGATAATCCTTCAACTGCCTATCTTTCTGAAGATCTTGTTTTTGATGATATATTGTTTTGTTAGGACAGCCTGAAGCAGGATCTGGAACCAGTACCCATTCCCGTCAATCAGAAAGGGCCCTACATTGAGATGAAAGTAGGGAATAGGAATCATCTATTTTTGATAGATACAGGAGAACAGAAGTGTTCCATTGGTCATTCATGGGTTCCATATATTCCATTGTCAAGGCAAAATAACATTTCTGTAGGGTTTTCTCGCATGCCAGTGGTTAGTCCGGTTTCTCAGCTGGTACCGATTTCAATGGGGCCATTCACGGATCACTGTCCATTTCTTCTAATGACGAATTGTGGCAAGAATTTGTAGGGGTTGAATTTGTTGAAGGAATTAAATGAGGTAATTCATTGTTCTTCGGATGAAGTACGTTTGATGATTTCACTCCAGCAATCTTCTGCCTCACAGTTTTTGACTAGACCTTTACCGCCTGCATTTAGTGAAGTTCTGGCGTGTTTATGGGCGGTTGATGACAATGATGTCGGCATTTTGGAAATTGATTTACAGAAAATGGGGGGGGGCGAAAGAGTGAGTTAACAGGGAAGTGCCCTTACTCTATGAACATGATACCACAAAATGTAGGGCAAATGCCGACTGTGATTCTGATTTGGTTAAAACCAAAAAACGTCTGATCTCCAAAAGCAGGAGACTCGCCTGCTTTATGGATAAAACTACTTTGGTTGAGGGCAGAAATTGTTTTAAAGAGAGACAACAGAGGACTGCTGTGGCTTTTGCCACTTGCAGACACAACAAGGCTGTGAAAGAGGACAGAGAGGGATAGAGTTGAATTTCTAGATATCCCTTCCTCCTTCCCAAATCTGTCCCTGTGTAGCGCTGGTGTATCGCCTACAAAAAGGAGACAGAATAAGAAAATAGAAACTGTACTACAAGTCACTACTTTTGATTCAGCACTCGCCCCTTCATCGGCTACAAGCGGATTATCCATAAAGCAGGCGAGTCTCCTGCTTTTGGAGATCAGACGTGTTTTGGTTTTAACCAAATCAGAATCACAGTCAGCATTTGCCCTACATTTTGTGGTATCATTTTGGAAATTAAACCTGTTAAAATTGTTTTGAAGCCTAGAGCCAAGTTGCCATGCATTCCACAATGTAAGATTTCAGTTGATGGTGAGCAAGCTCTGAAGAGCATAGTTTCTGATTTGGTCCATCGTGGAGTAATCGAGGAAATTGCAGGAAGTTTGTGCAATAGCCCAATTTTACCAGTGTATAAGAAAGAGGATAATGTGATTCCTTTCCGTTTTATTATTGATTTGCGTGTTATCAATAAGATTGTTGCTCCACAATTTCCAATTGTGCCTGATGTAACCATGATATTAACAATGATCCCAGCTTCTGCTACTCATTTGAGTGTGGTGGATCTTAAGAATGCCTTCTTTAGTATTCCCGTACACGTGGATAGTAGATATTTGTTCACGTTTACCCTAGGAGGACACTCATTTACATTCACTTGTGTGCCACAAGGGTTCACGGAGAGTGTGAGAATTTACAGTAGAGCTTTGAAAGAGCAACTTGATGCACTTGAGTTGTCTCGCACTTGTACATTATTGCAATACGTTGACGATCTTCTCTTAGCTGCAGACTCAGAAATTGCTTGCAAAGAGGGTACCGTGTTGTTGCTTATTCATCTATCAGAGCATGGGCATAAAGCTTCATTGAAAAAGTTTCAGTATTTTCGACAGGAGGTCACCTATTTAGGCTATCTCCTGTCAAAGGAGGGAAGAAGATTGACACTTGAACCGATAAAAAGCATCTCTAGCATGTCTGTCCCAAATACACAGAAAGAGGTCAGAGCCTTGATAGGAATGGCTTCTTACTGTAGACAGTGGATCCCTAATTTTTCACTAGTGATAAAACCAATGTTGGCATTGACAAATGTGATGGATGTGCTTTGGATGTGTTAACGCAGGAACATGGGGGGAAGAATAGACCCTGCAGTTATTTTTCCTCCACACTTGATCCTGTTGCATGCGCTTTGCCGAGATGATTGAGAGCTGGTGCTGCTGCAGCTGCGTCCATAAAACAATGTGAGGGTATGGTTTTAGGTCACTCTTTAACCATGATGGTACCCCATTCCGTAGACATTCTATTAAACAGAACGCAAACACAACACCTTACTTCCGCACAATTAACAAGATACAAACTGATCCTATTTGCACCGCATATTCAAATTAAGAGGTGTTGCGTATTGAATCCAGCTGAATTATTGCCTCTTCCAAGACATTGCTTGAAGTGACGAAAAGTTGCATGACTGCCTCTATACTACAGAGCAAGAAACCAAAGGCAGAATTGACTTAAATGATACACCACTGAAAGATCCACAAGGGGAGCTGTTTTGCAATGGCTCCTGCTTCAAAATTCCAGATGGTACATCCACTGCTGCTTATGCTATCACTACATTAAGCACGATTGTGGAAAACAAGACAATCTTGCATAGGATTATCGCATTGACTTGAGCTTGTGAACTTTCCGAAGGGCTTAGAGTAAATATATTCACAGATAGCCAGTATGCCTTTGGAGTGGTTCACAACTTCGGTACACGGATCTAAAATCCAACATGGTACCTTGTGTCAGATGTATTAACCCACATATGCTCTGCCCTGTGGCATCACTGTGTCCTGGTGGTGCCAGAATCATCAAAATGGCCACAAAACCTCTGAAAATTGTGCTCTACAAAGCACAAAAAGATGGCTGCCAAATCTACAATGCATGTTGTCAGTAGCGGAACAGAGACCACACTCCTGAAACATGTTACTGGGCTGCCCGACAAGTAAAACGGGAGATTGCATGAAAAGCAATGCTTGCTGAAAGAAATCCGTAATCTTGTTTTTTAATCTTTTCTTGGTTGCTGAAAATACAGAATGCTGGTCCAAAACACCCACAAACATCCAATCTTCTTGCTGAGTGTCACATTTTACTGAACTGAAGAAATCATTGTGAAATTGCAATATCCTGGAAAGCTGAATTGGCCATCAAAAACACCCACAGCACAAGTTTGCCTGCCTGTGGGATCTGTCAAAATCTGGGCGCAGTACCAGCGGCCGCCTGAATGACTGTTTCAAAAGCCTGCATTAAAACTGTAAACTTGTACCATTGTAATTTAATGTCTGAAATCTAAGTGACCTTTTATCAAGAGTAACCTAGGTTGTAACTATTTAAACTTCATGATTTAGAGTCTGGAATCAGTGTTATAGCTGCTTGTTTTAAAATGACAAGTTTATTTAAACACAGAAAATTGCAACAAAATTACATTTTAAATTAAGCCTGACTCCAAGCCAAACCACAAACAACTTCCCCCACAGGGCCAGGCACCTTCTGCTCTCTAGACCAGGAACTTACACCCTTGTGTTGATTAAGAAGGGAGGGGAACTTGGGCTGCTGTGGAAAGAGCACAATGGACTTGCCCCAAGCGTAGGAGATGCTAATCAGGAAGGATTGTAAATGGCCTCTGCCAGAAAGAAGGGGGCGGAGATTGCTTCTGAGCTGAAAGAAGGAGAATGAGGCGGGGACAGACAGCCTTTTGTTGATTCACAATGGACAAAGAGCATATTTCTAAAAAGACTGATCATTTACGGTGCACAATTGTAAAAAATATGGAAACCCCAGACTTCTGAACCTAATTTTTGGCTGCACATTTTAAGGAGAGCCAGAACTCTGTGCTATGTTCTGGGAAGTAACTGTAGAAATTGTGATTTTATACCAAATGTAATTATGTCAAAAGCATGAAACTTCACAGGCTTATGCCCAGATACAATGCGCACAGTTGTGCACATTTTTGTATAAACTAGATATTGTATTTTGGCCCAAAAGGGCAGAATTCTGTCACAAGCCGACACAAGCTCCTACAATGATGGGGCTTGGAAGAGCATTTGCTCCAAAAAATATGTGATCTACATATGTTATTGTTATAAAGTTTTATAAAGTATTACTCCCTATCTCCAACCCATCCTCTCTTGTATTTAGAACCTGATATTGTTTGAAATAATTTTGAATAGCCTGAACTCGTTATCTTATCCCTACTACCTTCCTTCTGTAATAGTATTGTTAAACATATCTTTGGGCTGATATATTCATCTGAAGAAGGCAAGGTCCTCGGCTGGCAAAAACTTGATCCAGAGGCGTCCTGGTCTAGTGGCTGTGCTCCTGTGTAGTATTTGCTTGTTCATAGTCATTCCCTAGTGTAAAGAAATCCTGTCTGTCTTTTGAAAGCGCATCCCTGTTTTCTCATTTTGGTGCAGATTTTTTAAAAAAATGACTTCCACGAAAACATCCATAGCTTCTTCACATTTCATGATAGAAACAATATTTAAACGTCTGCTTGTAGCTAACATCCACAGATTTCCATAGAACCAAATACTGCATCTCAAATCCCTATAGTTTTCCCGCATCCGCGATTACAGCGCACAGAAAAGTTTGCGGCAAATTTTCATTTTGGCAAAATGTTACACGTGTAAAATAGCTTTTCATTGCACCCGACCTCAAATTTCAGTTTGCCCATTGCTTATTGGTGTCAAATCATTGCTAGTGTTTGTTTGCAAACATATAAAGTGTCTCCCATTAGAATTCAAACAATTTCAGTGATTTAAGCCATATTTAGTGTTTTACTAAATCCATTCTCAGACAACTTTAAAAACCAGTTTGACAGTTTGCCAATCAACTCTGTTTCTCTCTTGTGTTTGCTGCAGGGACATTGGGATTGACCTTGTATTTGAATTCTGCATTCCTGAAACCTGTTCTCTCTCCTCCTATCTCTCTACATTGCATATTGGGGGGGGTTGAGGGGTGTGCAGGGGGAAAGAGTAACCACATTGCTATTTGATTTGAACCCACACCCACAAAAGTATTATTACTGTGCTGCATTGTTTTTGATCATTATTACTCCTTGTGATTAAAGAGATTGCTTAGTGTGACATCACCTCATTGGTGATTATTGTACCCCCATTAAAAATAGTGTGATTATATTTTGAATATATAAATAAATATTTTAACTTTGCAAACCAGCCTGATTCCACGTTCAGTGTGACAGGGGGGGTTCCAAGAGAGGGGCGTGATATAAGTGGTACATCGTTCAGAATAAAAGAACTTTTAGACACAAATAAATAAATAAGGATTTCAGTTGTGCATTACATGCTAGGCATTGACTTAGGTGAAGTGCCGGATTGAAATCACTTACACTTGATAGTTCAGCAACTCTCACTTCCTACTCAACTAGCAATCATGAAGTGCGCTGCACATCAGAAAGTGACTGATGATGTAGGGAGAGGAAACGCTTTTGCTGAAAGAATATCTAAACAGACTGCCACTGATTTATGTTCAGAGGTGTATATAACGAAAGAAGCTATGAATACCTGTACAATAGATTAAGGAATCGATTCAATAAAAAAAATCCAAGCTGATGCCACTCCAGAAGAACTTAGCCACTGGGTTAAGGGTTTAGCAAGTTTGGATGAGGAAGTTTGTTGGGTGGACAATGAAAGAAAAAGATGGATGCTACCCAATGCTTATGTCACCGCTATGGTTACAATGGCTCATGGTTCTACTCATATATGTGCTAGGAAATTCTGTAAATTGCTAGAACCTGCAACACCGAGGTGTAGTTTTGGTACCTCCTCTGTGCCTTTCCAGGTAATACATTTCGACTTCATCAAAATATAACGCTGCTATAATTACAAGTATGTTCTAGTAGTCATTTGTGCCTTTAGCAAGTGGGTTGAAGCCTTTCCTTTGAAAGATGGCACAGCAATGACAACAGCGAAAACCATGCTTAAGGAATATTTTCCTAGGTTTGGTTTGCCGAGAGTCATCAGGTCGGACAATGGTCCACATTTTATCGCTGATGTTATCCTACAAGTACGCACGGGATTGAAGTTTGATAAATGGTTCCATTCGGCTAGACATGCTCAGAGTGCGGGACTTGTAGAATGCCATAATGGTATCCTAAAGAATAAGCTAACTAAAGTTGCGCTAACAGTAACTTGAAATGGCCGGAAGCTTTACTGGTAGTTTAATTGTCCATGCAGAAGTCCCCAAAGACTAGAACTGTACTCTCCCCGCATGAGATCGTGATGGGAGGCCAGCTAATATCTGCAACCTACCTAAACCCAAAATGGTGAAAGACATGGAGCATATGCTTCTTGCTGAAAACTGTGACCAGTTAACTCAAAACTTGTATTTGATTTATCAACAGATGCGAGAAGCCCTCCTTTTTAAATACGAGGGGCCAGGTCATCGACTTCGACCTGGGGACTGGGTGCTAACCAAAGCTTTCAAAAGAGCATCCTGTCTCGCACCACGTTGAAGAGGACCATTCCAGGTCCTGTTGGCCGCACAGACCGCTGTATGAGTAGCAGGAAAACAACACTGGATACACGCGACGCACGTCAAGAAAATCCCTTTTCCTTTACCACTCGATGAAGAAGAAAATAAGGAAACTGTTTGTTCTGCTTTGCATGATAAGCCTGTCTTGAACAACACCAAGGGTGTTGTGGAGATTCTTCCTGAGCATGTGGGGCCTGGGGAGACTGCTTTGTCTTTGAATTCTCCTTCAGATCTGTCTGCACCCTTGAACAATACTACTTCTATTTCACCACTTACATCAGGAAGCAACAACACTCTGTTCGCAGATCATGCTGTACCTGGAGTCTTGAGGTACGATCTGCATCCACGGCTCTAGACTTACAGCACAACATGGCTATGCCCATGAGGAATCACTGTTGAGGTAGTCCCTTGCCACTTTCTCACTGAAACACAAGTGGTCAGGACCAGCTTAGTTACCTTCGAGCAAGATAAACCACATGGTCAGGAAATCACCAACGGCCAACTTAAGGAGTCTGTCGCAGAAACTTTTCAAAACGAACTTTGAGGAACAATGCCGTTGCTAACTCTACTCATACGAAGCAACCGATCTGTCTTGTGGCCAACAAAGACATTGGGCCTCATTACATGGATGGCGCTAAGGGATTACTGGCACCGGTAAGGGCACCAGTGCCGGTAATCCCTTAGTGCCATCCGTGTGGCCAGACCACACGTTAAGGAAGGGACCCACTGAGGGACTTCAGGACAAATAATGGTACCGCTAGTAGCGGTACCGTTATTTGCTCCTTCCCCATTCCCATTGAGCCCTATTGGGGCTCAAATGGCAATGGGGAAGGTCCTTGGTGACTGGGGAATTACCGCCCTGCCAACCTTGGAATGGGGTGGTAATTCCCCCATTCACCAAGGCGGAATCGGTAAAACACTGGCGGCAACCATGGCGCTAATAGTGCCATGGTTACTGCCGTCCGTGTAATGAGGCCAATTGAGCATCAAAAATCATGGTCCTTGAGGACTTACTGTTTTCTTGTAATAATGTTAACTGGTCTAACAATTATATTTGCATTTGGGTTTTGGTATATTGAGGGGGTGCGCCCACTTGAGACTTTGTTACCTACCGAGAGTGTTCCCATTATGTCTTCAACTTTTGTGCATTTGCACACTCTACCTTCTAGAGATTCCCAACACACACAGAGTTAACACAATAATACGCTTCTATTAATCATGAATGTGACCCATGCAATTCTGAATAGAACAAATTGCTGGATATGTTTGCATTTGCCACAGCACGTGGAAAAACGGTTGGGCTGGTGTATTCATCCTCTTCCTTTGACTACTGCATGCTACGCCTCTCTAAGGGCACTATTATTTGGTCATTGGAATGATAGCATCTCAGGGAACTTCAATGGAACTAATTTGAATGAATTTGAAAGATGAGTCCTGACGCCTCTGGGATGTTCCCTTTTTGCAAATAGGAGAAAACTTAATGTTGGTTCTATTAGGCCTTCCGATAGACTTTCTAGACCTTTCCAATCATTGATTTCTTTCAAGATGGCTCCTGTAGGCAATCAGGATGCCATGCCTCCTTCTTATACTATCAATCATAGCCCCAACTCTGTTTCCTTCTGCATACAAAGGGATGGTTCTCAGTCAATGGGTACTTTTTGAGGGTTGTACCAATATTGCAAATCTGACAAGTGAGGAAAAACCTTTGTATGTAGTTGATTCCATTTATTTTGTCTGTGGCAATTAAGCTTATCCTTGGCTACCTAGGGACTGGCAGGGCACTTGTTATTTGGGTATCTTGCTACCAGGGGTATTTGTAGCCAGCACCTCTGAGGTCTCTAGAGCTCGTCCAAGGCGGGACGAGAAGAGTGATACTCCTTCACAGGTCATGGGTGATGTAGTGAAATTCTTTGTGCCATTTTGGGGACAGATCATGAATTCCGAGGATATTAGGAGTCTGGCAAGAGTTTTGGAGAGAACAATCAACAGAACTACCAATATACTATACAATATGAAATTAGAACAGAAAGCAATTAGATAAGTGGCTCTACAGAACAGGATGGTGTTAGACGTCATCCTAGCTGAGCGTGGTGTGTATGTAAATTGGTGGGATCTGCTTGTTGTGTTTTTGTACCTGACTCCTCCCATACCATATTCAAAACAATACAAAATCTGCACGTCCTAAGTACAGAAGTACATGTTCCCGAGGGAAATTTGGATCTTAGTGCTTGGTTCAGGGACTTTCTACGGTCTTGGGGTTGGAAGATTTTTTCATTCTTAGTGGTAATCCTTTGTATTCTATTGTTCTGTTGTTGTTGCATACAATGTCTTCCTGCCATATGTTCGAAGTTAGGGGGATGTTGTGCGAAAACTGTAGGTAAATTGGGACCAATAATACATGCACCTGAGAAAATGACTAATGTTTTTGTAATGAAGGACATCACTGTCAAGGATCTAATGGCGATTGATATTTCTGAAGAATGTGATTCAGGATGTTCGGACATTGAGACATGGGATTTGAGTAAAGCGAATGGTTGAGTAAAGCTCTTGGCTTAGGCCAAAAGGAGGGTTGGTTAAACCTTAATCATATAGTGCCTCCTTATTATGAATATTGGCCTAAGCCCATTCGTGTTACTCAGAAAACTGCATTCGTAAAGTTCCGATTTTTGGTTAACTTTGCCGCCATTTTAAGACTCATCCGCCATTTGATTTCACCTCATGATCCTTGTTCTAAAATGGTGGACTGTGTTTTCGACTTGCAGTCGACCCGAACCACCTTTGAGCTTCGTTAATGTTTAAGTTGACTGAGAGCCGACTGTTTAACCTATGCAAAGAAACCTTACGCTTCATACGAACTGCCATTTAAGTGTTGTCTGCGTTCAAAAGCCTCATCCTCGTATAAACACCGAAACAATGAAGAGTAAACTTCGATCGTATGTTTTAGCTGAACTGCATTGTATTGACTCTTGGAATTAGGCTTACAGTGGATTCGAGAACCAACATTACCATTGAATGTTCATGGGGCCTCATTACAAATCAGGTGTTAAGGGGTAAACGTAAACAGCGCCGACCCTTAACGCCTGATTCCGAGGTCCCTTTGCGCCATGGTGAGTTTAACGCCTGCTTTTTGCAGGCGTTAAAATCCATGGCGCTAAGGGACCATGGTGCTAATTACGCCACCGTAATTTACGGTGGCGTAATTAGCGCCTATCCCACTCCCATTATGCCCTATGGGGCAAAAATGGGAATGGGGAAGGGTAAAATGGGAAATGGGGATTTACCGCCCCACTCACCCTGGAATGGGGCGGTAAATCCGCCATCCACCATGGTGTAAACGTAGTTTACAACATGGTGGTAAGGGTACGACCCAGGCGGTAACTTACCGCCTGGGTCGTAATGAGGCCCATGGACATGTAAACTTGTTTGAACCCTTTGTATAGCATTGTAACTTCTGTCATGTGAACTAAGCACAAACTCTAACCCACAAAATATTAACATGGAGAGAGGCTGGACAATATTGCTAAAATCGCATAAATATGTCCCTGTTTAGATGTCAATCACTCTCACTCCACACTGTGTCTGCTGGTACATACTGCAAGGTGTTGGGAGCCAGATAGCTATCTGTTTTGCTTTGTAAACTGCACAGTAATAAAAGATATTTTGTATCTTTTCAGCCTGTGATTGGTGTATTTCATATTTGGTACTAAGCCTCAATATTTCTTTGGTCTTTCACCGTGAGAAGACATGCTGCAGCCTGGTGAACTGCTTTTAGGGGAGCCAAGTGAGCAGCTGGAAGCCCAGTCAGGAGAGCATTTCCCCCATCAATGTGCGAGACTACACAGGCCTGCACTATGATCAGCAAGTCCAGCGGTGAGATGAAATGTTTGATTTTTCGAAGTGTAGAGATTTTAAAGCATGCTTTTTGGACCTTCTTGGCTATGTGTTTCTGGAAGGACAGATTGCTGTTAATTCTGAAGCTTAAGGATTTTGCTGAGTCTGAGAGTTGTGGATGAAATCTTTCTAGGTGCATATCATTGAGCAATTGAACAAGTTGTTTTTTAGCTGGCGGACCAATGAGGACAAATTCAGTCTTAGATGGGTTTATTTTGGGGTAGGCAGTTGACATCCAGGAATGGATGGTGGCTAGGTAATTGAGGAGGTGAATAATGTTCTGGACGCTATTTACTCCCATGTACAACTGAGTATTGTCTGCGTATTGGAGCATGGCTATATTGGGATCTTTGAGGAGAGTGCCCAGAGGCTCGATGTAAAGGTTCAAAAGGATTGGAGAGGGGATGGAGACTTGGGGGGCTCTGCAGGAGATCTGGAGTCACTTAGAATGTAATTAGTTAATCTGGATAGACTAGTGTTTGCCTGAGAGGTAGGAGGTCAAACCATTCAGGACAGTGCCAGAGAATCCAATCCTGTCAGCAAGGAGGGAAAGAAGTATTTGGCGGTTGACAGTGTTGAATGCATCAAGAGGTCAAGGAGGATGAGGAGGCATGAGTCACTCTTATCCATGTTGCAGTAGTGCCCCAGGGGTATGGAGGATGTTTATACAAATATTTCCAGTATGATATCCAACTCAAAGGAGCCACCACATATCATACCAATCCAATGCAAACTCAACTGCCAATAATATTGAATTTTATTGTGATGCAGAGGTGCTTGAGGGTAGTACAGTACCAGAAACTGTGTATTGATCTTATGCCCAACTTAACCATTTTCTGTGGGGTTCAACATATTCTTAAAAGAATGGTTTGCTATTCTAGGATGTGTTGAACCTCTTTTAATGTTTTTTTTTCAGAATCTCTGCTCACTCTCATTCTGAAATAACGTCCTCTAATACCCTTGCCCATTTCAATTGTATTTTATTTAATTTCTCTGCATCTTATTCAACCGGCTGACAGGATGCCAACAACAACCATCTTCTTTGTGTGGATACAAACCCCAGCACTTTTCCAGTGAAACTACTATAACTCAAGTGACTCCAGTGAGCTCCCCAACATCAGCCTGTGCATACCACTTGATTCAGCTCAAAATACAACTAATTATCATCTTGAAAGAAGGTGGATTTTCTCTTACGTGTCTCATGAGACTGAGTGCATTTAAGTTTGTTGGCTCAGTTTAATTTGAGGTTTCACAAGAAGTCCTGAAACATTAGGTACACATTCATATTCACCATAGGATCTATTGATCACCTTCCATGTAGCCACTCAGTGCTCGTACAGAATCCAAGTATGACCTGTGAGAGAAATAGTGGTAAATAGCATTCTCCAATCAGTGTCTCATTGCATAAGCGATTGGGCCAAATATATGCTGTTGACTGGGTTGATGTTGACTGTGACAAATTGGCTTCTGCCCTGCTGGAGTATAAGGATAAGCAGAGGTTAAAACACCTACTCAGTTATCACACTTCTACATACCAAGAGCCAACATCATCATAAAGGGGAAACAAACACAGTTAAAAGGTATACCTCCTTCACCTTTCATGGTACCTTGGACCAATGGAAGGATATACTCTCAAGAGGGGTCTGAATGTGGTTCAGTAGCAACCCAAATAGTGAAGTATACCAGTCCAAAATAAAGGAAAGTCCAATCAATTTTCGATACAAATATATACTTTAATCAAACACAAAATCTACAATAATAGCTAACTAGAAAGCACAGTAGAACTGTACCACTTTAGAAGGAACACAGAATATGCAAAGATAGTATAGTTGCATCACTCTGGGAAATGAGACAGGGGGGACAAAGGCAATTGAAAGACCACTATGTTCAAAAATGATATTTTTTGAGGTTGAAAAAGGGATGGATTAAAGTGACATAGGCAGTATATAGGGCCCATTAATAGACCAAGGGGGCAGTTGACAGTCAATAGTACCTTTTCTGCAGTTCTTGGTGGTCCGGCAGTGCCAAACCAGACTTCTTGGCACTTGTGCAAATATCAGAAGAGTGCAAAAGGAAGCAACAGAAGTGCTAGTGGTTCAAATGTGTTGAACAGTTCTAGAACCACGGGTCCTAGCAGTCCAACTGCTAAAAACAATAGGATCACATCTCTCTTGCCTCTCAGGGTGCTGTGAGTCCCAATACACAGGCTCAGGGAAATATGAGTCATGTTCTTGTGCTCCCAAACACAGGGAAGCTGGGACACAACAGCAGGGGACCTTCAACATGGTGAAGTCTTGTGTACCGCTATGGCTAACAGAGAGGCACGTCTTGTTCCAGTAGCATGTTCAACCACAATTGTACGTGGGGATTGGTAGTACAGAGCTCCCCTATGCATTGGAAGAACTGCCTTCACTTTACAACTGGAATACTCTGTAAAGGAGGGGCCAGGGGGAATCTTCTTAATGGGTTGGAGTCAAAAAGATGATTCCAAGATGATTCCCAAGATGATTCAAAGAAGCGTTGAGAGACCCCTTCTTTTAAAGGTTAAAGTCTGCAGGTGATTGGAATAAATATAACGCCTGTTAGTGGTTCAATCCCTATTCCAGAAAAAAAGTGGACTTTGCCCTTCTGACATCACACCCAGTGCTCCAAAGAAGTGAAAGGGACAGGAAGGAAAAAGCAAGGCAGAGAGAAACAAGATGGTGGACGGCTTCCTCCGCTGTACATAGTCCTCCTGTATTCACTAACACCACCTGTTCCCTTTTCACTAGGAAGAAAAGGCCTTTAGAATTGCAATACCTTAATGTGAGGCTACTCCATTTGAGTGTGTGTGCTCCATTGATGCTTGGACCCAGGGCAGTTGCCTATTGTGCAACTGTCACTGTTGGAGGGTATTACCTCCCCCACAAAGAGATCAAAGAAGAGGCATAGCTATTTAGATTACTGTGCTGCCATATGACAGACTTCGCTTGTCTAACCAGAATACACATCATCTTCCACAGTTGAGCATGGCTCACAGGAGCTGACACAGGTGTGATATCAAATTGGATGTGGCTGTAATGATCATATGTATTTCCATGCAGCATGCCTTAACTCAGGCACATCTTTAATTTAGAGTTTACCCTTTTACCAGCTTGGGCGACTTGTAATCGTCATAGTTTTGGAGCAGGGGTTTGATATCTTAAATGCAGCCCCTGTGTTGCAAAGACTTGCCTGTCATTGCACCTGTGAAATGGGCAGCTGTAACCTCTGAACCTGCTTAGTGCCACTGGTAGAGAAGGTGCTGCAAATCAGAATGCTGATGCAGTAGGACACACATACACATTCTGCTTTTGGAATTGAGCTTTTGCAAGGGGGATCTGATCAGCAGAATACCCTTTCAGAGATGTAATTATCCACATTTGAGATTGGGTGGAGTGGTAATGCTGCAGTAATGGCGTTACTGCCACATTTTTACTGCTCCGCCCAACTCGTGATGAGGCCCTAAGGATCCAAAGTTTGTCAGAAAGGGCAAACAAGGGTCAGAATTGGTGATAATGGAAGGCAGTATGTTATTAAATCCATATTTCATAGTATCTATTTAAAATTGCTTGTGTTGGATGAACAACTCTTACTTTACTACCTTTTAAAAAAATAATAGCATTTGCTGTGAGTACATCCTGCATTAACGTCCTGCACTTCCTACCTTGTCCTCAGTGCCCGCTCCCCTCTCTGACACCCCCCTGTGTTTTTCCCCACCCCCCTCCTTGGCCTCAGTAGATCAGTCTGTGTGCTCCTCACCACTGCAGCTAGCTATCTAGCTATCTCACTATATATCTCTCTCCTATCTTCTCTAACTGTTTCTCTATTTCCTATCCCTTTCCTTTCACTAAATCTGGCCAGAAGAAACTAAAGAAGGAAATACTAGGCTCCAACCCAGGGCTTCCTATTGCAGACACCTATATCACGGCTTTCACCAGAGAGATTCTCACAAACATACTCTTTGTCATTCCTTCACCTACTTGTGGACTCTCCACAAGGTCGCGTTTCTCTCTCCTATTGCTTCTTCTCCCATTAATAGTGGCACCCGCTGGGAGGTTCTCCTTGACCTCTTTGCAATTTCCAGGGTCATCATTAATCTCTATAGGAATAGAACCTTCATGGTCAGGGTCCTCAACCCAACCTTCTCTTTGACAGGCTCCCTTGCCTACTGTGCCCTCCTACTTCTCTGCACAGACTAGATTGCCTGCTGTACCTTCCTCCTCCTTTACACAGGCTCCCTTAGCTACTGTGCCTTCCTCCTTCTCTGTACAGGCTCCTCCGCCTGCTGTGCCATCCTCCTCCTCTGAACAGACTCCCTTGCCTACTGTGCCTTCCTTCTCCTATGCACAGGCTCCCTCACCTTTCCTCACTGCCCCGGCTACCTTGTCGGTCTTGGCTCCTCCACCACCCTCTATTATCCCTCAAGCTCTTCTGCCACCCGAGGGGTGGACCACTGTCCCCTGTGCCCCCCCACAGAAGACCTTCAAAGATGGCAAGCTGCTCCATAATGTCACGCTTAACTCTCGCTCTGCTGTGAAACATTAATTGAACATCTGCAACCTCCTTGAACTCATGGATCTTGATGTGCTCATAATCACAGAGACATGGTTCAAGGACAGCTCTCTCACAAGCTTTGACACACTCCTCCCTGAAGCATATAAGCATATAAGATCCTCTCTGTGCCTACTCATGTCTACTCCTCCTTCGAATGCCAATTTTGCAGGCTCTCACTCTCTCCTAAATCTTCTTCCTTATGGCCACCTTCTATCAGCCACCAGGACAGATCACTCTGTTCCTTTCGGAATACGGTGATCTGACCTCCTCTCTACTTTCCTCCACCTCCCAACCCCTCCTGCTGGGTGATCTCAACATCTACCTGGACTCTCCTGACTCCTCAAGACCTTTCCGCAACCTATGTGATTCTCTCTCCCTCTCTATCTTATCCTCTGGCTCCACGCATATATCAGGCCACACTTTGGATGGTTTCATCTCTACCAACATCCCTGTCTCTATCCCTCTCACTACCTCGCTCTCTTGCAATGACCACTCTCCTCTCTCATCATACTTGAAGCTCTCCTCTTCTCTTGCATCGGCACAACCAGCACGGCTACTCGGTCTCAAGCTACCAGACCCATGAAAAGAGTGACGGTGGCTGCCCTTCACCTACTCTCTGCCTCCTACTCCTGCAGCTGACTCCCACCCTGGCACAGCCGTCGCTAACTTCAAACTCTCTATCTCTAACACCATTGATACTCTTGCCCCTGTCATGAGGGTCCGACTGAAGCCTTCCAAAAAGTGCAACTCTTGGTACGACTCCGATCTGGCTGCCCTTAAACGCAAGTGTAGGGCAGCTGAGAAGAAATGGAATTCGGCGGGCGGCTGGCAAACTGGCCTACAGCCTCTTTTATAGGCAATGTTGACTCTGCATCCACACCAGGAAAAGAGTCTGTATTCAAGCCTGCATCTCCCCCGATTAAAACAACACGGCCAAACTTTTCAAAGTTTGTAAGGAACTGGCCAATCCTGCAGCAGCCTCCTCTTCTGTCACTCCACCCCAGGACCTTTGCTCGGCCCTGGCTGCACAATTCACAGCAAAACCCCAAGACATTGTTTCCTCTCTCTCCTCCACACCACATCTTACACCAACACCTCTGGAGCCTCCCTTGGCCCCTGCACCACTTCTCCTCTCTTCTCTCACTCCCATCACACCTGAAGAAGTTGCCAGACAAGTTGGGTCTATAAAGGCTTCTTCGAAACAGGTGGACCCCTGCCCCTCCAAAACCATTAGGGACAACATTGACTCTCTCTCTCCAGCCTCTTAAGCACTCACTTTTGCAACCTCTAATTAAGAAACCCTCGGCTGAGCCCTCCATTCCTGCAAACTACCGTCCTATCTTTATAATAATAAAATAATAATAATTTAGCATTTATATAGCGCTACAAATCCTCAGGTATCTCAGCACTGCTTATTATTACCCACGGTGTGTGGTGCTCGTTTATCAACCTCGGAAGGATGCAAGGCTGAGATTGGCCCTGCCGGGAATTGAACCTGCGTCAGCAGGCTCGGCACAGATGTCAAAGCGAGTGCTCTACTCACTGCGCTATCGGACAGGCCTACCCCTTTCCTGGGCAACCTACTTGAGAAGCTGGCTATTGCTCCTATTTATCAGGTCACCTTCCACACTTAATCTACTGGTTGCTTCCACGACCATCAGTCTGGCTTTAGAGCATCCAGAGGCATAGAAACTGCTCCTCTGAACACCTGCAAAGACCTGCTCTCAAATCTCGACACTAACAGTCCCTCTGTCCTCATTCTCCTTGACCTCTCCTCTGCCTTTGACACGGTAAACCACGACATCTTGATTGCACATCTTCATAACACCCTGGGAATCACAGGTCAGGCTCTGGCATGGTTAACCTCCTTCCTTTCCGACTGCCCATCCCAGGTGAAACTTGGTTCCTTTCTGTCTACTATCACTCTTTCAACTTGTGGCATTCCCCAGGGTTCTAACCTATCCCCCTGGTTCTTCAATGTCTATATGGCTGCCCTTGCACATGTGATTGCCACTTTCATCTCTAACTTCCACTGTTATCGGGATGACACGCAACTCTCCTTCAGGCTACCCTCAGCCACCTACCTCTACCCTTGCATATCTGACTGTCTGTCCACAATACAGTCATGGTGTACTGCAAACAACCACTGCCTCAATGCCAGTAAGACTGAGATTGTGTGCATTGGGACTTCTGCTCCCACTTTCCCACTCTCACTCTGGCCAGATTCCCATGGCCCTGCGCCCTCACCCACATGCGAGGCAAAAAACCTTGAGGTAATTTTTGCCTCAACTCTCTCCTTCTCCACTCACATTTCAGACATCTCTAAAAAATCAATCTACCAACTACACCTCCTCAGAGGTACCCTTCCTTTTCTCACCTTCCCCCAGCAGCTCTCTGTCTCCACAGCCCAGGTTCTCTCAAGGCTGGACTACTGCAACAGCCTCTTTCTCAACCTCCCTGCCTCTGCTCTGCTCTCTCTGCAACTCATCCAGAACAGAACCGCAAGACTTATCCTTGGTCTCAAGCCCAGGGACCGCATCTCTCCAGCACTGAAATCCCTCCACTGGCTTCCTGTGGCTGCAAGGATCAAGTTCAAGACCCTCTGCATTGTCCACAAGGGGCCTGGGGCCTACCTATCTGCAACAATGACTACTTAAATACTGTCCTTCCCGAGCCCTCTGCTCATCTACCTCCAACCTTCCACGAGTGAGCCGGTTCTCTAAGCAGAGATTTGGAGCGATATATTTATCCTCTGCAGGGACCTCCCTCTGGAATTGCCTCCCTGCCGCACTCCATCTTGAGCCTAATCTCCTAAAGTTCCTGGAAACTCCTTAAGACATTCCTGTTCTCCTCTTCCTTCTCTCTCCCTCTACCCTGCTAACCTTTCTCTCTGCTCTATCCCTCTCTCCCTCCTTTTCCGCACAGCCTTCTGATTGGCCGCCTGGTGTACCTCAGAGTCACACAGGTCCCAGGCACCCTCGTTAGTCTCGCACTTGCCCCTGGGTCTGCACTTGCCTCATCATTACTGCACTTGGTCAATGACCCTTGAGCGTAGCATCTCTCAGCACTTACCCCAGCTTCTAACTAACTGGGTGCATTTGGTCCCCCCCACACCCTCCACCTCTCCTGCAGCTGTCTGCACACTTGCTCGATCTGAACACACCATGCCTTGAAGATCGTCTATATGTTTTTCCCTTGTCTCCCCTCCTTGCATGGTGTTGCCTCAATGCACTTGGAAAAACTGCAGAATCGTCATCAGACCTATTTGCTGTCATCTTCACTGTTAATTGTATTATATGCACTTGTTCCATGCACCCACTGTGCCTGTGCAGTCTTGTATCGTTCAGAAATTCCACGACTCTGAATGACTGTTGTTTTTTCCCCCTTGTTCCCTCCCTCCTTGAGCGCTTTGAAACACTTGCATTGTGTATAGGCGCTTTACAAATAAACAATACCATTCTATACCAATACCATAATTAAGTCAATATGAAAGAAGCACACGAAGTACATAGCAAGGTAGTTATTCAGTGGCATTGCTACATGGTGTGTAATTAAGCAGAATATGGCGTATTGAGTAATGAGGAATATATGAATGTTCTCTCTGATACCAAATGCATTCTTAGGACATATCTATAACATATAGTTAGTTGACATATATTAGTAAAGGCTTAAGAAGAAGAAGTTGTGCTGTGCTCCTGTTTCTTTAACAGGATTAATGTTTGACTAAAGTGAGGTACACCCTGAGACCCCTAAGCAGAAGAAGCCTTGCCATTGTCTAGAAATAAAGCTCCAGAGCCATGGCTATGTATTGTATTGGATATAAACATATGCATAAACACCTTTCTGCAACCTTCACAAGTAATCAAAAGGCTTGAAGGATAGCTCAGGGGCAAAACGTTTGTGTTGTAAGCAAGACAACACAGAGCAACTCATGTTCATATCCTGGTCCTGCACTAGTCTCTGGTTTGAAGCACTTTATAAAAGGTTAATTAATTAATTATTCCTCCTTCATGCATACAACACACGTTTGCTTGCACCTTATCTATCAAACATTGAACAACGTATTATTTGGTCAATTTTAACAATTCTATCTGGTGTGCAGGTAATTGAAAGGTAAGGTTACTCTTTATTGTTCTACTTAGTCAACATGTTTTATACATTTGATGAATTGGATTCTGCCTCGCAGGAGTACAAGGGTAAGAAGGGACAAAATGTCTCACTCGGCCCTCAAACTTCTACCAACGAAAACGCAAAACAATCAGAAATGTAAAACAAGGACAGTTAATATGTATACCTTCTTCGCCTTTTGTGGTAACATGGGCCGATGGCAGGCAATATTCCTAAGAATGGTGTGAAGGTGAACCAGTATTGACACAAACAACACAGTGGGCCTCATTACACGGATGGCGGTAAGGGTTTACCGGTACCGGTAAGGGTACCAGTGCCAGTAAACCCTTACCGCCTTACTATGAGGTCCCTTTGTGGGACCCATCCTTAACGGCTGGTTTTACCTACCAGCCGTTAAGGACGGGACCCGCAAATGGACCTAGGAGGTAATTACAGTACGGCAATTTGTGGTACCGTAATTAACGCCTTCCCCATTCTCATTGAGCCCTATGGGTGCAAAAATGGGAATGGGGAAGGGCCATGGTGAATGGGGAATTACCGCCCCCATACACCTTGGAATAGGGCGGTAATTCCGCCATTCACCATGGCGGACTCAGTAAAATACCGGCGGCACCCATGGTGCTAATAGCGCCATGGTTACCGCCGTCCGTGTAATGAGGCCCAGTATCACAGACCAAAATAAAGAGAATGTCCATTCAATGTTCTGTAAAAATATAAACACTGTAAGAAAACACACCATCTGTAGGCAGAACGAAAAGTGGCTTTGTTAAAGGCATTGGTATTTCATTACATCTTTTATCATCAACATCTTAAAGTCTCAGGCCGAACAATGCAATGACAAAAAAATCTTTGCAGCATTCATCGACCTCACTGAAGCGATTTGACTCAGTTGATAGATCTAAACTGTGGTACAAATTAAAACTATGGGGCTCTCCCAACACAATCCACAATGCTATTCAAAAGCTGTCCTCAAATACCTCAATACAGATTTGCCTCGATCGTCAGGGCATGCTAACGAAATCTGTTGCAACAAATAAGGGCCTTAAACAGGGCTGCTCTTTGGCAGCAAACTTATTTAATTTTTTCACCTCCGATGTTGCACACGTGTTCACCTACACGCGTAGTTTTGCGCCCGAAATTGGAGAGACTGAGATAGGTTGCCTCCTATATGCTGACGATATAGTCCTGCTGGACCAAACACCTGTAGGACTACAAAAGTAATTGAATGCCTTGCAGGCCTATGTTCAAATAAATGGATTCAAAATTAACCCAACCAAATCTGCTGGTCTTTGGCAATCGATCAAGAAAATCCAAAGAAAAAAAATGAATGCATGGCATATAAATGGAGAAAAGATATTGCAAGTACCAGCGTTTATTTACCTGGGGGTATGTCTCAATGACAGCAAGATTGAAACACTGAGACTTGATTCACTAAGATCTAAAGCTATAAATCTGGCCAGCCAAATTAGAATCCTATTGAAACGCTACTGTGGGTTTTCTCTGAAACCGTTGATAGATTTCTATAGACTTAAAGCAGTACCCATAGTTACTTATGGCGCTGAGACAGTATTTACTATCAAATCGTAGAGTTGGGCTGTTATTGAAGAGCTCTTTTGGAAAAGAGTGTTGCAAATTCCTTTAAGTACACCATTACAAGCCATACGGATGGAATTTGGACTATCTTCACTAAAGGCGATTATAATATGGAAATTGCTTGCATTTTATCGCAAATGCTTAGATCCTCCATTGAAATCTGGCTTTGTAATGTTAAACAATGCACTTAAGAAAAATAATAACCAAACTCTGCAAGAACGGAAATCTATCCGTCAAGGGATTATAAGAGATTTAGATGAGTCCGGCCAAACACTTTTGGAGAACCCAGATCAGATCAAGAAAAAGCTCTACAGGAACGACAGGAGTACTATGCAAAATGAAAGACAAAAGCTTAAATTGTATGGAAGACCATTTCTGGAAGGCAGAGTCCTGAACACTATCCCAAAATATTTGGAAATGTTTCGAAATGCACTGTTCAGAGATCAATACCTGAGGTTCAGGTTAAATCTGCTTCCCACTGGAGAAATTCTGAACATTCGATCAAAACACAAACAAAACAGTAGACTATGTCACAATGAGGATACAAAAGAAACATTGAAACATTTTGTCCTACATTGCACAGAATTCGATGGAACCAGAACCTGGCTGATGACAGAATTCACAACTCATTATGCTTCTAGAACAGCCAATAATTGGTGGTTGGAACTGCTGAAAGGATCACGACTGTGACTCACAATAGCATTGGTTAAGCTCATATTGGTAATCTTCAAGAGACTCAATAAGCTTATAACAACATAAACTGTTCGTTGAACAAGGCTGCCTGAAAGAAAACAAGTGGTTTTGTCCTCTAATCCTCCTGATTATTGGATTATATGAGCCTTTATTAGTTTTGAATTCAATTGAATTGATGTGCACCTTTGATCCCCATTGCTAACTTATTTTTATTTTTCCTTTTTTTCTTTTCTTCTTCTTCTTCTTTTTGTTCAGCTCCGTTTTTATGAAATAACAGTCTAAAGGTTTGTTAATCACTAACCATAGCATGCCAATAAAGAAATTACTAAAGAGATTACTGTACAGAAACCCACTCCAGAGGAAGGACAGAGGAGATGTGTCAGTCTGGAGAAAGTAGCACTTTAAGCTTATTTCCAGGGGTGGTAAATGAGGTACTACCCAAAATAATATCTTGGTGAAGACAGGGATAATTGTGATCTAGCCAACCTCTAGGGACCAAGTGTACTGGGGAGGGTTGGCATTTCAGGGTTACAGTGCATGAATTTGGTTCTTGGTGGGCTGACGCATCAGACCCAGGTCAAACGTTAATGCAAGCTGATCAGCCTCAGTCAGGCATGTAGGATCATGGAGGCCCTTTCAGCAAACGGTCATCAAGCAGGGGGAAGTGCTGGTGCTCGGTGCAATCAAATGGGTCAGTTGAAGTGCTGCAGGTCGGCACAGCCCCAAGAATGCTTCAGCCTTGTTCCAGTCGAGTTAGGCTTTAGCTGCTGGTAGAGGTCAGCGTGTGTCATTCCAGTGGGAATAGTCAGTTGGCAGCAGTCATGAAGGTGTGATTAAGGGGCCGTCAAGGTACAAGCAATGAGGTGGTGGTTCTGCGGCTAGCTGATCCGAATCCTGTGGTAACCCCAAGTAGGATCAGTGAGTGACCCTCCAGAGATAAGTATCAATTTCGGTGTTTAGTACATGCTTTGGGCCTGGCAGTTGATAGCTCTGCTACGGCGCAATTACATGTCAGGCTGATGGATATGCAGTGCAATCATTCAGCTGGTTGGAGGAATGCAGATACCAGCACCTTTCTGCTACCCTACTTTAGGGGACCAACACCTCCTCCTGGCGGAAGTGGACTTTGTCCTCTTGATCTTGCAAACAGAGTACTTTATCCAGGGGAAGCACAGGAGACAGGAAAGGGAAAGAGAGAAAGCAAGAAACAAGATGGTGGAAGGCTTCCTCCATTGTTCAGAGCACTCCTGCCTATCCTACTCCAGCCCTGTTATCTCCTACTTACAACAAAATACTGTAGGTAGGAATGCAGCACCCTGATGTGAGGCTACTCCTCTGAATGGGTGTGATCATTTGATACCTAGGTCTAGGGCCGCTGCCTTCTGTTTGGCAGTCTCTGGGAGAAGGGGTTACCGGTCTTCCAAAGAGAATCAAAGCGATACTGGGTCCTCTGGGTGTCTGTCCTCGGGTGGCAGTATCGGCCCGTGTGACCCTAATACACATTCCCTTCCACAGCCGAGGTGACTCACAGGAGCTGACACATGTGCAATCTCAATTGGTTTGTGGCAGCCACGATCATAGGTATCGCCATGTGCTATGCCTAAACGGAGGCATAGCTTATTCTTAGAGATTACCTTGCCACCACAAAGGGTACTCATGATTGTCTTAGTTTAGGTACAAGGGGCATATCTTAAATGTCGCCCCTCTGCTGCAGTGACTTTGGTGTCATAACGTCGGTTGAGTGGTCATCTTTTGACCTTGATACCGGCTCTGCACCACTGGCAGAGCAGGTGTTTTGGATCAGGCTACTGATGCCTTAGGGCTCGAGTGCACTACCCTTTTGGCATGACATTGCGACAAAGGGGGATCGAGTTAGTAGATTACCCCTTTGGAGAAGGAATCACCTGCATCATTTTAGGTACTACAAATAAAAAAGCCAGGGCTTCACACCCTTGCCAGATGGTAATTCTTCACAATATTTTTACCTTGTGTATGCATGTAGGTGCAGGGTCATTAATTATAAAACCCTACACTCAGAGCATGAAGCTGCCTTATATCCTTTGTTAGAACAGATCTTCCTACATGTAATTCTCCCCACGATTAAGCACATGGATACGGATCTGAATTATATCCTGTTGGGATGAACTTCCAATGTCCCACACATGAGAGAAAATACAAACTGAGAAAACTCATGTAACCCGAATCTGAAACCACACCAGGGGCTCAAGGCTCAGATATCAGATATAGCACACTGACATTCCCGCCATCTCCCTTTGACCTGAGATAGACAAAAGCCAGCAAGAGACACACAAACACCAATATTTAGTTTTTAGTTCATGTAGAATGGTGGAAATGACAAGTAACATAAAGGCACATTTTAGGATTAATCAGACATGCAAACACAAGTAAGCAAGATAAAGACATGAAGAGAGCTTCGGGTAGGCATATAAGCATTCATTATGAACACCAAAAGATAGAGACTATAAGTCACAATATATATACTTTTAACATCTATTAGGCGTGTGACATGCACAGCAGGCCACAGAATAAAGGTAGTTTCATGAGCCATTTAGATTCACGAGGCTTCAGAAATTTATCGATAATACCATACAGTGAAATGTATTCAGTTTCTGGTCACATCAGAGAAACACACACAGGCACGTTCAGCAGCCTTGAGCAGGTTGTAATAACGTGCTGCTATTGGTCAGAATTATGAGGTGAAGTTCTTCCCAGGCACAGAATGAGGAAACATGACTTAATCAGATGTTACTACTGTGAGAGGACCCCGTGAGGGGAAGCTATATATGCTTCAGAGGGATAGGTTACAAATAGGAACGTGCAGCAAGGTCCCACACATAAAACACATGAAACCTAATATCAATGAAGTTCCTGCCCATGCTCTTAGAGAATAACAAATGCAAAGCCACAGTTTGGTGGGAGTGAGGCATTATGCAGAGACGTTTATAAGTCAAGGTCACTCAGATAGAATGCACACACTGTCCCCTGTCAGAAAATATTCTCTTAGGAGTTAAGCAAAAGCATTAGGTGATATACTCACTTCTTACCAAGAACATACAGAGGTAGTTAATTAAGATTGTTGAAACCAAGATATATATCAAATATTGAAGGAACATAACAGGTAGACGATTCCGACACATATTATATTAAACCTGAAATGAGATATAAAGACACATAGTCACAGACATTTATTGACTACACAAATTAGTCATGCTTATGGTCTCAAAGCCAGAGGTCACAAAGCATGCCCCAGGAAGTCATGCAGTCACATCCTGAGAAAGGAAGTAGAAGGAATCATGCTTCCAACAAGAAGTCACATCATTAACTGCCGGTTGAGCAGTCACAAGGGAGAGAACAGTAAGTTGATGCCAACTTTTTTGCTTCTATGACAATGAATGCAAAGTATTCTTTTTCTGGCTACACAGTTCACTCATCACAATTCGATTGCCAACCAAAGACCAAAGCGGCCCACCCCCTGGACGACCAAAGGGGCTGCACCTATTAGAAGTCAAGTTGTAGATGAAACACTTTAATATGTCAACTGTCCAATTCGATTTGTGTGAAAGGATAGGCTATTAGGGCTAGGTATTGTATAGAATCACCTATGGAGCAAGCAAGACCGTCGTTTGAGCAAATATGAATTTTAATGTATTCTGAAACAATGTATGAAGTGTCACTCCACTTTTCATTATAAATGGAACCATTTTGTGATGTTCCTTCAATGGTTTGTGGATTACTCCCAGAAGAGGTTTCATGTAATAAACGTTTTGTTTTTCTTGCTCACGTGCACTTTTTATTGATTTGCTGGATTACTTTTATAATATTGAATTTTGGGCACTACCCTACAAACAAATGAATGTAATGATGGAGGCATATTCTTGTACCTACACTTTGACATCTGTTTTCTGCTTGGAATCTGGGCATATGCAGTTGAAGTCAATGGGCCTCATTGCGAGTTTGGCGACAGCCATGAAGCTAATTGCTGCCGCCAAACCAGACTCCTTTACCGGGTTCCTTGAATGGGGAATTACTGGGCCATTCCGAGTTCGGAGGGCCTGGTAATTCCTCCCTCTGGGAACCCGGACCCAGACCTTCCTCATTCCCATGGGAGAGGGAGCTAACAACGGGACGATTAAGACCGGCAAGTTGTTATCTCCCTGGTCCCCTTGCGGGACCCGGTAACGATGCCTGGTTTTACCACCATTAGCGGTGCCCCTGAACCCATTCCGCAATTCTCGTAATCAGGCCCAATGTCCCCGAAAATTAACCTTGCCACCTAAAGTTGTGATGACATCCAATGAGGCACTTCAAGGGAACGTTTTGTAGAGTGACAATTAACTCGAATAAGTTAATGCAAACAAGTGTAGCCTAATATAAGAATATGAGATGCTCATTTGTTGGAGAGGTCCTTTTATGTGTCTGCCTGATAAAGCACTGCTAATAGCACTGCTAATATTAAAGTCAGTGACCATGCCGTAGTGTAATGTTGAATGAAAGCATTACAAAATGCATATGTGGTTTAGGATGTCATACTGCATCAAGTGAATCTCTTATCACCAAGCACAACGTGACAAACAACTTTAAATGCACAGCCAAAGTAGAATGATATTTCTAGTATCTTGCATCTCACAGGATAAGGAAGGCAATGAGAAGAGCACAGACTATACAAACAAACCTGCATGTATCCAATATTGCAGTACACTGGTAATGCAAACAAGGTCATCCATTAAGACGTTCAATAGATGAATCGGTTTCATGAAAAGTATGCCTGCTCCAAGGGTCAAATGACATTTAAACTTACTGTACAAGAATAAAAGGCCCCCTTCCCAGAAACAACTCAATCCAAACACTAAACAAATTGAATTTATTTTTCAAACGGAATCCATTTTTTATAGGGTTTAGCAGTTGCCCATGGCAGAATTAGCTAAGTGCCATGCGTTTCCATTGCACAGTTGGACACATTGAAGATGTCTACCAATTTGGTGCTGCACTGGGCATCTGTCACCCTGTGGACCGCCACTTCAAGCTTAGGTCACTCATCCATTGATGAAGCTGTGGTTGATGGGTGAGATTCCCTTGGTTTCCCATTTACCCAAAGAGTTACATTGGAAGAGGACTCCTGCTAACTCCAATTTTGGAGGGTGGCAAAACTGCGACCACCACAAGCAGCCAAGCAGCTGCCACCACACACTTCTAAAATACAGTGTTGGTGCAGTTGAATGAATTAATGTTGTAAAATGGGTGGCATGGCATATACTAAAGCATCTGCTTCAAAGACAGAAAGCAAATGGTCAGAAACAGGGTGTCCTCCTATGGGAACTCCATTAGTCTAGCTTAATACTTTTGTAGGAAGATGCAATTAGCTGTTATAAGAATTAAATAAAAATACAACCAGTTTTGTTCTTAAACCAATGCCAAGATTTTTAAATATTCCCAGAATCAAATATACATTGAGACTCAATACATTTCGGACAGTAAAACCCTTCATCAGGAACACATCAATCATCAGAAATACTTGTATCCAATAAAACATATTCAAGTTTACAATACAATACAAGTTTCAAAAACAAATAAAAACAGAAAACATAAATATAATAAACATTTCTCAATGACAAGTGTATGAAGAAAACAAAAGGTTAAAAGAAATATAAGGAGAGCGGAGCTCACAGCCTTAGTAAATAAAACAGCAGAAGGCAACATTTTCCCGATAATGAGATCAGGGTCTTATTTCTCAGCACCCACGTCCTGTAACTATATCGGGTGGATGCAAATGTCACAGGGGGGGACAGTGAATGTGTTAAGAACGGCATGGCAGAATTCAGTCTTTGTATGTCAGTGCCTTTTAAAATCGGTTTTAAATACAAAAGTCTCAACCTCAGGGACGTTTCACATAACAAGTAAAACTGTAACACTGTTGCTCTTGCATTCCCACACATGGGGCAGAGGTCCTGCACTGTGTTACACCCAACATGAGTCAGAACGGCTACTGAAAAAAAGGCCCAATCGCAATCACATATATAGAGATCTCTCCAACAGGGGTAACATTTAATATAAATATTGCTTAAAGCCTTGCTCGCAGTTGTGGACAATATATTCACAGCCCAGTTTGCACTTAGCAGCTTTGCTCAAAACTGAACAGCAACTACCGCGTGGATCACTCTACAGCTCACTTATGCCCAGATCCTGCAGCGTGTTCTTAATATGAACAAACCACTCAAGGCTTTTGACTCCATTCAAAGACATAAAGTATAACAGCGACTCCATGCACTTTTCCAAACTTGGTTGATACCAAAGCCTTATCCTAAAGAATGCTGGGTTTAACATAGCCAATGTACCTATAGGGATAGTATCATACTCCAGATGGGTAGGTGCTGAGGGAGTGCTCATAGGGAGCAACAATAGTTGTTTTAAACATGTATTTTATTTAATATTAAGTTGTCTAGCCTTCACATAACCCCAAAGCTCAGACCTGTAAAATTCAGCTGGCAGAGCCTGCTTACTGTATAAATCCAAGGTCGGAGACACAGCACCACTACCATGGCTGAAAAAGTAGGACCTGATGGCACCGCTTAATTTTTCCAAGTTGATTGCTGCCTTATCAGTCTGTGCCGCCCAGCCGGGGTACTCCTGAAACCTCACACCAAGATAATCAAAGTGTCCCACCTGTTCGATTAGAGCACCTTCCACATTTAACTGGACCAGTTTGTGCTTAGAAAACTGAGGACTATACACCGTCGACTTAGTTTTACCAACATTTTATATTTAGTGGAAGCTTGATGCATTTGGCCAGGAATATAGATATGGATTTTTATAGACCCTGTGGAGTAGTGCAAATTAAAACTGCATCTCTGCATAGAAGCGCGCCTGATATTTACAAGAGGCTAATTTCAGGCAGTCCTGCCACCCACTCACAAGTCATCAATTGTCTCTTGAATATAAATATTAAAGAGGACCGGGGCCAGGACACAGCCCTGTCTGACACCCGTGGTCACTTTAAACTAATCGGTTGTCTCACCACCCAGTCCATAATAAACACACACATTTGTATTTGAGCACAATTAGGTTACCATAAATAAATCAAATTAGATAGGGCCCCCTAAGTTAATAAAATTTGCTACAGAGTTCCCTTTGAAATAAAGTTAAAGGCAGTTCTTAAATCTAGGAATGACAGATATAGGTTCATGTTCCAAAGAACTCTATTCTTTTGGATTAGCAGCAACAATATCAGACACTGATCCAACGTGCCTCTGTTGTTCTTGAACCTGACCTTCAAGTCTGTTATTAAGTTAATACTATCCACCCATCCTTGAAGATCGTTCACAATGATCTTACTAAATAGATTGCCCACAAAATCTAGCAAAGAAATCAGTTGATAGTCTGAGGGATTGTCCCTGCCTCCCTTTTTGTAAATAGGGACAATCACTGCTTTAGGCCAGGAGTCAGGGGTAACCCCTGTGGTAAGGATAGCATTAAAGAGTTTGTAAAGAACAGGAGCACAGATTTTGACCTCGTTTTTAAATACATCTAAATGTATTAGATTTGGACCCAGAGCCTTGCCACCTTTTGAGGTGGCCAAAGCTACCTCTATGTCTTTAACAGTAATATGCAGAGGAGAAAAGTCATATTAGGGAGAAGATGCACAGGAAAATGGAAGAGGTGAAGTGTCATAGTACAGACCTGAGAAATTAGATTTCCACAAATCACCGCTAATACAACATAGTTGGGGCTGGTCAGATTTAAAATCCCTGCTAGCAACCATTTTCCAAAAAAGGTGGATATCCCCTGATTTGAGGGCGTGATCACTCTCCACTATCTGGAATATCTTTAAATCCCTCATTCTAATCCAGTCTTTTGCTGAGATGAAAATATAATCAATGAAAGAACTTACATTATGGCCATTGAAGGAGTAACATGCAAGCTGGTCATTTGAAAATCGCCCATTGCAGGCCCTCAAATTTAAATTGTACATGATACACGCAGACTCAACAGTAAGACGGTGCCTTCTGACGGTGCTGTAGAAATCAGGGATGGGATGTCCCAGGCTAAATCCTGGTCATCCCAAAGCCCCACTTGCTCCCTTAAAGGTTCCAACTGAAGGTTCAAATCCCCAGCAACAATAATGTATGTCTCCTTCATTCCAGTGTTGCCAAGCCATGCAATGACCAGGGTCTTTTGCAGACATTGATCAGGCACATCCATTCCACCTTACCAATCCAAATAAACAAGATTTGAAGATCACTGAAATTAGATTCTACTACCTCAAGCTTACAGTCTAATAACACATAAATCCAAATCAATAAACATCCAGACGGCCGCCCTTGAGACCCTTAATTGCTGGTGGGTCAATGGGACATATCTAAATAACAAATAGCAAATCATTGGATGTATTAGCTAAACATTACCACTGTTATTGTACTCTAAATACGAAAAATATTAATTGAAAAATGACCTACCTTCCTGAATCATGACTACATTTTACTGAACTATTCAAAAAGACTGGAAACAGAGGAATTGAAACATAAATATGATATAATCCGCACAATTGTGCAATTTGTCAAACTACATCAAAGACCCTATCCTAAGGTACAGTGTAGACTTCTGGAGCCGAGTCAATGTTGTCTATAATTAATAACTAATGACACTCTTATTCATTCGAAGGTATCTAAGATATAATAATGGGAATAAACCAACAATCAAAAAGCATATCACAAACACTCTGAAGCAAAAATGTGACTATTGTCCATGTCCACAATTTGTAAAAAGGCACTGAGCGGTGTGCTTGCACATGGGGAAACATCATTGATGTGATGATGTCACTGCGTATGCACCAGGACTGTAAATGTAAAAAAATTTAAACAGAAAGGGATGAAGAAAACTAAAAACAAGGGTAGAGAGTTCCTAAAACATGACTACTCATACTTACATACGGAGGGACAATGAGAAGCAGAAAGAGATGGTAGACATCCCTGAGAAACCAGAAATTACCTTAGCCATTGAGGAACATAGCAGAAGGTGGATACATCTCTATGACTCTGATGAAGGAGGCCATATTTGTGGGTGAGTGCCTAAACTAGTTGGTCTTTTGGGTATTCATTGATCTGTCTAGCCTCTAAATGTATTCAGGCAGATGATGAATAATTCATGTTCTGCATTTCCTGAATTCAATTTGATTATTGTGTTAATTTAGTTGTGGTGGTGAGTTATTTATGGTGTGCACAACGGTGGTGTGTATGTTCCAAATGTTTCTAATAAATACTGATGTTATTACTTGAGCCACTGTGAGTAAAGACTTTATTGCTTTTCGGATCTTCTACAACTTAAGAATGAAATTGTTATATACTTAAAAATGTATAATCAAAGCATAATCAAACAAATATGGTCCACACCAGGTACCACATTGCACTAGCGGTTAACAAATGCATCACAGAATGACAAAAAAAATAGGAGGAGGGCTCCCACCAGCATCAATTTGGAGCACGTATGGAAACATATATGTAAAGAACAATGTTTAACAACAAATTATTATGCTCTTTTACATTGCGTGCCGACTTAAGTACATTCAGCTAGAAAAACATATTTTCAGAGGACTTTTGGAGAGGATGACCCCATCATGTAGACTTCCAGCAATAGCCCTAGGGCGCCAGCTACAAAGTGATGTAGCTTCACTAATAAAATGAGAGCTTTGGGCCACAGCTTAAGATGGATATCCAAATGCCATTTTTGATCCCTCCTCAATGACTTTCATTGCTGAGTTCATATTGTCCACACAAGTCGTTTGGGAGCTGGGCGAGAGCTAACTTTGGGCTGATACTGTGACTCCAGAAGAGGGTTCGGATTGATTGTATGTCTGATGGGAGAAGATAAACAAGACACACTGGGCCTCATTACGAGTCCGGCGGTAACGACCCGGAAAAACCGGAAGGTTACCGTCGGACTCGTATTACCATTCCGCCTCTGTGATTCCCGGAATTACCGTGGCATTACGACCCTGGTGACCCGGGAATTCCGGAGGCAGAATTCTGTAAGTCCCCATTCCCGTTGAGTCCCACAGGACTCAACGGGAATGGGGAAGTGGAAACACCGGCATCATCACAAGATGGTGCCAGTGTTTCCACGTCCGCCTGCAGGCGGGTGGTGTTAAACCCTGGTCAGACCTGGCAGGAATAACACCTCCGCCTGCAGGACTCGAGATCACCCGGTATGGAAACAACGGTGGCGGTGGGTTTACCGCCATCGTTATTTCCATACCGGGTGATTCGTAATGAGGCCTACTATCATTCTTGTGTGCGCTCACTTTGTCAATCGTGGCAGTCTTATTTAGTTGAGAACTTTCAGCGACCTCTTGCGGCTTACATTTGGATCTTTCCAGAGTTAGTCTCAAATCACCAATTATCTTTTGCAAGTTTAAGTCAATAAATGGAGTTCCTGCAAATCCTTTGAAAGTATCCAGAGTTTCTATGGGCCTGATTTACAATACATGGGACTACATGTCGAAAATGCATTGCGCATAACTCAGTGCAGTGGCCCCAGGGACTACAAGTTCCATAATGAACCATGCTTCACTCTGGAAAGAAAATCCATAAGACTATATTTTCCAGGAGGAATTTTGCCTCTCCATTTGCAGGAGACTCAACAGGACTAATTCTACCAGAATATACTCTTACTCACATAGGGGAGTGCATGCCATAAAACGGCGGGGGCCTGATTTGCAGTGTATTTCATTTGGATTTTCACATTGAAAAATGCCTTTTTGAATCAGGCCCCCATTTCTCACAGACCACTTGACTCAAAGTGAAATACTGAGAGCCCTACTTGTAAGACCACCAATACTCCCATTAGTTGAGTCATGATGTTGAGTGGTGGGTTTATGAGAAATTAACTTGAAATTCAAAGCATGAACTACTGAACTCTTCTTCTGCATGCTGACCCCATAGCCTGTACACATGATTACGCATCCCAGAAGTCACTCTGCCCCACTTATTAGACATATTCAACATTACTGAATAACCCATAGTCCATTATGTCAGTGGGGAATGTGTTGCACTGAAGATGAAAGGGTGATATGGTCTGTCCTCTCAGTCTAGGCTCTCCCACCCAAACTCCCATTGTTTGAGGAAAAGGGATGGGCTTGGGAACCTCAATGGGATGGCTGCAGAGGAGCTTCGTCAGTTAGAGAAAGCATAAGGGGAGGAGAGATGACGGTAGAGGAATGGTTGGATTCGTCCTCCTCCCCCCCACCACACCCGCTCCCTGCGACAAGAACGATTTCATTTAAGGAGATGCAGGGAATACCCATTCCAAAAAAGGATCACTATCTGTTAAGCTCACAAGACATTATTTTGTTTGTTTACATGACAGAAATGTTCATATATCATTTTTACTTGTAATAAAATATGTCTAGCTAACTTAAGACAGACCAAAAAAGTAATGTTTTCTAAAGCAGCCTGGTGTTAAGTGATGTACTTTTACAGACTAATCAAACGTAAATGCTGATATACTTTTGCAGAGTAGCCTGGTGGGCTACAAATAAAAGTATTTTCCCTTACAATGGGGCCATTCACCTCATCGGCAACCGATAGTCCTTGGGATGGTGTGGAATGTGTTGGGGGAGAGGTGGTCTTTTCCGCACCCCTTACCCTTTCCCCACTGCATAAATCCCACGTATGCTAAAGGGGGGAGACACCCCTCTCTCTCGTGTGCATCATTTTTACTAATCACCCTCTAACCACTAACAAACACTAACACAGAACCAAGCCTTATTGAAGCCCAAAGACTCCATCTTGTGACACACCAGACGCCATCTTTTACTAGGCCCGAAAATCATCTCTAGAATCCTGTCCATCCCCTGCCCAGCGCCTCGCACAAATAGCCCAGGCCACCCCTCTGCAGCTCTGCACAAGTCCTGAAGTCCAGCCATTCATTGTTGCAACAGTTAGTCTTGCCCAGAGGGAAGATGAGCTCACTGGACTGTATGAGACTGGAGCAGGCCCCATCCCAAGAACACATCCATCTCCACTAACCCGCCTATGCTCCCTCGACCCCAACCCACCAGGCCAATGTCCACTGGGCCCATGCCCCACTGCTTCTCTTGATATAGATACACTTCTGATCCCTCATACTGACCAGATAAGGACACCCACCATAGCCCTAATCCCATGCACCAATATATCCTCTAAAAAAAAGAACACATGTCTATCCGTATCGTGAGGCATCAGGTAGATCAAAACCCCCAAGACAGGCATCTTGATCTGGGGCACTGTCTTTATGGGTGCCTGGCTGCAGAGGGTAGAATGTCCATATAACCTGTCAGTGAACTCTGACAGTACCCTCATTCATGTCAAACCTTTATGCTTGCCATTTGTCTCATGCCCTCAGATCCTGTTATTGAAGATTAAACAGGAATATAGCACTTTGCTGACACTACCTTCACCCCACGCAGATGAGCCCAGCTGACCCACGTGTTGCGGGATCGACACCCAAGCAACAGCCAATCCAACGTGGTCACCCCATATTGATACATAATCTACGGTTTTGTCTCACCAATTGTATTGCAGAGTTGTGTAGCTATAGTGTGGCATCAGTAGTGACGTGATTTTGACTCATAATGTGCTGCCCGTGTAATGTTTGGCAGAGCGCTCTCCGAGCAGCAGAGTTCTCTGCATGCACAACTTATCTTATATAAACCTATTTCACTTCCGATCCATCTCCCGTCTCAATCCCTAGCGGGCAGAGATGTTTTTATAGGAAGGCAAAAGGGGCACTTGGCCAGGCTAGCTGATCTGAAGACCTAAGATTCCATTGTTCACCAGTCTTAAATAGCACACATCAGGATATGTTATGCAGTGCTGCTGAGGCTCTACACTCATTGCTATTCTGTTTTGACAAGTACATTCTGCCTTGATCAATTCATAGTTTATTGCTTTCTGTGTTCACTGTGGTGTACATAGTTTGTGGATTCCTTACGGCACAACTCTGTAGCATTCTTTCCTACCTGTGGGAATTATGTTGATCATGTGCAATAGGCAATGGTGAAATGCATATTGATAAATTGAGTGCCACAATGAAGTAGAAGTTAGCTCAGTGTATGAAGCACTCATTGCAGAGATATGTGTTCATATGCAAAATTAGAATATCACATTCCAGCAAGGCTGGCTGAGCCTTTCTCAGTAACAAGTGTTGCACCAATAGGAAATGCCATTTTACATTAGAGACATACATTAATAAAAGGCTTGATCATGTGACCACACAAGCCAAACTGCTGCCGGACTAGAGATTGAGCTCGGGTTTTGGGTACTACGGAGTACGGGTAAGCGTTTCGACTTGAACAGCTGTAATTTAGTAATTGTGGAGACGCAATGTTTGAACCACGCGATTACACAATTAGTTCCTTCATTCCTGACAGATTGAATTTCTGCACGATTAATTGGAGACACGTCATCGGGACACCAACCACTTTGGGTGCGGGCAGATGACACCGCTCTACTCTGGGCTAGCGACGTACATCTACAGAAACATATCCTCCATTTTCATGGAGCAATTCCCAGCACGTAGTCCTTAATGCAACTCCTTATTAAGGTAATGACTCACCACAAAATACTCTGCCAGAATCAATTGCTACCATGAGGGGCTTGGCTGATTGACACGGCTAATAGACATTTTCTCATATATAGCCTTATTATTTTTCCTACTCCTCTTACAGGATAAAATGTGGGATATACCCGTCTCTCGTAAAAGACAGCAGTGCCATTTTAACTACATCGATTCAATGCGCAAAACCTCAGCCGCAGTAACCTTCGGTCTGCGATGCAAGCCCTCTCACTTGAGGTAATCCCATTAGATGTGGTAATGACGCTGATAACGGCTGTCATTTTCAGCATCCTCTACGTAAGGGCAAGATCATAGTCACCGTGATTGGCATTTAACCAGTTGCTGCAAGCTTTTTTTCTTGATTTTTCAGCCTATCCATTGTAAGGCCTTTTAAAGTATCTAAATCAGCTGTGTGCTCCGCTGTGATTTATACTTCGGTTATCAGGTATCCACTGTTAGGGTAATTTCTGGGGTCATACCTAGGGTCCGCGGACCTCCAGCTCACGGAAGGCACTAACTCCTTCCAATGTCTCAAAGAAGTTGAGGTCCACACCAGGAACAAAGGGTAACTGCCATTTTATTATGACAAACTAGCAGTTATAACATACATGGAGCCAGATCCAGTCCAAGCACATCTCATTGACTTTGGGCTTGCAGGCCCTTTTTCTATCGTTGTGACATCACATTTAGCGTCACTTACCAAAACCCCATCTTTGATCCTAATGCCACTCTGGGTTGGCTCCCAAAGTGGTAGTTCCAGTATAGGGACATATAGAGTGCCCGGTTATTGGTGGTCACGGCATCAGGTGGTATGCTTGGGTCATCCCTAAAAATTGCTACCTGAAAATTGTTACATGAGAATCCCTAATGATTGGCTGGAGATTCCGGCCACCAGCCTCTATCCCCCAGTGTCCTGATTGGTTAGGCTATGGGCCCCCAAGCATGGGACCATCGTTTTTCCCAGCCTGCGAGACACCTGCTCTTGTACAATGTGTATCAACAAGCTGTGTCTATGTGACAGTGTGTAACAATGGTGTCTCTAAAGTGCGATATGTGTCAACCCATCAGTACCAATACTACACTTACCTCTCCTTACCTTCCCGTCCGTGCTGGTCGTACCACCTGACACAGTGCTCCTTGAAGCTTGGGTAGGGGAAATGTTAGTATTGGGAGTTGCAGAGACAAGCAGTACTGAATATAGCTGCCAAATGACAGTAGCTAGTAATCCGGTGTATAACATGAGCCACATTGTTGTCAAAACCAGGTTTATTAGCCTAGCCATGAGTTAATATATCTATACACTTCTTACCACCTTTGTGAAGTTGGTTGATGAGTTGATAAAGTGGCCCACCTGAAAATCGTGATAACAAGTGTTATTTAGGTTCGTTTTTTTTAAGTACTTCAAGCCTGATTTACTAAATAGTCATTCAAGGTCCATGCAAATAACTCTTCTCAGATCTCCTGTATTGATCTATTTCTAAGTATGGGTAGGACGTTGTGGAGCTGTGGGTATGTTTGGGCTACATACTATATAAAGGCAGTATATTAGACACGTTGCGGTCTTGGTCTGAAGTGTGTGGACCTTCGTATCGCATGAATATATTGGTGAGACAGTACTTCAGGATGTTGACAGGTGGGTAACATCTAAATCCATTTTCAACCTACTTGTAACATTTATGCATACACATTTTACATAGACACAGAACCCTACATGTGCAGTAAAAAGAGACTATGCTAAGACAGTGTTAACACAGTGTATTCCTACTGGGTTTATCCATGTTTTATTGGCGTGTCTGCATCAAAGCATCAGCAAATTAACAAGGGGGGTCCTGGGAGTCCCTCTGCCAGACATTAGTCCTGGTTGCGAGAGACTTACCCAGAGTCTTTAGCTCACTATCTTTCACAGAGAAGAAATATCCTAAACATATCAGTCTTTGTCCTGCCCTGGGGCAGTCCAGCACCGAAATGCAAGGCAATTCTCCTCTGAACAAGAGTACCAACAGCATCCCCAGACACGTGTTTCGGTCTGGTTGGACCTCATCAGTAGGGAGGAGCTGTGCCTCTCTAAGAATAGTGAGCAAGGGGTCCACGTCTGGATTCCCCTAGTAACTTAGGGTGAGACCCAAAGTTACTTGCATATGCAAATTAACAAGGGGGGTCCTGGGAGTCCCTCTGCCAGACATTAGTCCTGGTTGCGAGAGACTTACCCAGAGTCTTTAGCTCACTATCTTTCACAGAGAAGAAATATCCTAAACATATCAGTCTTTGTCCTGCCCTGGGGCAGTCCAGCACCGAAATGCAAGGCAATTCTCCTCTGAACAAGAGTACCAACAGCATCCCCAGACACGTGTTTCGGTCTGGTTGGACCTCATCAGTAGGGAGGAGCTGTGCCTCTCTAAGAATAGTGAGCAAGGGGTCCACGTCTGGATTCCCCTAGTAACTTAGGGTGAGACCCAAAGTTACTTGCATATGCAAATTAACAAGGGGGGTCCTGGGAGTCCCTCTGCCAGACATTAGTCCTGGTTGCGAGAGACTTACCCAGAGTCTTTAGCTCACTATCTTTCACAGAGAAGAAATATCCTAAACATATCAGTCTTTGTCCTGCCCTGGGGCAGTCCAGCACCGAAATGCAAGGCAATTCTCCTCTGAACAAGAGTACCAACAGCATCCCCAGACACGTGTTTCGGTCTGGTTGGACCTCATCAGTAGGGAGGAGCTGTGCCTCTCTAAGAATAGTGAGCAAGGGGTCCACGTCTGGATTCCCCTAGTAACTTAGGGTGAGACCCAAAGTTACTTGCATATGCAAATTAACAAGGGGGGTCCTGGGAGTCCCTCTGCCAGACATTAGTCCTGGTTGCGAGAGACTTACCCAGAGTCTTTAGCTCACTATCTTTCACAGAGAAGAAATATCCTAAACATATCAGTCTTTGTCCTGCCCTGGGGCAGTCCAGCACCGAAATGCAAGGCAATTCTCCTCTGAACAAGAGTACCAACAGCATCCCCAGACACGTGTTTCGGTCTGGTTGGACCTCATCAGTAGGGAGGAGCTGTGCCTCTCTAAGAATAGTGAGCAAGGGGTCCACGTCTGGATTCCCCTAGTAACTTAGGGTGAGACCCAAAGTTACTTGCATATGCAAATTAACAAGGGGGGTCCTGGGAGTCCCTCTGCCAGACATTAGTCCTGGTTGCGAGAGACTTACCCAGAGTCTTTAGCTCACTATCTTTCACAGAGAAGAAATATCCTAAACATATCAGTCTTTGTCCTGCCCTGGGGCAGTCCAGCACCGAAATGCAAGGCAATTCTCCTCTGAACAAGAGTACCAACAGCATCCCCAGACACGTGTTTCGGTCTGGTTGGACCTCATCAGTAGGGAGGAGCTGTGCCTCTCTAAGAATAGTGAGCAAGGGGTCCACGTCTGGATTCCCCTAGTAACTTAGGGTGAGACCCAAAGTTACTTGCATATGCAAATTAACAAGGGGGGTCCTGGGAGTCCCTCTGCCAGACATTAGTCCTGGTTGCGAGAGACTTACCCAGAGTCTTTAGCTCACTATCTTTCACAGAGAAGAAATATCCTAAACATATCAGTCTTTGTCCTGCCCTGGGGCAGTCCAGCACCGAAATGCAAGGCAATTCTCCTCTGAACAAGAGTACCAACAGCATCCCCAGACACGTGTTTCGGTCTGGTTGGACCTCATCAGTAGGGAGGAGCTGTGCCTCTCTAAGAATAGTGAGCAAGGGGTCCACGTCTGGATTCCCCTAGTAACTTAGGGTGAGACCCAAAGTTACTTGCATATGCAAATTAACAAGGGGGGTCCTGGGAGTCCCTCTGCCAGACATTAGTCCTGGTTGCGAGAGACTTACCCAGAGTCTTTAGCTCACTATCTTTCACAGAGAAGAAATATCCTAAACATATCAGTCTTTGTCCTGCCCTGGGGCAGTCCAGCACCGAAATGCAAGGCAATTCTCCTCTGAACAAGAGTACCAACAGCATCCCCAGACACGTGTTTCAGTCTGGTTGGACCTCATCAGTAGGGAGGAGCTGTGCCTCTCTAAGAATAGTGAGCAAGGGGTCCACGTCTGGATTCCCCTAGTAACTTAGGGTGAGACCCAAAGTTACTTGCATATGCAAATTAACAAGGGGGGTCCTGGGAGTCCCTCTGCCAGACATTAGTCCTGGTTGCGAGAGACTTACCCAGAGTCTTTAGCTCACTATCTTTCACAGAGAAGAAATATCCTAAACATATCAGTCTTTGTCCTGCCCTGGGGCAGTCCAGCACCGAAATGCAAGGCAATTCTCCTCTGAACAAGAGTACCAACAGCATCCCCAGACACGTGTTTCGGTCTGGTTGGACCTCATCAGTAGGGAGGAGCTGTGCCTCTCTAAGAATAGTGAGCAAGGGGTCCACGAATGGATTCCCCTAGTAACTTAGGGTGAGACCCAAAGTTACTTGCATATGCAAATTAACAAGGGGGGTCCTGGGAGTCCCTCTGCCAGACATTAGTCCTGGTTGCGAGAGACTTACCCAGAGTCTTTAGCTCACTATCTTTCACAGAGAAGAAATATCCTAAACATATCAGTCTTTGTCCTGCCCTGGGGCAGTCCAGCACCGAAATGCAAGGCAATTCTCCTCTGAACAAGAGTACCAACAGCATCCCCAGACACGTGTTTCGGTCTGGTTGGACCTCATCAGTAGGGAGGAGCTGTGCCTCTCTAAGAATAGTGAGCAAGGGGTCCACGTCTGGATTCCCCTAGTAACTTAGGGTGAGACCCAAAGTTACTTGCATATGCAAATTAACAAGGGGGGTCCTGGGAGTCCCTCTGCCAGACATTAGTCCTGGTTGCGAGAGACTTACCCAGAGTCTTTAGCTCACTATCTTTCACAGAGAAGAAATATCCTAAACATATCAGTCTTTGTCCTGTGCAGTTGTGTATTGTTTAATAAAGGATATTCAGTTTATGTATACAAATTAAAGAGATCAAGTGCTTGTGAGCGTCTTGTCATCGGGTGATGTACATGTTCTTGTTCATTTGAGTTCATAGGACTGTCTGTGTTTTGTGTTATCGCGAATGGGGCACTGTTGCTATCCTGTGTATATGTTGTTACTGTAGCGTTAGCCCTGTCTATGCTGAGCTGAGGAGAGGTTGATGCTTTGTAGAGCTTGATGTCGTGTATGATGGCAAACGATTTTAACCTTGAGTTTCAATGCTCTGTCTGCGACCGCTTCGACAGTGTGCAGCCCTGTGAATCTGTGGGTGTTCCACTTCCTACAGTAAATGCATAGGAGGCGCTGTCTCCTTTGACGGGTAATGGTTTTGCTGGTTCCTGGGTGCTGCTGGTTTCTTGTAGATCGTTCTCCGACCTCCCCTATGTCCATTGGATCTGTTGAGAGATAAATGAGGCACTAGTAACCAGTGAAGTAACATATTCATGAATTTCATTTCCGAATATTTCAGCAGTCACTTCACAATCATGGATGGCCCTTATAGGTGGGGCTAATGGTAGGTGCATTTGGCGACTGGTCGCCACCTCATGAGTGTGAGGTGGTAGTCCGAAACGGGTTTATTCCACAGCTCAAATGGAACCAAGGGCAGACAATAGAGGCAGTTCTTTTTAGTTGTCTGTTGTGTTTTTTCTATCGTTTCCTTCAGGAGGCAGTTGAGGAATTCACAAACGGTGTTGGCCTGTGGGAGGTATGCACAAGTCAACTTGTGCTTTATTAATAGTAATGTGGTGATACGCTGGAACAACTCATTGGCAGCGTGGGGTCCATTGTCCGACCGTAGGACCTCGCAGACATCCCACCTTGGAAACACCTCTCTAACCAGGAACTTGGCTGCCCTTAAAGCGTCAGCATGGGAGCACGGGCCTGCCTCTTTCCACCTTGAAAAGGGGCATACCACCACAATCATGTAGCGATAGCCTTGGCATATGTTTATCATATCGACATAGGCTCCCGACGGCTAATCTCCAGTTGTGCTGTCCGGTGGTGTCACAATTTTGTGAGGGTCCTACAGTCCTCCGAGATCTGATGGCGGAGGGGGCCACACCTTGCTGAGCTAAAATCACAAACAATCTTGCTGGGGTCTCAGGAGCGGTCCACACAAAGAGCAAAGGATAACTGCCGTTTTATTATGACAAACGAGCAGGGATAACATATATGGAGCCAAATCCAGTGGAAACCACATGTCATCGATTTTGGGCTCACAGGCCCTTTTTCTATCGTTGTAACATCACATTTAGTGCCATTTACTAAAACCCCATCCCAGAACCTAACGCCACTCCGGGTTGGCTCCCAGAGTGTTAGGTCTAGTATAGAGACATGTAGAGTATTCAGGTATTGGTGGTCACAGCATCAGGTGTTATGCTTGGGTCGTCCCTAAAAATTGCTACCTGAGAATTGTTACATGACAATCCCCAATGATTGGCTGGAGATTACGGCTGCCATCCTCTATCCCCAGTGTCCTGATTGGTTAGGCTATGGGCCCCCAAGCCTGGGACCATCGTTGTTCCCAGCCCGCGAGACTCCTGCTCTTGTACAATGTGTATCAACAAGGTGTGTCTATGTGACAATGTGTAACAATGGTGTCTCTACTAATGCCATGAGAGCAGTCCAGTCCCAGCGCATGTTGTAGATTTATTGTTACAATTATGTTGCAATGTTCAGTCCCAAACGTGAGAGGGCTGCATCTTCCCAGCTTCCATGCCTTGGCATAATGTCAGATCGGCCGAATCACGTGCGAGGAGACCGTTAGTGAGATCAAATTACTTCGATTTGATTTGTATTTTAGCTCAGGGTATTCTCTTCTGTAGCTGGGCTCATCATGGCACAGTGAATGAGGAATGTCACTTGCAACATCGTGGCCTTGGCGGTGGCAGTCCATGCCAGGGCTATTCTGCTCGCTCAGCAGCTTGCAGGTTCGGGCTCTCTGCGAGATAGGTTTAGTGTGCTGGATTTGTCTGAGGCATACTTCACTCTGTTTATTTCAATATAATTGTTCATATCTTAAAAGCATGTCGTGGGTGGGCAGGTCCCTTGAGTGCTCCTGTCCATCCAGAGGGTTAATAGCGGGTAGCATTTTCAAGCATATACACAAGCTCTTCTGACGTCTTGCATTTCTGCGGTGCAATAGCGACCCTATATGGAAAATAACAAATGTGAAGACATTGTGTGTGTGTCGCTGTCATCTAGCTCATAGAACTGTATGCATGTGTTCTTTGTGTGGATTGGTGTGTGAGTGTCCTGATTGTGCCGACTGCACGTTTGCTTCCTGTCTAACGCAGCTATGTCATCGGTAAGTCTCTAAAGACCTGCAGCATGATTTGCTGGGACGTCAATCAATTTGGTCCATATAGTCATCTCCAGCTCGGTCTTGGTTGTCATTGTTTGTGTTGGCTAGGGCTCGTGCCATCGCAGGATTGTATCGGCGGATGGCTGGATGTCGTTTATGATGCGGGCTTATGCTGGGAGCAGTGGGACCGGGAGCAATCTCGGATAGTCGATAGTTATTCTGTTGGGAGTGCTTCTTCCAGTTGGGGGCCCACTTCAGGAGGGAAGGGACACTCAGATTTCCCTCTAAACCACGACTGATAACTTACACAATGGGGATGAAATATCTGGCCTGACGAATGCTGCGACTAAAATACCTACTGACAACCAGTAAGCTGTGGCTCTCATACTTACTTGCAACCTACACCTGGACTGGCGGCTATGTTTTAAATCAGAACCACTATGTCATCCACAGTGGTTTGCCCCTTAACCATTTCCTGTATAAAATAATTGTTTTCCGCCTGAGCAAGACAGTTGCTCATATGTCCATCAATTTAGCTCACAGGATGCTGTAACCGTGTAGGCCAGATAATTGTTATCTCCTATTCCATTTGGTAACCCATCTGATTAGTACAGGTGGGCACCTATGACTTATTGATAAGTCAACAATAGACATATGGATAATTATACCATTGTCTGTTCAATTGCAGGTGATGCCTTCGACTGCCGGTATGTAAGAGAAGACTGAAAGGCCCTTCGTACTTTTCCCACCATTGGTAACTCAGTGCCCATCCATATTGACACAGTGATTGTAGAGTCCACTTGAAGTTCTCTCATGTGTTTTATTTAAAACCCCTGCTTTTAAATTTTATATCAATGCATTCAGCGGTCCTCCGGTAGCCCCTGAAGAATTTCCTAAGATCCTGGTCACACTAAATTGGAAAGAAACATGTTGGGATGAGTTTGTTGAAAGAATGAGTATGAGTGAAAAATGAAGAGTATGAATGGAGTGCTTGATGTGATTGATTGCTTGAATTTGCACAGCACAAGACACTTTTTTCTATGAATTACTATAGGGCTGGAAATCATAAGCCATTATATATGATAAACTGTCTGGTACATTGTTACTCTATATAAATGACCACTTATTGAGTAATGGTCACATATTAACCTGTGTTTCTTGTATTTTGATTGTATTTTAAGATTGTTTTGATATTAATAAAATTGTTATATTTTGTGATATCTGCTTCACGAGTTTGGTTGCGGTATCTGGCTCCCTTAACCGTTGTTCTGGTTGGCATTTAACCCTGTGCAATAGAGTGGCTCACCCCCTAGCTCTGTTTTGTTTGTTGTTAAAGGTTTTCGAGCCTACTTGAGGGATCTCCAGGTGTGGGCTTAATCACCCTGGCACATCTTTTTGTTTTGATGGTGAGCCTTTCCTATGTCTGAAGTTTCTAAACCAGCCTGCATATGTACTTGATTTTGCAGAACAACATCTCCTATTATCAGCAATGTACCTGCACCAGATAGCGGTTGCTATAAAAACAAACATATCCGTATGGTGAAGGTCTAGAAATTTTTTTGTTCAGTTGGGGTGTTGGAAAACCTAGGCAATCGCCTCCAATGATGGCATAAACTGTAAGTCCAAGAGGTGAACAAGTATCCAAATTCAAGACTATGGAACAAAAACCTTCATGCTTGTATCGTGGATTTGCCAGCAGACGTTACAGTGATCCTGGTCAAATCATCTAATATATCTTACATTCCTGTGCTGTCTTCTGTGAGGTTTGCCTTCTTGCATGCTGCTGGTATCGTCTAACATGTTACTTGATCTTTCTTCTTATGTAGGCCATTTCGATGAAAGGGATAGTTGGCAGAAGAGAGTGGGCCATATGTTGCAGGCCTCAGGTGAGCATATTTTCTGTTCTTAGAGAGGCACAGCTTCACCTCACTGATGATGCCCAACAAGGATGAAACATGTATATGGGGTTGCTGTTGGTACTCTTGTTCAGAGGAGAATTGCCTAGTATTTCGGTGCTGGACTGACCCTGGGCAGGAAAAAGACTGATATGCAGGGAAATTTCTTCTATGTGAAAGGGACAGTGAGCTACAGACTTGGTAGAGTCTCTCCCAGGGGTTATTCACCCAAGAACAGGTCTTCCGGCTGTGTTCGTGCTGATAGGGAGATTCCCAGACCCCCCCCTTGTTTTGCATAAATTAACTTTGGGTCTCACCCTAAGTTACCAGGGCGATCCAGACGTGGACCCCTTGCTAACTGTTCTTAGAGAGGCACAGCTTCACCTCACTGATGATGCCCAACAAGGCTGAAACACGTGTATGAGGTTGCTGTTGGTAATCTTGTTCAGAGGAGAATTGCGTAGTATTTTGGTGCTGGACTGCCCCTGGGCAGGACAAAGGCTGATATGCAGGGACATTTCTTCTCTGTGAAAGGGACAATGAGCTAAAGACTTGGTGGAGTCTCCCCCAGGGGTTATTCACCCAAGAACAGGTCTTCGGGCTGTGTTTGTGCTGGTAGAGAGATTCACAAACCCCGCCCCCCCTTGTTAAGCATATTTTAATGTCTGCTTGTTTGATACAAAAAACGGTTTGCCTTTTGGTAAAGTTCAAATGTTTTTATGCACGTTTATAAATGAAAATGTCACAAGCCATTGTTTTGGAAGTATTTAAATCTTTAAAATACAAAAGACAAAACCTGATTACATTTGTTAAATCACATCAATTGATATGCTGGTTCTTATATACTTCCATTGAAGATGGAGAGAATGAAGCTAGAATCATTCCCATTTTGCATAACGCCTTTCTATAATATTTAGTTTAAACATTGTCATGTTTGGTAATGTGATTTGTGTACTTTCCAAGTCTGTTTTTTTATACAAATTACATTGTTTTAGTTCATGATAAGAACTGGAAAAGAAAGTGTTCAAATGCAGACATTGCAGAGTTGCCACAAATCCCAGCTTCACTTCTTCATCCTTAACCAATGTGTGAGCCTGGCCATCTCATTTAATCTTGTATTGACTAACCTCTCAATATTGCCAGTTCCTAAACCTTTCAAAATTGTAAGCCCTTCAGAGTGATTTCCTTCTCATGGTATGATCTTCATAAAAGCCTTAGTCATGGTTTCACTGTGTTAATAGTGAGCATATGTGTATCACACACCACAGGCATTTGTTCCTTTGATATCTAATGGCAATACTTTTTGAAAACCGTATTCCAATTCTAATCTCAGTCTGTCTGGTCTGGATAAAGACACCTTCCTGGTAGCTTCTAATCTGCCTCCACTATCCATGCTACGGTATGTGTAGCGTTCTACTGCCTTCCAATTGGTGGTCTCTATCCATGCATGAGCACTTTTGCATTCTGTGATGCAGCTAATGTGAGTTCTGTCTATTATGGGTTACATGTACCTTTTACATACGGTCCTGCATTAATACCACAGGCTGCTTACCTTCCTGGATGTTATTAATAAAAAGTATCCTGTGTGTACTAGAACAGTAACCTCTTCATAGAATGCTAATGTTGGTCTTCAAATGCTACTTTTTTTATCATTCTGAATGAAGAGGGTAAGGGGACTTAAGGGAGTAAACGTGCTTCTTATGCTGCGAGAGAGCATATCAACCTATAGCTTGTGAGCGCGATAGGTGGGGGTGGAGGGCGTGCCCAGTATTCTTGAACCCTTAATTCCTTTGGTTTGGTTAGGGTCCCAAAAGTGCTTAAGAGGGCCCTGCTATCGTGTTGCGTCCATTATTTGATCCTTTTTGTATGACATGTTGGGGAGTGCATGCATTCATTTGGTGATCCAACCAACGTGATATTCCTTGATGTCCCTGTACCTGTGGCGAGATCCAGGGCTTCCCCGAAAAGGTCGCCCCCTACTGTGGCTGACCAGCCCCCAAACAAAAATGCATACGCTGCGGAGAAGGTTTTGTGGGTCCCGGCTTTGCGAATACCCAACTGCTCACGGGAGCTTTGTGGATAGACCTTGAACAGAGGCTCTGGAAGACCACGGACATATGAGTATTGATTGCAAGGGAAAAAATAAAGTAGGGGAGGTGGGAAGGTGTGGAGCAGATTAATTAAAGGGAACACGCATTTGTAGGGAGTGAATGAATAGAGTGATTGTGGAAAACAAAGCGCTTTTTCTTTCTTCATGGCCATTTGGTTTTTTATATAAATAAGAGTAAGGTGTTAAAATAAGAGGAGATACAGGAACCTAGCTTGGAAAGAGGGTGGATGGTGGCGCCGTGAAGCACTGTCTCGACCAGTGCAGGAAATAAGTGAGGAAAAGGAAAAAGTAGGAGCCTCATATATTTAGTAGGCTCTGCAAATAGTAGTGGTTATCATCTTTGGTGTTCTATAACTTTGTGGACGTAGGCCCAGGAGGGCAGAGGGGCAGAGGTGATGTGAGTGCTGAGTATGGAAGAAGGGAAGTAGGGTTGAATGAGAAGGGCTTAATGGCATACAGTGATATTTAAGGTTCTACGTTCTATGTTTGGTGTTGTCAATATATTTGTTGGTTTTGTTCTGTTGAAATGTTCAATGGTTAATGTTTTATGAGTCCGTCATGACAATCTATAAGAAATATTTTAAAGTAAAAAATTGAAAATTGTGATTGATACACCAAAGGTTGAAGTTTGAAGGTAAAGAGGTGACAGGGTGGGAAAGAAAGGTCATGGGAATAGACACGTCACTCTCACATATTTGTAAGCACCTCCCCTTGTACAGTGACCAAATAAAGAAACACCATGGGCAATGGGTAACTGAAATAAAAGGAGAAGGGTCACTGAATACCTTGCCAGAAGGGGGGTCTTTTGACAAAGCGATATTGGACCATGTAGCAACTTAATTAATGGCAAAATACAAGGGGAAACAGCCCCAAAACAGATGAGAAGTGCAAGATTTGTAGAGAATGTTTGAAGAAACAACCCCTACAAATAACTAGGAGAAGGAGGCAGAGCCCCCGGTAAGGCTGAATGAGAAATTGGGAGGTAAGGAGAATGAGAGTGAAGAATCAAAGAAAAGATACCTATTGCTCACAAGACCTGGAGAGGGGTAGTCTGACCCAGTGTATGTTCCACGCGGGAGTGCGCCAGCCATGCCAGTCACCATACCACCCCCTCCATATGTTCCAACAAACACAACCCCTGTTACCCCAGGGCCCACCACCCGAGATTTGGAAATTGTATTAACAACCACCCAGGAAAAATTAGCCCGATTACAAACACTTTACGAAACAACACTACCACTACCCGGGGGAGGACAACCACCATTACAAACCACAGTAAAGAGATCTTCCCTTTTGCCAGAAGATTAATGGAAATCGTGGGATTTCCTTTTCCGAATAGACAGCCCCTATACTGTGCCTATACGGTGGCTATACAGGCTAGGATGGCTACAGCATGAGCAGACAATGGCCAGGAACAGTGGGGTGGAGAAGAACAGTATGTGTGACCCCCAGTGGCAGGGAAGACCCATGAGTGGAAGAGGTGGGTACTGAGGGCAAAGGGGAGAAGGAGAGGGATATGGAGGACAAGGACTGAGGGGGGGTGGACCCGGACCATGCTGGTCATGCGGGAGGTGGGGGCATTTTGCAAGGGAATATTGCATCCAGCCTGTGGCCAATTATCAAAATAATCAGAGGTATAGTAATGAACACCAGTACGGCCACTCACAACCGGGCAGCCTGTACGGCCTGCCCATAGGAAATTACGAACCAGATGGGCAGCCCGACAGTAGACCCATACCTGGGCACAGCACACTCTGACATCCCCTGCACTGCCTGCAGAACCGCCCTACTCGTCAGAACCAAGTGTCACACACACATGCAAATCCATTTGTCACTACTTCCCACGGTGCACCAGCGCCTTACCAGGGAACATGTATACTGAGTGAAAATGTTTTTTTCTTACCCAGGGACGAACATCTACCCAGAATAGGACAGCCCGCAGAGAGCACTTGCGTGTCCAGTCCTATTGGCTACCTCACGCCCAGACGGGAAATCATTGGTGGGGCAAAGAAAGGGAACAAACAGATCATCTTTATGGTGGACTCAGGGGCAAAGATATAATTTCTATGCAAAGGTGATTTCCCGTTATCTGGCAAAGTTCTCGAGATGCAAGGATTCTCTGGGGCTGTGGTCATGGTTCCTTACACAGAAGATTTAGATATTAAAATTGGAGGAAAAACAATACGAGTACCCCTACTTTACCATGAGAACTCTCTTGTAATTTGTTGGGACACAATTTGCTCAGTAAGGTCAATATGACCATCTCATTTACTGACAGACAGATAGTGTGCTCTACCCCTTGCTTGTGCTCAATCCGAGAAATGCTACTAATACAGACAATAGCTAATGAGACAGCCATATGAGAAATACCAACCAACACAGACATGTTCATCTATGGCATACAAGTATTAGCCAGAGCAGTGCCAGAAATTAAACAAAAAGACTGGAGAGTATCCTCTGATTTTGTTTTCCATCCAGTGGCCACACCCAAGATATTGCCCAGCACTGGCCTGTCGCTCAATCGACAGGGGTTACAGGTCTACACAAAACGTATTGTGGCAATAGGCCTGGACACACATGGCTGTGAGTGGTGGACAGTACTGATTATTGACGAAAATGTACCACTACGTGAATTGACCGATGAAGAACTGTTCACTGACAATGATATTGATGGGGAAATAATAATGGAAATATGCATGCCATGTGATATAATGATACATAACAGATGAGTGACAAACCCCTCATGGCCATTGTTAGTGCACCACCATCTTTTTGTGATCTGGACTTGCATCAAGTGCCACCAAATTTATGGCTCACCAACCCCCATGATGTACGGTTATTGAAAGAAGTGACCCCAACAAAAATAAAACTCAAACCCAGGGAAGTATTGCCCAGGGTAAGACAGTACCCCCTTTCAAGAGAAGCAGAGGAAGGAATAAAAGTCACAATATGTGCACTACTACAACAGGGTATTATTGTCCCCTCCAACTCCCCATGCAATACTGTGATTTATCCAATTAAAAAGCGAAAGGAGTGTTGTAGTGTATGGTCCAGCACCTCTGCACACTTAATACCATTGTACAAAAAGAGTTGCCTCTCGTTCCAAACCCGGCACCATTTTGTGCAGTATCCCAAAACAGGCCATGCACTTCACCGTGGTGGACCTAAAGAAGACCTTCTTTTCAGTGCCCCTTGACCCAGACTCCCAATGCCTAACAGTTTTCACCCTAGGGGGGGAAGGTATGAGCACTGCTGACTGCCCAGGGGTACTGTGAAAGCCCAAATATTTTCAACAGAATATTGCACAAACACATCAGCAATATTGATGTTCAAAGTACCATCATTCAATACGTTGATGACCTCAAAATATGTAGTAAAGAGGAAAAAGCATGCAGCAAGAACTCTGTTACCCTACACGAATTGCTGACCCACAAGGGGTACAACGTGGATAAGAACAAGCTCCAATATTGCCTGACAGAAGTTTTATACCTAGGTCAATTATTCTGAAAAGATGGTAGGAGAATCATACAAGACAGAGCAGCAACAATGCGAGCAGCAACCAGGCCCCACAGAGTAAAAGACATACAGAAGTTCCTCGTTATATATAACTATTGCAGATCCTGGATATTAGACTATGCCGCCTACACTCAACCCCTGTTACAAGCATTAAAAGAAGCTCAGAAAATGCACACTGCTTTCACAACAATAAAAGAACTGAAATGTACAGCTCTTGTCCTAGCAACACCTGATTATAAACAGGAATTCTTCCTATTCTCTGTAAGTGATTTCAATCCAGCACTCCAACTAAGTCAATGCCTAGTATGGGATGCCCAATAGAAACCCTTATTTACATATTTTTATGTCAAAAGTTTGATTAATTCTGGATGATATACCCTTATATAACGCCCCTCTCTTTGAATTCCCCCAGTCTCACTGAACCAAGAAATAGTTTTGTTTTGCAAATTAAAAGATTTATTTGAAGAATTGAACAATAGATAGATTACTCTTTTATGAATATGAATAACATCTGAATATCACACTTATGAATACGAACAATGATCAGCAATGTTTAATGATACAATATCAACAATCTCTTTAATCAATTAGGAGTAGGAAAAAGAGGATTAATGTAGCAGGGAATACTTTGTATGGGTTCAAGAAAATGCAATGATAGGAAAGAATGCAACACAGAAATAAGACTTAATATGATTTCAATCAAAAGACAATATAATCACTCTTTCCCCTTGTTACTACTCACTCCCCCCAACATGCAATATGAAGATATGGAATAAGGGCACACAGGTATCAGGAATAACAATCAATAATGCAGTTCAATCCCACTTCCCCCAGCAAGATTAGAGAGAACAGGAATGCTTTAAAACTGGTCAATTGCTTTTAAATGTGGTTTGAATTGAATGGGAAAAATGCTAAAAATGATTTTAATTCGCTAAATGGATTCAGAACTAGTGAGAGTTGCTTTGGATTGGTTCCGGTCAACACTAGCAATGATTTATGAATGATTATCAGATGGAAAATGAAACTCAGAAGTTGAAAGCAAGAAATAGCTGTTTTTCTATGAAATGAAATTGAGCAAATTGCAAATCGCAATAACTTTTCCGCGTGCGGGAAACAAGATTATGGAAAGACTATAAGGAATTGAGTTGGTTAAAAAGCTGAGGATATTAGCTTCAAAAAGACATTTAAATTCCGTTTCTAGGACATACGGTTCAAAAGTTACAGAGGGTTTAATCAAGGTAGATTTTTCTTAGAGTCAAGATTTCAAAATGAAAGGTTGTGCTTTAAAGATTAGAAACCAATATGGACTTATACTAAGGGGCTATGAAAGAACAAGATACCCAACGGGACAACTACCAGACCACGGTGCCTTACGCTCTGATTGCTGTGCGCCAGGACACTTGACTTTCTTCAGAAAATATCAGCGCACAGATGATTATCGCTACAATTATCACAGACTATATAATGAGAAGAATTCAGGATGGACACAAGATTCTATAATGCAGTTCTGGAAAGGTTGAAATGGATTGAAAAGGATTACTTTAAACTAAGAGATGACTATGGACAGTTCTAGACTAAATACTCACTCCTATGGCTTTGGAATGGAATGGGCCCGTCAAAGAGCTGGTCAAGGTTTTGGACTTCACTCGCCACCAGACAGGATTCAGGGCACCTAGACTCTGCTCTCAGCAAGGCACTTTGGTCTGCGTGGCCACTTGGACTGGATCTGATGGGTTCTGGGTTACAGCTCTGCTCTGCGGGTCTGGATCTTGGTTCTAGCACGGGGTTCTTAGCTAGAATATCAAAACAGCTCAGCCAGGCTGTTGGATTTTGTGGTGCCCCTTGGAAGTTTAGAGGTTAAAATCAGGTTGCTTATGATTCTAAAGGCCAGTTGAGAAGAGTTCAGCTTTTGGGTTGGGCCTTTCTGCTTCAAAGTTCTAGAGTCTGGTTCTAGAGTAGGGAGTCTGGATCTATATCTGGAGCCTGGATCTTCCTGCAGGGTGCTTCGCCAAGAAATCAGTTGATGAGTGGAAAGTGTATGTCCTTTTGGGTCCTCAACAGTCCCTATTTATCCATTTCCAAAGTGGGTGGGGAGGCTGATTATCTATGCCCAACCCTCTAAGGATCTGATAGTGTTAGAGTGACACAGTGTTTATGGCCCAAAGGAAATCCCTCCCCTTTACTTTTACTTAGGAAATCTATTTTCCCCAAAAAACATATTTCCAAGATGCACAACTTGTTAATAATACATAATTACATGACAGATTGCGTAAGGTACATTTCGGTCCAACTCTTATTTTCCTACGAGCTATGGTTCATCACTGACAACTTTTTCATGCTTTTGGTGGGTTTCGCAATATTAGTTCTGCACCAATTTTTACACATGCATACACATCCCATCTGGGCACATTCCTGTAATTTTTCATGTTCCTAACATAAACACAATGGCTGGAATATGAATAATTTCCGGGGTTCAGTCTCAGAACATTGCACAGATTCCAGCTTAGGCCCTCATTACGACCCAGGCGGTAAGTTACCGCCTGGGTCGTACCCTTACCACCACTATGTTTACACCATGGTGGATGGCGGATTTACCGCCCCATTCCAAGGTGAGTGGGGCGGTAACTCCCCATTTCCCATTTTACCCTTCCCCATTCCCATTTTTGCCCCATAGGGCATAATGGGAATGGGGAAGGCGCTAATTATGCCACCGTAAATTACGGTGGCGTAATTAGCACCAAGGTCCCTTTGCGGCATGGGTTTTAACGCCTGCAAAAAGCAGGCGTTAAAATCACCATCCCGCAAAGGGACCTTGGAATCAGGCGTTAAGGGTCGGCACATCGCACAGATTCCAGCTTAGTCTTAAACTGTGAGTGAATTTTTCATTTGAACAATCTCTAAGTTTCATATTTGTGTCAGTTCAGTACACTTTGCTATAAGCATTTTTCTAAAACATACATTTACACCAACTTCAATCAACAATTTCATTTTTGCCCATCTCCAGAGCTTGGTTGAGTCAAAGGGTCACATGGCTTGCCTTCCTGCCAGAGCAGTTGTTGTGAGTTACACCCGAATTCGCATTTTCTATTCAGCCCAAGGAACCCATTGTTTCTTTCTCCAGGCAGCAGAGGAAATCTCCTCCCCTCCTGATTAACATGCCAATGCGAAATGCACTCCTTTTGGTGGGAATGAACAAGGTGTGAGTTTCTTTGGGGCAGAAGGCCTCTTGGAAGTTTTAACTGAATCAGGTTACCTTCTGGTCAATTGTAACATAGTTCCTTGAACAAAAAAAATACATTTATACATTTAAAATAAGCAAACCCATCTTTACTTCCAGTCCTTTTTCAACATAAAAATCAATGTGTGGCACTCTTATATGGCATTTTGATGGAACTCTCTTCTTTGGCATAGGTTGAGTTCAATATTCAACTTTACACATGATAGGTTTTAAATCGCCGGCTTCTGACAGAGGTGAGTAACGGTACTTCACCCATTTTTGACAGCTTTCTTTCCATCAACTATCTTTAAAAGAGGATTTTGTTCTGATAACATATGACTATTGCTGACATTGTATTTATGTGGATTCTTGCAGTAGAATAATGTGGAACACCCAACAAGGAGGTTGGATCTTTTAGGTGGTTTGTGAGCCATGATTTTTGCACATTTTTGACAATCAAGAAAACGGATTTCCAAACAGCTCTGTTTTTCTTTTTGGCAATCAGCATTGCTTTTTCAAGTGATTTCAGGCTTCTTTGTGGGTAACCCAATGGTGGGTTTTGGCAGTGGTCTCCTGTGTTACCACTGACATAGGCAAAAGTGGATGGCGGCCCATTTTTCAGATTTTTATTGCGTACTTTTTGGTGATTTTTAGCTAGCAGCATGCTTTCCAGCGGCCATTATGATGTTTCTGCTGCAAGCAATGAACAGTAATGTTGCAGGGCTTGGACTAGTGGGTTGAGACATCCCACATCTCACATTCAAATGGAACACTGATGACCACAGTACTGACACAGAAAACCCCCTTGGGCCCCAAGCCACTAGCATACTGCAGTGGCATTCTTGACTCAGTGATGCAGGGTCATTTTGCATATGAACAGGTTCTTGCAGCTGCTACATTTGCAATTGAAAAGAGTTCCACAATTGTGATGGGATGCTCCATCACACAGTTTGTGGAACAATCCTTGTTTGCCATACTTGAGCAATCCAAATTCACCCTAACGACACAGAGAGCATCAGCATACGAGACATTATCTCAAGGCCAAATGTCCACTTAATGCGCAGCAAGACGTTAAATCCAGCCACATTCCTCACAAAGCCATGCACAATGGAGGACATGCAGGAACATGATTGCACCACTTATGAGGGGGAAGGAGATGACATTCCCAAAGCAAATGAAAACACATTGAGCGAGGAGGAAGTGTTCTATGTAGATGGGTCAGCATCCATTTGCCCAGAGACTGGTGAAAAGCACGTTGGCGCAGCAGTAGCGAGATTGGAGGAGGGAGCATATGTGATTCTGGTACAAAAATGATTACCAATGCACTATTCAGCCGAAGCAGAAGAATGGGTAGCACTAGTTGAGGCCCTACATGCAGCAAAGGGGTGTGAAGTTACAATATGTTATGATTCAGCATACGCAGCCAAAACTGTACATGCTGTATTATCTTGATGGAGAAGAAGGGAGTTCAGAAGAGCAATGGGTCCCCATTACAACATGCTGAGTTATTAAATGAATAAATAAAAGCCCTTGCAGAGCCATTAGTAGTGGCCCTGGTAAAATGCCAAGCTCATACTAACAACAGTGACAAAATATCATTGGGAAACGCAGTGGCATATGTCGCTGCAAAGCAAGCAGCCTCCTTTCAAAACCAAATAACCACACAATGGATCTCATAACAACCCTGGCGTTAACCAATGGCGCTATTAGCGCCATGGTTAACGCCAGTAATTTACCAGATCCGCCATGGTGACATGGGGAATTACTGCCCCATTCCAAGGTTGGCGGGGGGGCCCTTCCCCATTCCCATTTTTGCCCCATATGGCTCAATGGGAATGGGGAAGGCGGTAATTACGGTACCGCAAAATGCGGTACCGTAATCACCTTCAAGGTCCCTTTGCGGGTCCTTCCCTTAACGGCTGGTACAGACTAGCCATTAAGGTCGGGACCCGCAAAGGGACCTCGTAATCAGGCGTTAAGGGATTACCGGTACTGGTACCCTTACCGGTACCGGTAATCCCTTAACGCTGGGGTTGTAATGAGGGCCAATATGTGCTAAAAGGTAGAGAGGAAGAGCCCACAGGAGAAAGATATAATGCACTGCCAATGGCACCAATAATCGAGCTCCAAAAGAAAGTGCCACTGCTAGATCAAGAAATTTGGACAAAACTGGGATGGACAGGATCGCCCACAGATCTCCTATAGAGGTAGGCCATGACAGGAAATTTAGTAATGCCAGGAGAATTGTTGCAAATAGCATTCCAACTATTACACTTTCCCGCCCACACCTGAAAACATCACATAGCTGCAGACATCCAGGAGAATTGATTTCTCCAAATCTCCAAGAATGCCTCAAAATTTACCATTGAATGAGTCACATGCCAAATATTTAATTCAGGAATGATTCTCAGAACATTGCGAGGAATATTGCCCCGCCCCATCAGACCTTTCCATGAACTGCACATCGATTATTCAGACATGGGAAAGAGGTGAAATGGGGCACGGTACTTGCTAGTGGAGGTCTGTCCTTTTTCATGCTAGGTGGATGCACTGCCCTGCGCCCACCCTGATGCGAAGTGCGCAGCATTGTTCTTAGTAAAAGAAGTGTTCCCACAGTGGGCCATATGCGATGTCATATGCTCCGACAATGGGACACACTTGGTGAATGATTTCTTCAACGAAGTAACAACCTTATCGGGAATAAAACATAAAATGTGTTTGATTTACCACCTCAATCGAATGGAGTGGTCGAGAAAATCAACGGCCTCCTTAAAAATAGACTCTCCAAACTCTGCCACACTCTTAAAAAGAATTGGGTCTATTGTCTTCCACTGGCCTTATTTGAGCTGCGCTCAAAGCTCAGTAAGGACCACCACTTGTCCCCTCATGAAATAGTAACTGGCTGACATATGCAAACGCCACTGTCCCCAGTAAGAAGGATGTATTATGCACAAAGACCTGCAACTGTGTTAGGTGAGGAATTCAAAAAGTAACTCACACAACTCACAAGAGCAGTAAGAACAATTGCAAAACAAGTAGCCCCAACATTCACCAGATATAATGAAAAAGACACCTCCAGTGCATCAGCTGATAGCCCAACAAAAACCGCTGATGCCTGGGGAACTGGTTTGCAGCTTTGTAAGGAGGTGGAACTCGCCTAGATTTCGTGGCCCATATGAAGTAGTATATTGCACACCCCTACCAGTGAAGATAAAGGGCCTGAAATATTGGGTCCACCTATCAGATGTTAGGAAGGCCCATGATAGTGTAACACCAGAAACCACACAAGAAAATGAACGAGAAGCAGCATTGCCTTAAAGAGACAGTGAGATAAGGCAAGACACAGGGATGGCAAAAGCACAGGAGTAATTCCATCATTTAAGCAATATGTACATATATGTATAAAATTATCAATGTATTGAAATATGAAAAGCAGTTTTTAATGATGTTTCGTGTCCATGCTTTCCTCTGCCTCTCTCTATCATTCTCATATCCTATTCACACTCAATCTTTATTTAACCCATTATGTCCCATTCTGCAGGTATAACAATAGTGGAAACAACGCCGCTCTCTCCTACTAGAACTGAGTTAGATATCAGTAGGAATCCAATAAGTGCCACTAGTGTGTATTCATACAACTGTGGACTGTACTTCACAGCAATTGTGTTTTCAATTATTATGCTAAGTCTAGGAATGTATTGGAGTATATCTTCTATTGTGTGAGGCATAAAAGAAGGGAGGGGAGAGGGATAACTGATACAAGAGGGGGAAAGCTAATATGGGATGTTGTAAAACTAACATGGCACCACAACACATTGTGAAACCTCATTACCTAACACAAATATTACACAAAGGTGGCACTGCAGCCTGGATTAGTGGTAATTAATGAAAGTGAAAGAGTAATCTATGAACAAAATGATTATTTGTCCACCCCAGCAATGTTTACAGTGCCACAAAGTGATTCACAGACAACCGAAAAACCTACCTCAAATGTTGAAATTGTGTATATTCTGCCTCCCACTGTCACGCCAGATGCACTCCTTACCCCCCAAAACTGGCAGCTTAGTAGTGACACTAATGTAAACTCGGATATGTGCATTTTTCCTATTTATCACCTAAGTACAATAAATGCACACAGAACCTCAGGGGTTCTGAATAAATGATACAGAAGGTCATTTGCTGGCGATACAAATAATTTAATGAATAGATGAAAGAGGCAAGCACAACAACACAAATATGATGCATATCATGGGTTGGGGTTGGATAAGGTAGAAGACTTCCGCCATCCGGACCAGTCTAACAAGTGGTACTCTGACATGAGTGTCATGTGGAGACAGGCCACGAATGGTAGCTGCTATGTATGTTCACTGATACCTCATGCGTCAGGGACGCGTAAGGTATTAGTACCTCAAGGGACCGCAATAGTAGAAACCCAATGTCTCCTTCATTTTACACTATGTAGAATCAGGAGCACCTTCCAGGCACACACAGTACAACTACAACTGCTTCCTCCAGATGAGAAAATCTGAAAGCTCAAACCCAAAGGTACAATGTGTTTCAAGGAGCCAGCTTTGGCAATAAAAGGAACAATGTTTGCAGTAAATAAATGGCAAGATGCAACCATCATGTGCAAAGCAGGAGCACTGTGTGGTTTGTCAGATGAGAGGCTGACATGGACGGATGGCACATGTGCCCAGACCTGGAGTCAACACATCACAAAGCTGACATTGGTCACTGCACTTGAAAAACCGATCAAAATCCAGCATGAAGAAACATTTGAACTGTGCATTTATGGGGAAGGAAAAGTACCCATAAGTTTGAACAGTACTCTCATTATCCCTAACATGGGGAAAGGAACTGCTGCCCTGATGGATCACTATGGGGTGTGTGTCAAACAGGCATACTTGCACCTCCCATCATCATGGAGGGGCTACTTTGCTCTGGCAATGCTGCAATCTGCACTGCTGGTGATTCCAGACAAACACATCAAGGAGGAAAGAGTGCCCTACAGACAGCAATTGGCACCCCAACCAATGAATGAAAGAACCCTCCCATCTATGACATACTATCAGAAGCAAGCTGCAAGATCAAGTGTCACGCAAACAGAGAGCTTCCAATTACCTCTCTATAGACTCTTCTGACCTCTTCGCACAGAACCTTGATGAATATAAACTTTTCAACTCCGCAGAGACATTTTTTGCATCACTAATCCCCAGCATTCATGCACAAGCAAACGCCAAGTGGCTCCATATAATTTGCTGGGAGCTGATCCAACTGGCTAACGATACTGACGAAGGGTTCAATGTGACCAACCAAGGTAGAACTAAGAGTACTAAGACTGATGACGATGCAAAACCGCTATGTCTTGGACCTCCTCACAGCAATGGAGGGCGGTGTTTGCTAAAAAATCGGGAGTGCATGTTGCACTTTCATACCTGATTCATATTTTGATAACAGGACACTATCACACGTAATTGCTGCAGTACACAAACTTGGAGTAAGTATGAAAAAAGAAGGTGGTGTCCAGCCCAGTGACAGGTTCAGCATGGCGTTCAACTGGGTACCATCATGGCTCGGGACTGCACTTAAGTTGCTGGTCCCCCTTATCGTCTTCCTCCTGCTGATCGTCTGTGTGTGTCAGTTAGGGGTTTGATGCTGTGCAGAAGTGATTCCTAGTAGTGCATTGATGATGGTGACTATGGGCAAGAAAAATGGTAATGGGAAGATGCATCATGATACTAGAGAAGCCCAAGTACAAACTGGCGAGAATGATGAGCCTAATTATTGCATGGTGGCAATATATAACATAGGGGATGTAGTGGATAATTTACATAACACAACCATAAAACAACCCCAAGATCTAGAAAATTACAAAGAGGTATGGGTAAACCTGGAAGGGGATGGGGACTGTATTTACATGACATGCACCCCTGAAGAGAATGCACAAAATGGGGAAAGTCTAAGAAATGTGTGCAAGGCCTGGATGCCAATAAAAGGACCACCTGCCTGGGATGAGGCAGTAAAAAGGGCAGAGGAACATAGACGTACCAGGTAATGGTATTTGTTACTTTAGTAGGAATGAAAGGGGGGAATGTTGGGGGAGAGGTGGTCTTTTTTCCATCCCCCTTACCATTACCTCACTGGATAAATCCCATCTATGCTAAAGGAGGGAGATACCCCCTCTCTACTGTGAGTAATTTGTACTAATCACCCTCTAACCACTGACGAAGATGAACTCATAACCAAGCCTTATTGAAGCACAAAGACTCCATCTTGTGACACACCAGACACCATCTTTTACTAGGCCCGAAAATAATCTCTAGAAACCTGTCCCTCCCCTGCCCAGCAGCTCGCACATACAGCCCAAGCCACCCCAGCCTCCTGCCAGCTCCACACAAGTTCTGTTCTCTCGGAAGTCTAGGCATTCATTGTTGCAACAGTTAGTATCACCCAAGGGGAGGCTGATCTCACTGCACTGTGTGAGCACATCCATCTAGACAAACCTGCCTATGCTCCCTCGACCCCCACCCCGCCAGGCAACTGTCCACTGGGCCCATGACCCACTGCTTCTCTTGATATAGATACACATCTGATCCCTCGCAGTGACCAGATAGGACACCCACCATAGCCCTTATCCCATGCACCAACATATCTTCTACAAAAAACAACACATGTCTATCCATATCGTGAGTCATGAGGCATCAGGTAGATCAAAACCCCCAAGGCAGGAATCTGGGTCTGGGGCACTGTGTTTATGGGTGCCTGGGTGCAGAGGGCAGAATGTCCTTATCACCTGTCAGTGAACTCTGAAAGCACCCTCATTCATGTCAAACCTTTATGCTTGCCCTTTGTCTCATGCCCTCAGATCCTGTAATTGTAGATCAGACTGTTAGGAATGTAGCACTTTGCCGACACAACCTTAACACCACGGAGATGAGCCCAGCTGACTCACGTGCTGCGGGATCGACACCCAAGCATCAGCCAATCCAATGTGGTCACCCCATATGGATACATAATCTACCGTTGTGTCTCACCAATTGTATTGCAGAGTTGTGCACCTATAGTGTGGCGTCAGTAGTGACGTGATTTTGACTTATAAACTGCTGCCCATGTAATGTTTGGCAGATCGCTCTCTGGAGAGATCTCTGCATGCACAACTTACTTTATATAAACCTACTTCACTTGCGATCCATCACCTGGTCTCATTCCCTATCGGGGTGAGTCCATTAGTTGGTCCTTTTTGTATGACGTGTTGGGGAGTGGGTGCCTTCAACTGCCATGTCTTAAAAGGTCAAAGGCATTTTTCAAACGTAATTTCAGTCCCACATGCTTACAACATTTTCCCCACTTGCAAAACAACACAAAAAACTGCAAGAACGACATTCAAATATATTTTGTGTATAAAAATGTCACTTTGTTCAAAATAGTTTGTTAGTTTTGTCTACTGTTTGCAGAAAAATTCACTTCTGTTTTTCTCACCTGGGATTTGTCGTCGAAAATAAAAATTTTAAATGTTCTGGAAAAGTCATTTTGTCTAATCACTTGCATTCAGGCACATATTGACCCTTTGGTAAGGTAAGCAGCAATGAGTCACGCCAAGGATTGATACACATTTTTTGGTTTGGACGGGCATTTTGTTAGGCGCAATCTCATGTTCAGAATTAGAAAAGCAGCATTTCCATAATCAACTATGCTTGGCTAAATTAATAATTTTCTTCATGATATGTTTTAAGTCAGCAGCTGTTTGTCCGGTGTCAGCCACTCGCGACCAAACCATGTTAATAACAAATTAAACACATATGCTGATTTGATTTATTATAAATGCTGTTGATATCTAATATGAGGTTCTGCTAAAAGAACAAATGCTGAATAGCAATTTCACCTTGAACAAATGCATAAAATGTGAGCACAACTTCAATTTTATGGAGGCAGAAATTCAAATTAATGTCCTGCTTATATAATGAAAGCTGAAACTACAGTAGCGATTTGCAATTACTTAAAATGTGTGCTGCTACTCTGGACAGAATATCCAGGTATATTAGAAAAGTAAGTGGTTTTCCCAGAGTCTTCGTGTGATGATTGATGTTGAGTCCAAAAGCATGTCCCCTAATTCTCATTGCCTGGTGTAATCAAAGTGTGTCACAAAAACAAATATTTAGCAGCCTTGCTTAGTTATTAACCAGCAAAAATAAACGATGCATGTTCATAACCAATCATTCAGATTTCCTGAGAAAGTGAGGATTGCTGCGAAATAATCTAATACCAACAAATCATTATTCACTTCTCAAAACCCAACCTATTTTGTATTGACCAGTGGATACACCATAGAATGCAGCATTTGTCGCATGTTCTGAAATGCATACAATGTGAAATATAGGGATGCACCTCATCAGCATTAAATCATGTTTACCTAGAACAAGGGTCTGCAAACTTTGGCTCTCTAGATGTTTTGGAATGCGATTCCCATCATCCGTAGCTAGAATAAAAAATGGTTCGGGATCATAGTCAAACAAATCTGAAGAGCGATAGGTTTAAAACATCTGACTTAGAATGAGAACATATCCTTAATTTAGACATAAACGATGCATTGCAGAAGGTCAATTCCAGGATTGCATTTCAAGAGGTATATCAGCAAACCTTTGAGAACAAATGTAGGCTACGTAAAAGGCCCAGTATTGTATTTTCGAGCATAGAGATATCTTCTCTACCTTGTGTTGTGTGAAATGGTGCATTCAGCTTTGAAAGACAAAGCAGGTTTAAAAGAGATCAGGGTCAATCTCATATCCCTCACCTGGACCTCCAAGATAAAGTATTATATCCAGGTGTTTCAGGTTTGTGAAAGAAAAGTTAATAAAACGCTGGAGTGTGTTCTAAGCAGGTTACCTATTCTCCAATGTGTTCTTCTGAATGTGAAACATAGATTCCCAATAAGAAACAATAAAATAGCATATTGGAGCTGCAACATTCTTTCCAGCCTGAAAAACACACAAAGGGGCACCGCATAAAAGGGCGGGAATCACAACCCAAACCTGCCTGCAAAAAAACATTGTAGAACAGCCACATTGAAATTGCATGTGTGCAGATTGCACAAACCTATACTGTTTTTGTGGCTGCAGAGTCTAAGGGCCTGATTCATGGAAATGTATGCAGAAATCCCAAAGGGGCCGCACGCAAAGAAGGACACAGCATGAGCCTGCATGCAGATAAAAAATGTGCTATATGTTTTCATGGATCCAAATGTGCATTTCTAGCAGACACGCAAAGGGATTTGAGCTGTGTGATGAACACCCACAACACCCCCCCACACAAACCAAAAACATAGTCGAACACCAACCTTTCTGCAAAGCTCTGTGTCCTCCTTTGACACAACATCCAGCAGCCAGCCACTCTGCACGAGGCTCCAAGTAAGTAAAAGCTGTACCCCAGCTACTCTACACGAGGTCCATATAAGTATTGGCTACATCCCAGCTAATCTGTGCAAGTTACCACATGAGTAACGGCTGCACCCCAGCCACTCTGTGTGAGGTTCCACATAAGGAAAAGCTGCACCCTAGATACCCTGCGCAAGGTTCCATGTAAGGAATAGTTGCACCCCAGCTAATCTGTGCGAGGCTCCACGTAATGAACGGCTGGACCCCAGCTACTCTGCGCGAGGTTCCACGTAAGGAACGGCTGAATCCCAGCTATTTTACATGAGGTTATACGTAACTAATGTCTGCACCCCTGCAAACCATCCCCGCCGACTCCCACGGCACAGAAAGTTCTGGCTGTGGGATATTTTGACCCACTCAGCTGTGCTATGCTACATTACTTTGCTGCATTGGGGCAAGAAACAGCAAAATGGCCTCGCTGACTCCCGGGCGCACCAAGATCTCTAAACTGCGTTTTTGCAACAACCAGAAAATGGCTACACCACCCTGCCACCCTGCCATACACACATTTCAGGTGGGGTGGAACAGAGTACTCACTGCAGAAATGTGCCAATGTGCTCTGCAACATTTAACATGGAGTAAAGTGAAAGAGGCAGCATTACTTTGCTGAAAACCCAAAATGCCTCTTTAAAATGACACCTTTTTCAACCTTTAAAGTGCTGATTGGCACTAAATTCATACCTTTTTCATAAACCACTGTGGTTTAAAAGGCCCTGCAATGCCTAGGATCATCCATTGTGTCTCAGAGGAGCGGGCCTCATTTGAATGACAGCTTCTGTCAAAAGTATCTTTAAATAATCAACCTGGGGCTTTGTTTTCATTTTACACGGGAAACACATCTATTTTCTCTGTAAAAGTGTCAAGAATCAGCTGTTCAGAGAAAGACTTTTAACAGGTGCCTGTTAAATGTATCTATGCTGCTAAACAACTCCAGCACTCAAGAAAATGTGCTTTTTCTGACCGAAGAGAGAAAATCGCCTATTTAAAAGTACATTGTTGTGTAAAGGCCTCCTTATTTATAAATGTAAAATAATTTGTTTCTGGTAAAAGTACATTTATAAACTGTTCTGATTCCATAGGCTTAAGCAAGATGTAAAAACTCATAGGGCCTCATTACACGGTAGGCGGTAAGGGATTACCTGCACAGGTAATGGCACTGGTTCCGGTAATCCCTTACCGCCCTACTACGAGGTCCCTTAGCAGGTCACTTCCTTAATGCCTGGTTTTACCAGGCGTTAAGGAAGGGACCCGTTGAAGGACTTCAGAGCTAATAATGGGCCCGCTAACAGCGGGCCCGTTATTAGCTCCTTCCTCATTCCCATTGAGCCCTACGGGGGCTCAAATGGGAATGGGGAATGGTTCCCGGAATGGGGACTTACCGGTCCCGCCAAGGTCGGAATGACCTGGTAAGTCCCCATTCCTGGAACACAGACCCGGAATGCGGTAAGGGTGTAGCCATGGCGCTCATAGCACCATGGCTACCGCCTACCGTATAATGAGGCCTATAGGCTAAGTTGGTGAACTATATTTTAAAAAAACTTGCTTTGCCAGTTCCTAGCCCTGAGAAAGAGTGACACCTCATAAACTTCTGGGACAGGAAAGTGCTCATTCCTAGCTTGGAGGACTTTGAATGCACCTTGACAAAGGGACTTCCCAAGCTCATCAGACATTCGTCTTTACTCCAGGCTGAGACAATAGCAGGCTGAGACTCTCACCTGTGAAGTGTGAAGGGCAATAACATATTCAATCAAGAGAGAGGCCCTTCATCCTTCTTCAAGGAATTGACAGCTGCTTGCAGTTGGGGAAAAGAAAAAAAAAACTGATCAAGTGACATTTGGTTTTAAAAGCCTATTTTGTAACTGAACTTTAAAGACATTTAACTTTACAGCAAGAATGAGGAAAATTATGAAAAGTATGTAGCTCTAAATCTAATGTTATGCTATTTCCTTGAAAACTTGGTAGAACTCATTACTGCATAAGGAACAGAAGTTGTAAAAAATGACAGATTGCAGGGAAAGTATTGATGTTGCGAGCATAACATTTTGTATACACATTCCAGGGGTAAATGCACATCTGTGTACACAATTGGGGAATTTTAGGCCAAAACGTTCATGGTTAAAATTGCCAAAATGTAGCAGAAAGGCAAAACCAGGTCCCAGAGACTTGGGGTTTGGATTGAAATATGATGCACAAAATATGTAACAGGTGTATCTGATTTTCTCAGAGGTTATAACTGCATAAATATATCTGTGGAAAAATTAGATTGTGTTCCAGTAGCCAGGGGAGGTTTCTAAACCCTGTAAAAATCACCTCATGAACATTACACCAATTTTTGGGGATCCAGTCAGCCGTGGGCAACTCAGAAACTATGCTCAGGCCCAATCCTAGCATTATGGGTGTGGGTAGTAAGCTTGCCCCTGCGATATCCTCCAGGTGAGAAGTGCACTCCCTTTGGCCCTGACATCTCTGTCTCCAAGCTTACGTATAGTAGCATATCTAGTGACTTTTCAGTATTACTTCTTAATACCTGCTCGCTCCTGGCCCATGCAGAGGAGCTTTGCGTTTTGCTGGAGGACCGTCAACCTACCTTACTATGGGCCTCATTACACGGTAGGTGGTAAGGGTTTACCGGTACCGGTAAGGGCACCGGTTCCGGTAAACCCTTACCACCTTACTACGAGGTCCCTTTGCGGGACCCGCCCTTAACGGCTGGTGTAGACCAGCCGTTAAAGTTGGGACACGCAAAGGGACCTTGGTGCTAATTACGGTACCGCAATTTGCAGTACCGTAATTAGCCCCTTTCCCATTCCCATTGGTCCCTACGGGGCAAAAATGGGAATGGGGAAGGGCCATGGAGAAAGGGGGAATTACCGCCCTGCCAACCTTGGAATGGGGTGGTAATTCCCCTTTCCTACATGGTGGTACCGGTATGGTACCGGCGGCAACCATGGTGCTAATAGCACCATGGTTTACGGCATTCCGTGTAATGAGGCCCTATGTCTTACTGAGACGTGGCTTCAGCCCAGCTCTGGCCCACAGCTCCTTCAAGGCATTCCTCCAGGCTACTGTGTTTTACATGCTGACCACGAGCCACCCCATCATGGTTGTGGGGTTGCGGTTGTATTTAAAGATGAACTCACGGTATCCCAACTGGAATGCTCTCACAAAATTCCCATGCAGGCCCTCTTGTTTCGTTGTGTGAGTAAATCCACTGTGATCTGCCAATTTTTGCTTGTTTACTGACCCCCAGGGCTCTATCAAAGCAGTTTCCTCAAGAAATTTCATGATCTGCTGGCCAATCTTATGGTCCAATATACTGACCTGGTGGTCTTGGGGGATTTTAATTTGAAATACAATCCACCCAGGCCCCACAGTCTTGATCTATTTGTGGAGAGTCTTGCGGACCTCCAATTCCATCAACATGTTAATTGTCCCACTCACAAATTAGGTAATATGCTAGATCTGATCTTTGCGCAAAAATCCTCCCTAACACTGGCAGCAGTTGAACCTGTTTTGTGGTCTGACCATTTCCTAATCTCGTGTAGACTGGAAAATATTAGTAAGCCCATGAAAATTCCTACTGAGAAAATTTGGCAGCGCTCCTGGTGCACAGTGAACACTCAAAATATGGCGACCGCTATCAAAGCCAAATGTGGCAAGGAGTCTCCAGTGTCACTGTTTTCTTTGGCAGAAGTATTTCTCAAGGTAGCTAACACCGCTGCCCCCCTTTGTCTGATTCAACCATGCAGACTGCCACCAGAGCCGTGGTTTACTGACCACCTGAAAAAGGAACGTCTTAAACTCTGACAAGCTGAACGAAAATGGTGCAGAGCCTTTGATTCTATCTGTAAAACACAGTATAAAATAGGCCTGGCTGCCTATTCCGCTAAAATTAAAGCCTTTTGGCGGCTTTACTTTATGACTAAAATTGAGTCCTCTTTATCCCAACCAAGGGCTCTTTTCGCTGCAGTCAAGGCCCTGGCCTCGGTAGATTGACAATATCAGGCTTAAAATCTCTGCCACTACAACAGGAATTCCATCATCTGATTGTCCCTCCGCCCCCCCAGTCAAGGCTGATTCTAATACTGCCAACACCTGGGCAAGCTTTCCAGGCTTTTCAGAGGAAATGGTTCTGTCGGCTATCGAGAAAATTAAGTTGTGCTCCTCCTCAGATTCCATCCCTCTTCGTGTCATGAAGTATTTGCCCCTACTCTTGCATCTGAGATTACGAGAGACATTAACGACTCCCTCCAGACAGGCTCTATCGCGTGTGAACTGAAGTCAGCCAGGGTGATCCCTCTCCTAAAGAAAACTACTCTGGATCCTGCTGTTCCGTCTAATTTTCATCCTATTTCTCTTCTTCCATTCCTGGCTAAACTCCTAGAATCACTGTTGTCTACCCTGCTATCTACTTTTCTTGAATCTACTAATCTTTTAGATCCTGTTCAATCTGGGTTTCGTTCTAGTTGAGGCACGGAGAGCATGCTGGTCGCCGTTTTGGACGACATGACCAGGTTGGTAGATACTGGGGTAGTTGGAGCCCTGATTCTGCTGGATCTTTCAGTGGCTTTTGATACAGTCAACCACTCCATCCTTCTTTCCCGTCTTGCCCAATTTGGCATCTCAGGGCAGGTGCTAGCCTGGTTTCAGTCGTTCCTTGCGGATCGGACACAGACCCTCTCTATGCCTCCCTTTCTGTCCTTGACACCTCAGTTGTGGAGTGCCCCAAGGCTCCTCCTTGTCGCCAATCCTGTTTAACATTTACATCTGGGCCCTTGTGTGTCTCATCCACTCCTTCCACGTCAGGTGCTACTCTTACGCTGACAACACTCAGATACTGATTCGTTTAGACCTGGATCGGTCTGAAGTGTTGCTGTGCCTGGCTGCCATTGGAGATTGGATGAAACACAATTGGCTCAAGCTGAATGGCAATAAGACTGAGGTGATGGTGGTGGGTTACCCTACCGATCCCACATGTCCTCCTTTTGGCCTCCTTCTTTGGGACCACTGCTGCCTCCAGTAAAAAAGGTTAAAAACCTGGGTGTTGTGCTGTCGACTTCATTGTCCATGGATCAACAAGTGTCTGCTGCATGTCAGGCTGGTCATTTCCAGTTGAAAATGCTGAGGAAGGTACTGCCTCTGATTCTGGCTCCACTGCGCCCGCCAGTGATAGCAGCTTTAGTACTCTCATATATAGATTACTCAACTCCCTATATCTGGCCCAACTCAAGAACCTGATTAAACGACTGCAATGGCTCCAAAATTTGGTTGCCCAGGTAGCCACTGACACTCCTTATGGCGCTCATATTTCCCCAGTTTTGCTGTCACTTCATTGGCACCTGGTGGCTCTGAGGGTGGAACATAAGGCCCTGTGTATTGTTCACTGGGCCCTTCATGATCAAGGAGCAGAATATCTCCAAGCCAAATTCTCCCGCTACCACCCAGCAGGTAGTCTTTGCTCGGCCACGATGGAGCAGCTCATAGTGCCTAAATATTATCATGACCAGGTGGGTGGATGGGCGTTTTCCATCACTGCTGCAGTTTTGTGGAATGACCTTATACTTGTTATAAAAAAAAACTATTTGGAGTTTAGAAAGAAGGTAAAAACATACCTGTTCTGATTCTTCTATTCTTTTGTTTTCACTCTCCTCTAGCGCCATGATGCCCTTGGGTGACCGTGCGCTTTACAAGACTTGGTAACATAACATAACATGTACTGTAGTGATGTCATCTGGCATGATAAATAAGGGCACCTGACAGCACACAGGAGAGACACTGATTCCTCACTTTCTTCCTGAATTCCTGCGCAGCATCCTGTTCCTGATTTCTTAATCCTGCTTGATCCTGATTCCAGATTTTCATTGCAAAGCCAACCCCTTTTGCGAACCCCTTTTCAGCCTGGCCTCAAATTCTAAAAATCCCCAAAACCCAAGAGAAGCATCCTGATCCAGCCTGGCTTGCTGCTACTAAATGCATGCCTACTCCAAACTCGCCATCCCGCTGATCTGTAGTATCCAGTAACCAGAAGGGCCAGTACAGTGCAGTCCGGTGACCAGATTTGCCCAGCAGTCCTTGGTTAGACCCGATCCATGTGATGACCAGAACCCTTGATGGTCCAAAATCCTAAATTAAAGTGGACTGTAAATACTAATAGGAATCATAGAAAACCTTAGCATACCTTGCCTTGCCTTGTCCTATCCCAATCTCTAAACCATCCTATCCTTACCTTAAGAACTTATAACCTTGTCAGAATCCTTATTGCAATCCTGTCTTGATTTATCTTGCTAACCAACATTTTAGTGTAAATCCTAAACTATCAATCCTATTTCGAGTGGTCGGTCTGGTTCCGCCGGAGCGGGCCCTGGGGATCTGGGGTTGAAGTCATGAATCAACTTCAGGGCTTACTGTGTCCCTCTTTGGTATTCTAGCCTGCCTGCTCTAGTGTAGAGTAAAATTATAGTAAATATATTCTTGTCCAAACTGAGTTTCTTTTCTGTTTTCACTACCCGATTTTCTAAAAATGCCTCTGATTCTACATTGCATATCTCCATCGGTTTAATAGCTGGAGACTTCATTTCAACTCTGGATTATACCTAAGACCTATAGCTACATCCCAACCCAAAAACCGCACTCATAATTGAACTGAATTTCACCAGTTTTTCTTAAAAACCGTTTGGTTAATTTTAGGTAGGAATGAACATGTTTTGCAAAGTTTTACGTGTTATTTTTATTCTAAATTATTTTCAACCTTCCATTCAAATTCAACTTGTTTACGTGTGCTCAAACTATTGCTGATGATTGTTAGTATCTTTCCCATGTTGCTCCCATAGAAATGTGTACTGATTTAAGGATTTTTGCACATTTTCAGTGTTATTCAGCCATTTCCGAAATGTCCTTTTAAACAGTAGGGTTTCAAATCTGTTTTTCTCTCTTGTTTGTGGAGGGAAGGTTGGATTCAAATACTGCTTTCTATACATTAATCCTGATTACCTGCTGCTTCCTTACATCTATTTAGAATTGCTTATTTGTGGGGTGAGGAATATTGCAGGGGGAAATCCTAACTTAAGTGCTATCTTTCTTTTCTCTGGTGTTTTATATTTTGTGTTGCTACAGAGTGAATATAAATGCACTACATACCTTGCTATCTATTATCACCACATTGGTGATTGCTGCTACCTATGAAAAGCATATGTTTGATTTGAATATTTTAAATAAATAAATATGTATAACCTTTACCAACCAGCCTGATTCCTGGTCCATCGTGACCCAGGGTATTTGGAAAGGGGTGTGATATGAGTGGTGTATATTGAACCTATATATATATATATATATATATATATATATATATATATATATATATATATATATATATATATATAAAATAAAATAAGCATTTTGTTTGTGCGCTGCATGCTAAACTGAGACCAGGGTACATCGCCTGATTGAAATACTTAACAGATTTGGGGGCTCTTGCTGTAATTTTGAGTTTGATTACCACCCGTGACAGTCTGGCACAGCAAACTAACCTGCAGGGTAGAGACACTTTGCTTGGTTGGTGTACTGTACTACACTGTACAAGTGCCTCCCAAAACAAATACTCCAAAACCAGTCCTGTCGGTAAAATTAAAATTAAACCAACCCCAAAATAATTAATGAAGAAATTGATATTTCCAAAAATGGTGATCCCAGTGGAAATCAAAATGTCTGTGGAGCACATTCTACATAAGCTTTTGTCAGGGGTGAGTGGCCAGAACAGAATGAACATGTCTGGCTGCAGGAAATCACAGAAAATGTCACTGCCATGGACCTGGATACATGGAAGGACAAGGGCCCATTACACCAAGCTCTTAGTGAATTGTGCATGGCCCCAAAAATCCAAGAGGAGCAAAGCAAAATTGCCAGAATTGCGGCTTACCTATACCTCCACATAGGAGTGATACGGGAAAAGCATGCTGAAAACATAGTTCTGGCACAGAATCAAATTGAATCACTAGACAGAATCCAGAATGATCTAGACTGTAGAACAAAGGCTACAGAAGAGCCAAGAATTGGAGACAGAATCAAAAAATGATGTCACAAAATGTAAAGAAGATCTGGCTCTCATACAGAAAAAGAATGCAGAGCTAGACACCCAATTACAGTCACTGAAAGAGGAGGGTCAGGAAAGGGTTGCCTCTCTGCAACAGAGTCAACATAAACTAGCGCAACAATTAAATTATAATAGAGCCTGAGCAGAACAGATAGTTACCCTACAAAACCAGATAGAAACCTTGAAAGAGGAAAATAAGAAATTGATTATGAGAGACCTACACTCTCAAACAGAATTTGATGAGGAGCGCCAGAAATCGAATGCCATCAAAAAAAAGGGACGACCTGGCTGAACAGAGGGGCACACTAATTGCCTCATCACGACTTTGGCAGTAACTCTTAAATCCGGCGGTCGCGCTATTACCGCCGGATTTAAGGGTCCGCCAAATCAGGACTTCGGCGGATTTCACCCCAGCTCTTGGCTGGGGGGAAATCTGCCGAAAATGTGCGGTATTACCACCGGCGGGAAATCCGCCGGCGGTAAGAGCGCAAATTTTCCCCATTGAGCCCAATGGGGAATGGGGCATTCCCGAATGGGCTCAATGGGGAATGGGGAATTACATTACTGCCAAACTCGTGATCCGGCACTATTAGCGCCGGGGAGTTTGGCAGTAGGGCTAATACCACCAGCGGTAATACCGCCGTCATTACCGCCAAAGTCGTGATCAGGCCCAGAGTATGGGAAGCTACTAGAGCACACCAGACGGATGGAGGAGGCTCTGCAAGGGAACACCCAGACCAAAGATGCTAAAACTCAGGAGGTGAGCCTCCTGCAGCAGAAATTGTCCCAGTATTCCCAGACCATGCAGGAAGCGCGGAGAGACAATGAGGCTCTCTGTGAAAAGAATGATGAACTCCACTAACAAGTAGCAATGCAAGAGCGAATCATTGAAACCAGAAGGCCCTCTGGCCAATCCCAGAAAGGTGGAACTCAGGGAGCTAATCCCACAAATGGGACCCCTAACTCCCCTGATTACATCAGCCCCCTATATAAGGGTAACAAACCCATCCTGGGGTATGTGTGGACTCCCCCAGCCCAAGGGGGATCCAACCAGGTAGGTACCACCCCGGGAAACTTGCTCCTAACTTTCCCCAGGAGGGCAGTAATTCCCCAAATGCCGGGTTGAGTTACTTTCCCAGGTACCCAAAAAACCCCAACCTACAGAACAACCGTCCTTTCTTTCCCCACTTTCCAGAGCCCAGACAGCCCAATCCGGGAGAGGGGAGGCCAAGGGTGGTTTCCCAAATAATGCAAACCCAGGGTACTATGGAAAAGCGACAGTTACCCTTCCTGTGATTCACCTAGGATTGACCAGAGACCCCGGTACCAGCCGGAACGGGCGTCCCAACTGGAGCGCCAGGTCCAGAACCTGTCCCAGGATCTGGGTAGCATGTTGAGAGCTCAACAGAACCCTCAGATGAACATGGCCGCTCAGAACCCCACAAACCAAGGGTCTGGTACTCCAGAACAATCAAGGGCCTGGTACTCCAGAACAATGACGGGGGGAGCACCCCGACAACTCACCGGTTCCAGAGGAGGAGGCATGGGGGAAGGCAGGTATAAAGCCTTAGAGGACGCTTCCTTCCTCACTTGTGAAAAGCCCCTGGAAATCCGGGAACCGGAACAATAATCTCCTGCCCCCAAAAGTCTGTAACCTAGAGATCAGAGGGTGGGTAGGAGAAATAAAGAACCCAAAAAGGCCCATTTTGTGGAGGAGGTTAGTGTCCTCCAATTTGAAGGAGATGAATCCTCAGAGGGAAAAAGATCTTCTCCCTCAGGGACAGGGGAACTCCTCCCAAAAAAAATGGGTCTGAAGAGATCCTAATGAAGACTGGGGGGATGTGGGGACTGAGTCAGAATCACCCTTTATTGAACCCCAGAATGATAATCAAGGAAACCACACTGTCCAAACCTATTCTGGTAACTGCCTCCAAAAAGGGGGGGGGTGGCCCAGAAACAGAAAAAGGGAGCTCAAAACACCCCAACTATCCAACTGTCACATTTTTCTTGCAGATCCCCAAGCTCCCACACAAAATCATGCCCAAACTACCCCTGTGTCGGAATCAAGAATCAGGAAATTGACCAGCCAAATTGCCCAAAATGCACATTATCTTTGCTCCCTTGAGGAGAAGGAGGGACGATTTTATGCCCTGGTCCAAGTACAAGGGCAATGCACATTTTCGGCACTAGTGGACACTGGATGCCAAGCAACTCTTCTGTCAAAGAGGGACTTTGATCAGCTGAATTCAGGAAGGGGGAGAGATACCAGATCCCTCTCACCCCTCTTCCTGGACAACTTCAGAACTTCAATGGGAATGAAATTCCTGTCGAGGGGACTGCGGATCTGGAAATTAAAATTGGGCGACACAAGGTGAAACACCCGGTCATAGTCGTGACTCCGTAGGGGACACCCTGTCTACTGGGGAATGACATCCTGCGTAGGTTGTCCCCCCCTAATAGACTGTGGGAACAAGGTCCTCTAGACCCAGACTAACCGGCCAATAAAATTAAAACATATTGTCAACCATGCCACATGGTTGAACAAAGACATGATCATATTGAGTTCCATTTTCAGTGACAGTAATTGCTGTAGGACAACAGACTGGTGATGGGAACTTCTCTTCATTTCTGAAAATTAGCATTCCTTCCCGTTTCAAGTGGCATTCCACACTGGAAGTAAATACTCTGAAATTCTATACTAATTCACAATCGGAAAATCCCAACTCCATAGTCAAAATTGATGAGAAACCAGCTCAAAGTTTAGCTGATTTTTAGAAAATTAGAGAACAGTTATTCATCCCTATTCAGTTAAATGAAGGGAAGGAGTCTCTTCTTGCCCGAGTGTACGTGAACAATGGTAAAAGCTTCATCAGCAAAGCCATGTTCCGAAAACTCCCAAAAGATTCAGCCATTCCCACATTTAAATTGATTGATAAATGGGAAATGGACCTGGAAACTCCCAATTCCAAACATCTTCTGCCTAGCAGGTGTATGCTAAAAATGTCTATAGGTAACAAAAGCATAGTACATAATTGTTGGGTCGTGCAACATGTCCCTGCTCCATTCTATTTAAACGGTGACATTCTCAATCACTTTGCCACTAATTTGGACCTGATAAACTACAAAGCCTGGTCCCGACTAGGGGGTAATCCCATGGACTTTGATGATTCAGAAAAATCATTTTGGTCAGCCCAATTGGTGCCGTATGCAGTTGAAGTTCAAATTGGAGAGGAAATCACCATCCCAGGACGGACACGACTATTCCCACTTGAATTAAAAATTAAAGGAGAACAGAAACTGCAAAATCCTGATGCATATGTTCAACTCAAAGCCCATCTCCAACAGCAAAGTTTTGGGTTAAACCCAACACCATTAGTCAATGTAGAACACAACACCATTCCAATATTGATGGATAACAGCGACCTTAGGAGTATCACTCAGAGCGCAGGCACCATTATTGGAATGGCAGTTGATGACCAACATTTCTCCATAGAAATTAGGTAATGAACTGATAGGACCAATCCCCAATGACTGTTTTGACAATGATAGCAAAAATAACATAACACCAGGCAGAATCTTCACCCGACAAGGGAGGAATTTCCTGGGGTACTCTTCCTGCCTTTATGGTGAGGAAGAGGTGACCTTTGACATCAGGAGGGATGAGGTAATTTTCCAGGTCCACAAGGACTGCCTCCCCTGCCCGAAACCCTCTTTCCAGGTCAATACTTTAACCAGGGACCTCTCCACCCAGCTGGAGGAGGCCACTAAACTAGCCAAACCAGAAGTCTTTTCAGGCTTCCGGCAAATGGTTGAAGAAAGAGTCAACCTAGTTGATGCCTGTGAGACTCTGGAGCAAAAGCAAAAGTTGAAGTAAGTTTTCTTAGATTTTCAAGATCTCTTTGCGGTGGGCTGATATGACTGTGGGCGCACCAAAATACATACAACAACAATTCCCACGGACCCAGGTATGACTCCAGTGTTTGTGAAGCAATACCGCTTGCCTCTCGCATCCATTAGTCCCTGACGGAAATGATCAAAAAAGTTGAGTCCTGTCGGATAATTCGTCCATTCCACAGCACCTTTAATAATCCAGTGCTGGGGATTTTAAAACCAAACGGCAAGTGGAGACTCTGTGCTGACCTGAGAGATCTGAACAAATGGGTCCACATGTCCCAATGGCTTCTCCCCTACATTGACCAGATGCTGTCTCAGATCCAGGGGTCAAAGGTATACGCTGCCATTGATCTGACCAATGAGTACAGGCCCGTACCTGTCAGTAGGGAGGACCAATACAAGCTGGCCTTTACCTTCGGGGGCAGCAATACAATAGGACTCGGATTCCCTTCAGGCAATTAATTTAACATCTTCTTAGACAAGGCCATGCCCGACTTGGAGGAAAGGGGTAACCTGGCCTATGTAGATGATGTTCGATCAAAAGCTAAACTGTGAAGGAGCACATAGCGGAAATCCGTTATGTTCTTACCCAGCTGAGGGTTGACGGACCAAAACTATCCTTCCAAAAGGCACAGTGGTGCAGGACCCGTGTCAATTTCTTGGTGCATTAGATAACTCCTGTGGGTTGCTGTCCTCAGGAAAATAAAGTGGAAGCCCTCCTGAAACTAAAAGACCCCACAACTCTGCGTGAGATAAGGAGCCTCCTTGGACTGACTAATTACATTAGGAAGCTCATTGAGGATTACGCAGAAATCACAATACCCCTGATCCATCTGTTGAAGGGAGGGGGTCAAGTCGGAGTGGGGTCTGTCAAGGTCAATAAAGTAATCTCCTATGTAAGCAAGACTTTATCTTCTGTGGAGAAAAAATTCAAAGATTGTGAGAAGGCACTCCTGGCAACAGTGTGGGCATTGAAAAATGACTGCCTGTTCATCCAGGGGGAACACATTGTATGGAGGGAAAGGTCTTCAAGGCCCCCTCCCCTCCATTCCCACCAACATACAGTCTATGACTGTCACGACCCTCGCCCATAACCCCCTCTGGCAAACCCATTGGCCAGGTGGAGTCAGGACTCGGGCCTCTAGAGCCTGGCATCCTCTTCAAAAGCCCTCATGGGGCCAGTCCTGGCGCCTATGGCACCAGGCTCATACACCATGAACAACAATGTGCTTGGGAACGACTTTATTGTATTGTCAGCCAACATGAAGGCATCCACAAAGCTTGGTTCCCTAAGAACCAAGCTATGCGGTCTAGTGTTTTGGGTGTGGCAGGCCTGGAACTACTTTCCCAGGTACTACTTTACCTGGGCTATATAAACCACACCCTGACTGCAGAACATGCTTCGTGTTACTTTGCAGCTTGCAACGTGACGCTCACCGTGTCCAGCTATTCCCTCGAACCTCGGAAAAGCAGAACCTGCAAGGAGACAAAAGGAACATCATTAGCAGCAGCATCTTACCTGCAGTCTTCATCCTCCTGGCTATCAAATCCGCCTTTAAAGCCTGGAGGCATTACCTTCTGGGGGCCAGCCACACCATTACAGTCATCACAGACCACCGAAACCTGCAATATCTCAAAACAGCCAAGGCCCAGTCCTCGCGCCAATTACGGTGGGCCCTTTTCTTCACCGAATATGATTATGTAATCACATTTCGACCAGGAGTCAGAAACGGAAAGGCAGATGCCTTATCTCGCATGGGCATAGATGAAATAGTATATACAACTCCAGACCCAGTACCTATTATACCTGAAGACAAACTCTTGGGTATCACCACAGCCTTAACACAAGCAGAACTACAAAAAGAAATCCAACGGACAATGAATCCTGATGCCTACCTCGCATGGCAAACTCAACGAGAACAATATACCATCAAGGACCACCTACCCTTTTTTAGGGATCGCCTACATGTACCCAAGAAGGAATTACAACAGCATATTATTTCAAACTATCACAATACACTGATCGAAGGGCATCCTGGGATCGCCAAAACCCTAGCTAAGGTGAAAGAGAACTTTTGGTGGCCTACCTGGCGTAAGGACACCATTAAGTATATTCAGTCCTGTGATGTCTGCGCACAAAATAAATCACAGAAACAAAAACCATCTGGTCTCCTACAACCATTGGACATTCCTCCAGTTCCATGGCACACTCTTTCCCTTGACTTCATCACTGATCTACCTCCAAGCCAAGGGTTCAACACCATCCTTGTAGTTGTGGACTTATTCTCGAAGATGGCCCATTTTATTCCTCTCAAAGGCCTCACAGACGCATCCCCTTTAGCAAAAGTTTTCCTGCAGGGCGTGGTTAAACTACATGGCTTCCCTTCGGTTCTGGTCTCTGATCGAGGCAGCCAGTTTGTTTCAAACATCTGGAAAAAATGCTGTGCAATGGCACAGATCGACGTTCGGCTATCTACCAGTCACCATCCCCAAACCAACAGCCAAACCGGGAGAACCAATCATACACTCGAGCAATATTTACGGTGCATGCTGCACCACAAACAAAGGAATTGGAAAGACCTACTATGGATAGCTGAATGCATATAACAATTCTTTGCATTTAAGCATGGGACAAACGCCCTTCTATACCCTTCATGGCAGACATCCACGTACCTCTGAACTAGACCTTCCAGCCAGCTTGGAAATGCCAACGGTAAAGACTCTACACACAACCATTACTCAGGCTTTCAAAAGGGCAAAGGAACACCTTATTCATGCCAAAGAAAAACAAAAGAGATTTGCCGACCAACACCGGAAAAAGGCCCCTGATTATCAACTAGGAGACAGAGTTTGCTTAGCCGCTAAATTCGTACCCATCAAGGGAACCCGGAACTTTCATCCCATATTCTTAGGACCCTATACCATTAAGGCAATTATCAATCCAGCAGCCGTGAAACTGGATTTACCACCTAATCTACACATCCACCCGGTATTCCATGTGTCCCTCCTGAAACCAATGCAACCTGGCACACGGATTGGGACACCACCTAAGCCCATACTTGTTGACTGAGAACCAGATTTCGAAGTCAAAGATATCTTGGACTCTAAATACTCTATGACCAAGCTATATTATCTCGTCGATTGGAAAGGATTTGGACCACAAGATAGATCCTGGGAGCCCAGTGAGAATATCCACGTACCACGTCTAATCCGGAAATTCCATCAGAACTTCCCAACCAATCCTGGGCCAGACAGAAGGAACACCATGGGTGGGGGCTTAGGGGGGAGTGCTGTCACGGCCCTCGCACAAAAACCCTCTGGCAAACCCATTTGCCAAGTGGAGTCAGGACTCAGGCCTCTAGAGCCTGGCATCCTCTTCAAAAGCCCTCATGGGGCCAGTCCTGGCGCCTATGGCGCCAGGCTCATACACCATGAACAACAATGTGCTTGGGAACTACTTTATTGTATTGTCAGGCAACATGGAGGCATCCACATAGCTTGGTTCATTAAGAACCAAGCTATGCGGTCTAGTGTTTTGGGTGTGGCAGGCCTGGAACTACTTTCCCTGGTACTACTTTACCTGGGATATATAAACCACACCATGACTGCAGAACATGCTTCGTGTTACTTTGCAGCTTGCAACGTGATGCTCACCTTGTCCAGCTATTCCCTCGAACCTCGGAGAAGCAGAACGTGCAAAGAGACAAAAGTAACATCATTAGCAGCAGCATCTTACCTGCAGTCTTCATCTTTAAACACTCTCAGCTACTGAGAACAGCTTCCTCGAATCTGCACGCCTCCCGGACAGAACAACCTGAAAGAGGAAGATAGATGCAACATTAAAGAAAGCTGTAGAGACATTTACAAATTACGAACTGCTCAAAAAGCTTACCTGGCTGGTCGCCTGTCGGCTGGCACCACTCCAGACATTCCACTCACGCTGAAGAACACTGCGACCTACAAGGAAAGAAAACACAGGTTAGCAAATGCAAGACTTTGCAGCGCTGCGCATAGTGCTTACTTACCGCATCATAGCGTTCTTAATGTGCCATCATTTACCAGCGGGGCTCAACCAAGCCAATTCGCCGTGCTGAAGCTCTGCATACCTAAGGGAGAAAAAAGAGACATTTTAAACAAAGAAAGGCATGCAGGATAGCAACAAACTAAAGAACAGCAATAAGACCTACCTGAACAATATCAAACGGGCCTTCGTCAGTCAAGTAACTGGACCGCACTCGCCCATGAAAGACAATGTGCCCCTGCAAAGAAGGCAGGACGGAGAGCACGCCTAACTCTACCACAAGGTGAGGAGAGGGCGCCAGAGGGACTGAAAGCATACAGGGGTGGAGGGAGGATACTTACCCCAGTCGGTCAGTCTTGAACACAGTCCTCCTGTATTTTCAGGCAGAACCTTCCCCGCAGACCACATCAGGGCAAAGCTGAGAAGCATACCAGCGAGTAACCCGGCTGGGTGCCATCCCAGTGGATACCAGGTGAGCATAACAATGACTCACCCAGCAGCCATCCATGCTCCTGTGGCCAGTGATGCGGGATGGCTGCGGGTTGAAACATGTGGCTGTAAGGCTCATCCAGTAGTATGGTACAGACCCCATTTTATGACACAATCAGACTCCATTTTTGAACATCACAACTTAGGCCTCACTAACACAAGTGGTCTACAGGGCTGCAGCTCTCCCCTCCTGAATGCGCACAGTGAGCAAGCCACTTCCCTCGCCCCCCTTCCCCTCGGCGGCCCTGCTGCAGGCCCGTTCTCACAGGAGACTAGGCGCAAACAAGTTACATGACCAACACTGTATTTTTCACCTTCCGCAGTCCATCATTGACCTGCAGATGACCGGGCCGAAGTTGGGGTTTGACAAGCTATCTCCATAAACGTGTCCAGCCCCCTCGCAGACACCACATTTATGACACATGCTGTAGATAACCCCCCAACCCTGTTCCCCGTTTGAAGTGCCAGACACATATGCCAAACCTGTGTGCCACCCTGTTTCACCCATGCAGATAAATCCCTCTGAAGGGACGATAAATTCACTTCTGTTGTTGCATGCCATTAGGTTGATTGTATATATTGAAATAATGTGACCCTCACCCATCCCAGATTGCACACAGAGCCATGAGCTGTATGTTTAAGCCTCCCAACATTGGACAAGTATTATTGGTTGATACTGACAATACGATGAAATGTATGACATCAATATAAGTAATGATTTTCTAACTATGTATGATATCCAATTAATTTTGCAATATGTATGGTTCATTATGAGATGTGGTACCTGTATATAGAATATAATCTGTAGTGTTTGTATAACCCCTGAGCATTGATTCATGCACCCCATATTGTAAGCAAAACTGTGTGCACCTTCTTAATGTACCAATACACACACTAACCTGTTTCTACCTCGTTTGTATTCTCCATGTGTGTGTCCCCTGCACAACTAGACATGACCTGCAAGATACAGGGCCTCTTCTCCCCTCTCCAGCAGTGCCGAATACCAGCCCCCACCTTTCTCCCCCCTCTAGCCAGGCTGAGATGTAAAGCCTTGGGTCTACCGACAATGCAATGATATGATTGTAACCCCTCACCTCCCCGCCGGAGTCAGCACTAGGTATTCACTCTCCTTGGCCCTCAGGCCCCTCTCATCCCACCGCCTCTCAGATGTGTATCATGTTCCCTCTGACTGGAAAGCAGTCCAGTTCACCCAACCCTGACAGACAATGATGGCCATAAATTTACTCTTATACTAACATACTATAAAGATGTCCCTCTGCTAGATCTAACGTAAAGGAAGTGACAGATGTATTCCTGGAATGTGCCCCCTGACAAGTCACCTAAACCCATGAAAGCTGCTTACCTAATGCTCACCCCTCGTATAGTAATTTGTCTTCAAGATGATGAAACACTCGCTTCTAAGTTATGTGTTATTTTTCTTGCAATGTTAGAATAACGATTTGTAGGATTTACTGGACATCGTGATTTACAATTAACACTCAGTGAGTATGTGTGGCCGCAAGGTCAAATGTTAGAATAGTCGAGATGTATCAGTCAACCATCATCTGACCAGAGCTCCACCCTGATGAGCCCAGCTGACCTGCAAGCATCCCCATGACACCTCAAGGAGCCTTGCCAATCCTAAAGCTGTACCCCTATAGATATATACGTACCATTCCCCACTGCTCAATCTCATCGATTCATGTACCCCTTAGCTCCAACGTCATAGGTGACGTGGTTTTGTAACAAAATGTGAATGTTTGCTGATGTTTGGCAGAGCGCTCTCGGAGTTTGCAGAGTTTTCTGCTTGCTCTATATTGGTTTGGATAAACTTTTACTTTTTTATTTCACCCACACTTGGTCTTGTTCTCATTCCCAGCTGGGGTGTGTCCATCATTGACTCTTATTGGGGAGTTTTAAATGCTTGTTGGGGACGCTCACTTTCAAGTGGTGACCCCTAGGACGTGATTTGTCCCTTCTTTCCTTTTGGCACAAGACGTCCCCGGCCACAGCGGAGACCCACGGTGGCCCCCTCAAACACGCTGCCCGCCTACGGCAACTGGTACATTTAGACATGCGCACACAGTAGGGCGAGAGTGTACGGGTCCACCTTTGCAAAACTCACCGTACCACTTGCCGGGGACGGCCATTGAGTGTGGGGCAGCACCTGAGTGGACCGAGTCCGCAGGGTCCCGGATCAAGACGGACACGTGAGTATCAAGTGCGAGCGACATTAAAAGGAGTTGGATATAGAATATAGCATATGGAGTCAGACTGAGTTGAGGGGAAACAGAAACAGGGCTCTTGTGGGTATAATAGATATTATTTTATTCTTTTTTATTTCATCTAAAATCTCCATATGGCCATTAGGATGAGTTAAGAAGTTACAAGGTGAGAAGGGAGTACGGGAACCTAGCTGCGCGAGGGGGTGGAAGGCGGCACTGCATAGTGCTATCTTGACTAGTACTGAGAATAAGTGGAAAATATAAGGAATCAGTGGGAGTGTCACATTAAGTGAAGACTCAGAATATAACTTAGAAACACTACACTTTTTATTTTTCTGATCTATGGGAAAATATTCAGACAACCTAAGTGGTAATGGGTGTAAGGTGCTGGGAAAAGGGTGATCCTTATTGGTAGAGTATTGAGAAGAGGCAGGGAGGGTATATGTTACATGTTGTATGTGAACTGTCTATTGGTCAATGTTATGTATTGGATTTGTTATGTCGTTTTGTGATCACTGCGTTTTGGTAATGGCTAAAATGACTGCATTGTTGTCTTATGAATAAGTGGTCATTGTAAGTGTGACACTTTAAAGAATGGGTGTGTAAGGTGTATACAAGCATTATACCAACGGCAAAATACTGGTATAGGTAGCATTGTGGCTATATAACACACACATCAACAAGAGGTACAAAGGGGGGGTGAGAAATTAACATGGGTGCAGAAACACCACTGGCCCATATTTGTGAGAGTTTACCAGGTTATGCAGAGAGAAAAACGAATACCATGAACAGTGGATCACAGAATTAAAAGGAGAAGGGCTACCGCAGGTATGGCCCTGGGGAGGATCATTTGACAAAAACTTTCTGGATATGGTGGCCACATGCCTATTTGTAAAATATAAAGGAAAACAATTGCAGAATAGAAAAGAGATATTAGACCTATGGAGGTTATTTGAAGAGGTAACTCAAATAAAAAGAAAAGAGCAAATAAAGGAACAGGTTCCATCTCCCCTGACAAAAGAGAATAATGGGAAGGAGGGTGGAGAAAATTATGGCCCAGTAGAGGTTGTACGGATATACCCCCCTTACACAAACCAGTACCAGCTGAGGGATACAGTGTCCCAGTGTATGTGTCAAAACCCACCTCTCCAACCACACCACAACCAACAGCACCCCTACCATATGAGTGCCCAAGACTGAGTGGACAGGTGAGTACCCCGTCAATAGATATTGAAAAGTTCACAGAAGATTTAGACTCAAGGTTATCAGTGGCCCAAAGTGAACTGTCCAGATTAAGAGATATGTGCGAACAGAGTGGATCAGGTACTTCCAGGATTGATCAGACACAGAGATCACGGACACGGACAGGTCCATAGAGGAAGGATGGAAGAAGGGGGAGATACTATTTCGAATAAACGGAGAGCCAACAAGGATAATAGAGCTAGAGCAACACACGACTGAGGGGGAAACAATGGGAGAGGGCATGGCATTGGGAGGAGCAGAAGAACTCCAGTCCGACATAGAGGAAGAGAAGTCAGAAGGAAGGAGAATAGGGATTGCAGCAGGAAGAGCACCACTGAGGTTAGACACAACACCTCTGGGGCGGGCAAATGAAGAAGAATGGAATGGAAGGTTAAGAAACAGAATGGGGAGGATGGAAGTACTGGGAAAAATAGGGATGTTGGTAAGCACTGGTAACAGGGACTAAAGTAAATTGCATCTGCTACTGATACACAGGGGAGGAGGGAGGCCAAATTACATACCATGGGTATACATGGATAAAGCAAATCGATTAAAGTAATTACAACCCCTTTCAAGAGGTGCAAGTAAATAGATATATGAATTCGAGAAGCACACTGCAGGGGTCCCATTGGTAGTAGGCGATGTTAAAAGCTTGCTGGTGTCTGCGGTAGGTGATCAAACTGACCGGGTTTGGGCGAAAGCAGACTTCTCGGGGATAACGTTGGATTGTGACCGCCATGATGGTGCTTCCTTTAACACAGTAAGCGCAAGAATATGGGATGCATTAAGAGACACATTCCCAGACACACCTGATTTACAGTCAGTAATGCAATGCACAATGGGTGATGTTGAAGATGCGATGGCCTTCATTTTACGGGTGCAGGAGATGTGGAGAGCGGCGATGGCACGGCTTGGGATCAGTCAACCTCCCTGTTCTACTTTATAATAAAGAGAGGACTCTTGAAGGAAGTTCAGAAAGTGTTCGATAAAATAGCTAGGATTGAAGCCAAAGGCTGGCCTGAGATACAGAGCATCATAGTACACCATTGCAAAAGGATCAAAGATAGGGAGAAGGAGATAGCACAGAGAAGGCTGGCAGACGAGGCAAAATTCATTCAGAAAAAACTAGTGAAGGTCACAGAAGCTGTAGCCACACTCCCCACAGAAAGGGAACAAGAGGAGGAGGAAGGGTCAACAGTAATATAAGCTAGAATTGCAGCTAATTGGGCAGGAAATGGACAGGAGCAGTGGAAAGGTGAAGAACAATACAGAGGGCCACAGTGGCAAGCAAGGAGTGCCCGCGGAGGACGAGGTGGGTACAGAGGGCAAAGGGGGGGGTCAAGGGTATGGAGCGTGTGGTGGTTATGGAGGGTACGGAGGTCCAGGTCCACGGGGAGGACAAGGGAATTGTTGGAATTGTGGAAGGTGGGGACATTTTTCGAGGGAGTGTAGAAGCAGACCCATGAATAATTATCAAAATGAACAACAGTATGGCCACCCCCACCCAGGAAGCTCACATGGGCTGCCAATGGGTGGTGGAGGGAGAGAAGAACAACAGGATCAGAGATACATGGATGAACGCAGGGCACCGCCGCATTTTGTTCAACAGCACCCACTATACCGCAAACACATGACACATGAACAAGGTAACCCTTTCGTCACAACAGCAAATGGTGCACCTACACCCTTTGGTGGAGTGGCTGTGGTGTCAGTGGTGTCAGGGAATGTTTTTGACAATCGGGGAATGACAGGGAATCCAGCATAGTACAGCCCACAGAGAGCACTTGCTTGTCCAGTACTATCGACGACCCTCGATGCAACTGAGGAAAGATTGGTGGGGGCGGAGATAGGAAATAAACAATTCATTTTTTATGGTAGACTCAGGAGCTGAAAAATCATGCCTACGAGGAGGCAGGTTTCCTTTATCCAATCATAAATTGGAAATGCAAGGGTTCTCTGGGGCAGTGGTCAAAATTCCTTACACAGACGATTTGGATGTAACAGTGGGTGGGAAGACAGTACGAGCACCTTTACTGTACTATGAAGAATCACGGATTAACTTGCTGGGGAGGGACCTCCTCAGCAAGCTCAACATGACTATATCATTCACTGAAAGAGGGATAGTCTGCTCGACCCCGGGATCTGACAATTGCAAGGGATGTTGGTAGTACACACATGGCCACAGCACCGAAGGTACGTGGCATACCAGCTGATCCAGACATGTTCATCCAGGGTTTAAAAACACTAGCACAAGTGGTCGTTGAGTTAAAGCACCAAGAGTGGCGAGTGCCTGCAGAGTTTGTTTTCCGCCCTATAGCACGGCCAGAAATAATGCCAGGAACAGTGATGTCCCTAGATTTGCATGCAGTACAGGTGTCTGCTCAAAGAAAAGCGGTTGTTGGAATGGGCGAACAGTGTTGTGAATTAATGCTAATATTGCACTGCGAGACTTGCCCGACGAGGACCTTTTTTACTGATTCAGAGAGCAATGGGGAGATAGTGATGGAGATTGAGATCCCCTGCGATATCATGATACAAACAAGACAGGTGCCAGTAAAGCTAATGGCAGTGGTAGGGGCGCCACCTTCCTTTTTCGATGATGACATGCAACTGGTCCACAGGAATTGTGGATCACAGGCCCACACGATGTAGGATTGTTACGTGATGTAACACCAGTAAAAATAAAGCTCAAAACCATGGCATTGCTGCCCAGGGTCAGTTGATATCAAAAGATGGTAAACAAATTATACCAGACAGGGCGGCTGCAGTACGCACTGTAAGTATGCCAAAGACAGTGAAAGAAATGCAGAAATGTCTCGGAATGTGCAACTACTGCCGTGCCTGGATATCAGAATATGCAGGATACACAAAACCATTACTGCAGGGACTCAAAGAAGCACAAAGAGAAAACACAGAAATACAATGACCAGCAGAAATGCACAAGGCCTTCGGCACACTAAAAGAACTGATCTCCACAGCACCAGTACTCACGAACCCAGACTATGAACGCGAGTTCTACTTATTTTCACATTGTAATGGGAAACTCATGACAGCAGTGCTAACACAAAAAACACTGTTGGGTCATAAGCCTCTGGCGTACTACAGTGGTACACTAGATGCAGTCATGTAAGGACACTTCTCTTGTGAGCAGTGTCTCGCAGCCGCAGTGTTCACAAAAGAGAAAAGTGCAATGATTGTGATGGGATGTTCTGTGACACTGCTTGTGGAACATTCACTATTCACAATATTAGACAGATCAAAGAGCACACTGACAACACAAAGAACAACAGCTTATGATATTATCCTATCCATCACTAACATCCACATAGTGAAATGTAAAACAGTTAAACCTGCAACATTTATCACAGAAGCATGCACAGTGGAAGACATGCAAACACATGATTGTGCTACATACAGAGGAGAGGATGGAGACACACCCACAGCAAGCAAAAATGCATTATCTGAAGGAGAGATATGCTTTATGGATTGGTCAGCATCAATAAATTCAGAGACAGTAGAGAAACATGTGGGAGTGGCTGTTGTGTGAATAGAGGGAGGTGAATATGAAGTACTTGTCCATCAAAGGTTGCCTGACCATTACTCAGCACAAGCAGCAGAGTTAGTAGCACTCATTGAAGCACTACATGCAGCAAAGGGATGTGCAGTAAAAATATATACAGACTCTGCATACATGACCACACCAGTACATGGGGGATTGGCTAGATGGGGGAGAAGAGGATTCCACAGAGCAGACAGATCCCCAGTGCAGCATGCTGAGCTACTAAAAGCATTGATAGACGTGTTAAAGGAACCTACAGTTGTGGCCATAGTGAAATGCCAGGCCCATACAAACAACAATGACGTCATCTCTTGAGGAAAGGCGGCAGCAGACACTGCTGCAAAAGAGGCATCATATTTAGCCAAGGGAAAAGCAGGTGATTACATATTACAGAAACATGTGGAAGAGGATCGCCCAGATGGGTATAATTCAATGCCCATTTCCCAGATATTAGAATTGCAAAAAGGGGCGACTGTTGAGGAGAAGGAGTTGTGGGAGAAAAGAGGGTGTAGCCAGTCATCCACTAATCTTCTTTGGTGTCAAAATAATTCAGATAAAGTAGTAATGTGCCATAAGCTGTTAGAAATAGCATTCCAACAGCTTCACTCCCTGGCTCACAATGCCAAACAACACATTGCAGCAGAGATACAGGAACATTGGTTTGCACCAGCGCTGCAGGAGCAAATATAAAAAATGGCAATGGAATGTACGACATGTGAGATATATAATTCAGGGATGACACTAAGAACACTGCGAGGAACGTTGCTGAAACCAACTGGCCCATTCAGAGAGTTGCGCATAGGTTACGCCGATAAGGGCAAGACGTGCAACGGATCCCGCTACATGATAGTGGTGGTTTGCCCATTCTCAAGGTGGGTGGAAGCAGTCCCTGTGCACACCCTGATGCAAAGTGTGCTGCAAAGTTCCTAGTGTGGGAAGTGTTTCCCCACTGGGGAATATGCAACGTAATACGCTCAGAGAGTGGAACACATTTTGTAAATGACCTATTCAAAGAAGTAACAGTGATGTTGGGAATAACACATAGATTGTGTAAGATTTACCATCCACAATTGAGCGGCATGGTTGAGAAAATAAACGGCCTCCTTAAGGGGAGACTGTCGAAATTCTTTTACACGCTAAAGAAAAATTGGGTGTACTGCTTACCCCTGGACTTGTTTGAACTGAGAAATCAACCCAGCAAGGACCACCATTTGTCCCCCATGAGATTGTGACAGGAAGGCACATGCATACAGCACACTCCCCACTCCGCAGACACTGAGATGCTCACAGAAGTGCAACAGTATTAGGGGAAGAATTCAATGAATACTTAAATGAGCTCACCAAAGTGACCCGTATGATTGCGAGGCAGCTAGCACCCCTGTTCACACAAGACGCAACAAGTGATACAATAACACCAGTTGCAGACAGTCCGACAGGTCAACTAATGCCAGGGGAGATGGTGTATGTGGGAAGTTGTGTACATTGGTGGAACTCTACAAGATTTCATGGCCCATATGAAGTGGTGTATTGCACACCCACTGCTGTAAAGGTGAAGGGGCTGAGATACTGGATATATTTGACAGACGTATGAAAAGCTTATGATAGTGTAACTCAGGAAACAGAAATGCAAATGGCAGAAGAGGTAACAGAAACGTAGAAGTGGAAAGATGGAGGTTAAGAAATACAGAGTGAGACAGGAAAAAAGATACACAAAAAGAAAAAAGTAAAATGATGTCTCTGTCTCTCTCTCTCTCTCTCTCTTTCTGTCTCTCTCTCTCTCTGTCTCTGTCTTTCTCTCTCTCTCTCTCTCTCTCTCACTCTCTCTCGCTCTTTATCTCTTAAAAAGAATTAGAAAAATGTCATAATATACTCACAATAATTGAGTTGATAAGTGGTAATGAGTGTACAATAAAAATAAGAATGTAAATAAAAGAAAATGTTATGTATATGAGTTGCTTAATACACTTTTATGTCTTATTATGTAGGAGACACCATGGCAGCGGAGGGGGCCCCGATGTAAACAGCGTTGGAATAGATAGAAATGGAAATAGTAACTTTGACATGCGTAGATACAGTTATGAATGCGGTCTGTTTATGTGTTCTGTGATATTCTTTTCAATGATGTTTGGACTAGTAATGTATTGGGCAGTAGCATTTATATCTATTGATATAAATGAGGCGGGAGGAAATGGGACAAGCATGATAACACAAGGGACCCACCTCATATGGGATGGGCTTAAACTAATAAGGGAACACGGGACACACCACGGTGGCACGCGGCATACAAATAGTACAAGTGATGTACAGGTATTGGCATGCCACACTGTCCCATACAATGCTTCTCAATATAATATTTACAAATGAAACAACCCAAGTTCTTCTGAATTACCCCTGGTTATACAATGACACCACTATCTGAAACTACTCTAGGCCATCCTTCCCCCACAAGTGTAGAGCCTGAAAATACGGAGACAGCCGAGAGGTTTATTGCCTTGTACAATGAATGGGAAAAGGAGGGAGGGGGGAACACCTTTAACATAGCATGATGTAGAGAAAGAAAGAGTACATCCTAAAGGTAATAAAAGACGAAGAAGGGAGGAGGGGAGGAGGAAGTATGATTAATATTCCAGATAAAGATTAGACACAGTAGAAGATACACGACACCCACACCAGTCCAACAAATGGTATGCAGGCATGAGCTCCACTACAAAGCAAACAACTAATGAGAGCTGTTACGTGTGTTCTCCAATCTCCCATGCCTCGGGCACCCCCAAGGTACCCCTGCCTGAAGAGTCACCTATTGCAGATGCCCTGTGTCTCCTTCATCTCGCATTATACAGAATAAAGAGCACCTTCCAGACACACACTGTTTCTTTTGAAATGCTACAGAATAAAAAAACATGCCATTCAAGAACCAAAGGAGTGGTGTGCCTGAAGGAACCATTTTTACTGATTAAATGAACATTGTATTCAGACGGTAAATGGCAAGAGGAGCAAATCATATGCAAAACAGAGGCCCTATGAGGGTTGGCAGTCGAAAAACTACAGTGGATCCAGAAAACATGCGCTCCAATATGGGCCCAACACTTCACAAAGCTCACTTGTGTCACAGCCCTGGAGTAGTCGTTCAAACTGCAAAAAGAGATTACATACGAACTGTGGTTTCTCGGAGAAAGAAAAATAAACATGGGCACAAACAAGAACTGTAACAAAACACTCATCATCCCAGACATGAAGAAGGGTAGAGGTGCATTAATGGATACATACTGGGTTTGCGGTAAACAGGCATACTTGCACCTGCCACAGTCATGGAGGGGCACATGTTCCCTGGCAATGCTGCATTCCGCCCTGATGGTGGTGCCGAAAGTCATATTCAAGAGGGGAAGGGACTGTCAGCCGTCCAAGAACCAGACGCTCCACAACCAACCGACGAGGCCCCAGTGTATGCCCTATCCGCGGAGAACATGCAAAGCTCAGCATTCAGAAAAAGAAGGTTGTCCAATTACATATCCAAGGCATCCACAGTACTTTTGTCGCAAATTCTAGACAGATTCCAGTTGTTCAATTCCGCTGAAACATGTTTCGCCTCCCTCGTCCCAAGTATCCAACGTGAGCCAATGCAAAAAGGGTCCAAAGTACACGCTGGGAGCTGATCCAACTGGCCAACGACACAGAAGAAGGATTCAACGTAATAAAGGTGGAGCTAAGAGCCCTACGGCTAATGACAATGCAGAACAGGCACGTCCTAGACCTGTTGACCGCTATGGATGGAGGTGTTTTCTGAAAAATCGGGAGCGCATGTTGCACTTTTGCACCTTCTGCAGAGACGGACAATGGAACTCTGTCTCATGTTATTGCAGCCGTGCACAACCTTGGCGAGCAGATGAAGGAAGAAGGAGGGGTGCAGCCAAGCTCGTGGTTCAACAACATTTTTTCATGGGTACCTTCCTGGCTCTGGCTGACCGTCAAACTATTGGTACCCACCATCGTCTTTTTGATCCTGATTTTTTGTGTGTGCCAGTTGGGTCTTCGGTACAGACGCAGTACCCAAAGGTGCCATGAGGATGGTGACAATGGGCAACGCTAAGGAAGTGATGCAGATGACACACAGGTACAAACAGGAGAGGACCCGGGGCATGAATATAGAATGGTGCCACTGTATTGGGACGGGTACATAGTAGATCGATTGTATCACACCATAATAAAGGAACCCTACACACTAGAGTGATAAAAGGAGGTTTGGGTGGACCTGGAGGGTCATGGGGGGTGTATATATATGAGCTGCGCTCACAATGAATATGCTAGAGCTGGGGAGAGCCTCCGGGGAGTGTGTAGAGCATGGATGCCACACAATGGAACCCCTTCCTGGGATGAAGCAGTGGCTGATGAGGAAGAACGTAGGAGGTTGGGTGAACTGCAGTATTTGTTACTTAATTAACGAAAGGGGGGAATGTATGGAAGGAAAGGTCATCAAGGCCCCTTCCCCCTCCATTTCCACCAATGTACAGTCTATGACTCACCCAGCAGCCATCCATGCTCCTGTGGCCAGGGATGCGGGATGGCTGCGGGCTGACACATGTGGCTGTAAGGCTCATCCAATAGTTTGGTATAGACCCCATTTTTTGACACAATCATACTCCATTTTTGAACATCACAACTTAGACCTCACTAGCACAAGCGGTCTGCAGGGCTGCAGCTCTCCCCTCCTGATCGCACACTGCGAGCAAGCCACTTCCCTCGCCCCGCTCCCCTTGGCGGCCCTGCTGCAGGCCCGTTCTCACGGGAGACTAGGCGCAGACAAGTAACATGACAAACACTGTATCTTTCACCTTCCGCAGTCCATCATTGACCTGCAGATGACCGGGCCGAAGTTGGGGTTTGAGAAAAACAAGCTATTTCCATAAAACTTGTCCAGCCCCCTAGCAGACCCACATTTATGACACATGCCGCAGATAACCCCCAACCCTGTTCCCCGTTTGAAGTGCCAGACACGTATGCCAAACCTGTGTGCCACCCTGTTTCACCCATGCAGATAAATCCCTCTGAAGGGACGATAAATTCACTTCTGTTGTTGCATGCCATTAGATTGATTGTATATACTGAAATAATGTGACTCTCACCCATCCCAAGTAGCACACAGATCCATGAGCTGCGTGTTTAAGCCACCTAACACCGAACAAGTATTATTGGTTGGTACTGACAATGCGATGCAATGTATGACATCAATATAAGTAATGATTTTCTAACTATGTATGATATCCAATTCATTTTGCAATATGTATGGTTCATTATGAGATGTGGCATCTGTATATAGAATATTCTCTGTAGTGTTTGTATAACCCCTGAGCACTGATTCATGCACCCCATATTGTAAGCGTTTGTATGCTCCATGTGTTGTGTATGTCCCCTTTACAACTAGACAGGAAACGAGCTGCAAGATATGGGGCCTCTTCTCCCCTCTCAAGCAGTGCCTCATACCAGCCCCCACATTTCTCCCCCCTCTAGCCAGGCTGAGATGTAAAGCATTGGGTTTACCAGCGATGTGATGCTATGATTGTAACCCCTCACCTCCCCACAGAGTCAGTACTAGGTATTCACACTTCTGGGCCCACAGGCCTCTCTCATCCCAGTGCCTCTCAGATGTGCATCATGTGCCCTCTGACTGGAAAGCAGTTCAGTTCAACCAAGCCCGACGGACCAAGATGGCCATATATTTACTCTTATACTAACTTACTAAAAAGATGTCCCTCTGCTAGATCTAATGAAAAGAAAGTGACAGATGTATTCCTGGAATGTGCCCCCTGACAAGTCACCTAAGCCCATGAAAGCTGCTTTCCTATTCCTCACCCATCGTATAGTAATTTGTCTTCAAGACGATAAAATGCTTGCTTCTAAGTTATTTGTTATTTTTCTTGTGATGTTAGAATAAGGATTTGTAGGATTTACTGGGCATCGTGATTTACAATTAACACTCAATGAGTATGTGTTGCAGCAAGGGCAAATGTTAAAATAGTCGAGATGTATTAATCAACCTTCATCTGACCAGAGCTCCACCCCGATGAGCCCAGCTGACAAGCAAGCATCACCATGACCCCTCAAGGAGCCTCGCCAATCCTAAAGCTGCACCCCTATATATTTATATGTACCATTCCCCACTGCCCAATCTCTACATTCATGTATCCCTTGCTCCCACATCATAGGTAACTTGGTTTTGTAACAAAATGTGAATGTTTGCTGATGTTTGGCAGAGTGCTCTCTGAGTTTGCAGAGTTCTCTGCTTGCCCTATATTGGTTTAGATAAACTTTTACTTTTTGACTTCACCCGCACTTGGTCTTGGTCTCATTCCCATCTGGGGTGAGTTCATCATTGACTCTTATTGCAGAGTTTTAAATGCCTGTTGGGAGACGCTCACTTTCAACAGCATAGTGGATACTCCACACCAGCCTTTGCAATATCTCTAAAGTGACAGAATCCGGAAATGTGAGTAATTCCAGAATGACTTCCTGGATTCTGTCAATGCAAGGCTCTCCTGTGCAGGTCAGATATGGCCAAAAGAAGAAGAGTCCCCTCGCGCAAGGTCTGGCTGACTGGCATGGTTGTGCCAGGGAAAACTGTCTTGAGGACAAGAGTCTGAAAACTTAGGACAACATGGAGGCATACCTGAATTCCCCGCACAAAGTCTATGCAGAAGAAAAGTGCGAGGGAATGCCCACCGTTTATGTGGATGGGTGCTCCTACCAGGTTGACAACAATGGGGAAAAAGAACTGGTGGCAGGCGTTGGGAATGCCTGGGTGAATGATGCCCCGGAACCCTCCGCTGGGTACAAATCGGTCCCCATACTAGTCAGGTGGCAGAGCTGATGGCAGTTAATCAAGCCATCCTCACTGCCGTCCAACACCAACTCCACAAACTGGTCATAATCACTGATTTAGATTATGTCCGGAACGGGTTTCGTGGAGCACCTGGTAAATTGGAAAACCAGAGGCATGCTATGTGCTAACAACAAGCCACTCAAGCATGGCAAGCTAATACAAAATATTGATGATCTGGTCACCTCTAGTGGGATAACTATCTACTTGAAAAAGATCAAGGTTAATTCCAGAATAGAGGGACCAGCCAAAACTGGAAATGACCTAGCTGATCAACTGCCCAAAACCAGAGCTTGAGATTGAGTCCCTGTTGGGGGAAATCCAGGTCACTGCTATCACTAAGTCCCAGAAAAAATGCTCACAATGAACGCTCAACTGCCCAGTGGAGTAAGGAGTCCCCAGATGCTGATTTAATCATGGCACAAAAAAGGGATCCAATCATTTGTAAGTTTTATCAACACACTGAGGACCCTAAGAAGTTTCCCCTGACCTATACTGATTGCATTGGGAAAGAGGACCTCGGAGTGTTGATGAAATGTCCAAAAATGTTCCAAATCCAAGACGGTTTGCTGGTGAGGAGATGCATATATGGCTGTGACCAGTGGGTGGTCCCTACCTCATTCCGGAGACTGATGCTAAGTCACGCACATGATGCGGCCACAGCCGGTCATCGGGGGTTTCATACTACATTACAAATCTTGCGAGAGATTGCCTACTGGCCACACATGGGGCAGGACCTCGACCAATACTTCAAGGGGTGTCTTGTGTGTGCACAATTTCAGCCAACATCACTCACACACCGAGCTCCCCTCCAAAAGAGGGGGATGACCCTGCCTTGGTCAGATTTACACGTAGATTTCATCGGGCCCGTGATTTGCTCTTCTAGGGGGAACAGGTACATGTTAACCATAACATGCTTGTTTACTAAATGGGTGGAATATCTCCCGGCCCCAAATTGCAAGGCAGAAACAGCAGCTGCCCTGATGATCAATCACTTCTTCTCCTGTTTTGGCCTACCCCAAAGGATTGAGTCAAACTGAGGTAGTCACTTCACCAGCGAAGTGATCACAAATATGTGGGAGATACTTGGGGTAAAACAGAAACTACACATTGCATACCACCTGTCCACTAGTGGTGGAGTTCAGAGGTACAATACAACCATTGTCAGCATACTAAAATACATTGTGGCAGACTCTGGGCATAGTTGTGATATCCAATTACCACTTGTCCTGATGGCCATCAGATCTGCCCCTTCTTCTGCAACTAAAATGTCTCCATTGGAGCTGATGACTGGATGAAGGATGGTGGTACCCCAGCATCTGCTCTATAGAACAGAAGAGTAGACATTGATAAATGCCTTCACAACTCATGAGTATGTTGAGAATCTGAGAAAACACCTTCAACATGCTTTTGCGTATGCTCAGCGGAATCTAAACAGATCTGCAGACAGCATGAAGACCGACTATGATCTAAAGACAACCAAAAGGCAATACAAAGTAGGAGACAGGATCTACTTGTACAATTTCCAAGGGAACCAGACCAAAGAGCGCACATTTTTGCCTACCTGGAGGGGACCTTTTGAAATTGTGGACAAAATCTCACCAGTCGCCTAAGAATCCGCATCCCGAAGGGTGACTTGACAGAAGAGAAGTGGGTCCACATCAATCAGTTAAAGAGTTGCCAACCCAGGCACACTTTGCAGCAAATAGAGGAGTCTACAGAAAACCCAGTGGGGGATATATCTGAAGCATAGAAATATTTCAATTGTCACTGAATGCATGTGTGTCCCGCTGCTGTCATCCCGATTGGAGGACAGTTAGTTGGAAATTGTTGTAACCAGTTTGTGTTGTGTGTTGAATCCGGGATGTCGCTCCACACCAGAAAAGAAAACCTGAGAGAAGGCTGAGGGTTTCATTCCACATTCCAACCAGCGGCAGTGAGGAGGGCGTGTCACATCGTTCGCTGACGGAAGAAGTACTCATACCCGACTGAACCTGTTTTTTGAAGAAAATAAATCCCTCTTGCCGACTCCCCCATGACTGGAAGTCCAGAAAAAGTTGGGGTGGGTATCTGTGGGATATTTTGACCCACTCAGCTCTGCTATGCTACATCACTTTGCTGCATTGGGGCAAGAAACAGCAAAATGGCTGTGCTGACACGTGGGCACGCCAAGGTCTCTAAACTGTGCTTTTGCAACAACCAGAAAATGGCTGCACCACCCTGCCACACACGCATTTCAGGTGGGGTGGAACAGAGTACTCACTGCAGAAATGTGCCAATGTGCTCTACAACATTTAACATAGAGTGAAGTGAAAGAGGCAGCATTACTTTGTTGAAAACCCAAACTGCCTCTTTAAAATGACACCTTTTTTCAACCTTAAAAGTGCTGCTTGGTGCTAAATTAATCAATTTCTCATAAACCACTGTGCCCGGGATCATCCATTATGTCTCAGAGGAACCGGCCCTCATTTGAATGACAGCTCCTGTCAAAAGTATCTTTAAAGAATTAACAAGGGGCGTCGTTTTCATTTTACACGGGACACACATTTATTTTCTCTGCAAAAGTATGAAGAATCAGCTGTTCAGAGAAAGACTCTAAATAGATGCCTGTTAAATGTATCCATGCTGCCAAACAACTCCAGCACTCAAAAAATAACTATAGCTGCAGAAAGTGTGTATTTCCTGGAGATGAAAACCAAATTTAAAGAAATAGTAAAATGCGCTTTTTCTGACTGAAGAGAGAAAATCGCCTATTTAAAAGTACATTGTTGTGTAAAGGCCTGCTTATTTAGAAATGTAAAAGGATTTGTTGATGGTAAAAGTACATTCATAAACTGTCCTGATTCCATAGGTTTAAGTTAAGATGTAAAAACTCATAGGCTAAGTTGGAAAACTATATTTAAAAAAAACTTGATTTTCCAGTTGCTAGCCCTGAGAAAGGGTGACATCTCATAAACTTCTGGGACAGGAACGCACTAATTGTGTGCTTTGGAGGACTTTGAATGCACTGGGACAAAGAGACTTTCCAAGCTCATCAGACATTCTTCTTTGTTCCAGGCTGGGACAATAGCAGGCTGAGACTCACACCTGTCAAGTGTGAGGGGCAATAAAATATTCAATCCAGCTAGAGGCCCCTCAACCTGCTTCAAAGGAATTGATAGCTGCTTGCAGTCGGGGAAAAGAAAAAAAAACTGATCAAGTGACATTTGGTTTTAAAAGCCTATTTTGTAACTGAACTTTAAAGACATTTAACTTTACAGCAAGAATGAGGAAAATTATGAAAAGTATGTAGCTCTAAATCTAATGTTATGCTATTTCCTTGAAAACTTGGTAGAACTCATTACTGCATAAGGAACAGAAGTTGTAAAAAATGACCGATTGCAGGGAAAGTATTGATGTTGCGAGCATAACATTTCGTACACACATTCCAGGGGTAAATGCACATCTGTTTACAAAATTGGGGAATTTTAGGCCAAAACATTCATGGTTAAATTGCCAAAACGTAGCAGAAAGGCAAAACCAGGTCCCACAGACTTGGGGTTTGGATTGAAATATGACACACAAAATATGTAACATGTGTATCTGATTTTCTCAGAGGTTATAACTGCATAAATATGTATCTGTGGAAAAATTAGATTGTCTTCCAGTAGCTAGGGGAGGTTTCTAAACCCTGTCAAAATCACCTCATAAACATTACACCAATTTTTGGGGATCCAATCAGCCGTGGGCAAGGTGGCAACTATGCTCATTTCCAATCCTAGCATTATGGTTGTAGGTAGTAAGCCTGCCCCTGCCATATACTGTAGTGATGTCATCTGGCAGAATAAATAAGGGCACCTGACAGCACACAGGAGACACACTGATTCCTGACTTTCTTCCTGAATTCCTGCATTGCGTGCTGTTCCTGATTTCATAATCCTGCTTGATCCTGATTCCAGATTTTCATTGCAAAGCCAAGGCATATGCTTTGCTGAACCCCTTTTCAGCTAGGCCTCAAATTCTAAAAATCCCAAAAACCCAAGGGAAGCATCGTGATCCAGCCTGGCTTGCTACAACCAAATGCATGCCTACTCCAAACTCGCCATCCCGCTGATCTGTAGTATCCAATAACCAGAAGGGCCAGTCCAGTGCAGTCCGGTGACCAGATTTGCCCAGCTGATCCTGTTCTGCCAGATTTGCCCAGCAGTCCTTGGTTAGACCCGATCCATGTGATGACCAGAACCCTTGATGGTCCAAAATCCTCAATTAAATTGGACTGTAAGTATTAATAGGAATCATAGAAAACCATAACATACCTTGCCTTGCCTTGCATTGTCCTATCCCAATCTCTAAACCATCGTATCCTTACCTTAAGAACTTGTAACCTTGTCAGAATCCTTATTGCAATCATGTCTTGATTTATCTTGCTAAGTGCCATTTCTTTAGTCATTTTTATCTTGTGTAAATCCTAAACTATCAATCCTATTTTGAGTGGTCGGTCTAGTTCCGCCGGAGCGTGCGCTGGGGATCTGGGATTGAAGTCATGAATCAACTTTAGGGCTTACTGTGTCCCTCTTTGGTATTCTTGCCTGCCTACTCTACTCTAGAGTAAAATTATAGTAAATATTTTCTTGTCCAAACTGAGTTTCTTTTCTGTTTTCACTATCCAATTTTTCTAAAAACACCTCTCATTCTACATTGCATATCTCCCTCAGTTTAATAGTTAGAGACTTCATTTCAACTCTGGATTATACCTAAGACCTATAACTACAGCCCAACCCACTCAAATCAGCTTTTCTTAAAAACTGTTTGATTAATTTTAGGCGGGATTCAACATTTTTTGCAAAGTTTTACATGTGTTATTTTTATTCTGAATTATTTTCAGCCTTCCATTCAAATTCAAATTGTTTACGTGTGCTCAAACTATTGCTGATGATTGTTAATACCTTTCCCATGTTGCTCCAATAGAAATTTGTACTGATTTAAGGATTTTTGCACATTTTCAGTGTTAGTCAGCCATTTCCAAAATGTCATTTTAAACAGTAGGGTTTCAAATCTGTTTTTCTCTCTTCTTTTGGGGAGGGAAGGTTGGATTTCAATACTGTTTTCATTTTATTATTCCTGATTACCTGCTGCTTCCTCACATCTATTTAGAATTGCTTATTTGTGCGTTGAGGAATATTGCAGGGGGAAATCCTAACTTAAGTGCTATCTTTCCAACCAAGCCAAAAATGTGCTTTTCTCTGGTGTTTTATATTTTGTGTTGCTAAAGAGTGAATTTAAGTGCATTACATACCTTACTATCTGTCATTGTAACCACATTGGTGATTGCTGCTCCCTATTAAAAAGCATATGTTTGATTTGAATTTTAAATAAATATACATTACCTTTACCAACCAGCCTGATTCCTGGTCCATCGTGACCCAGGGTATTTGGAAAGGGGTGTGATATGAGTGGTGTATCACTCAAAATATTGAACCTATATATATATATATGGCACATACATAGGCTGTACATCAATGCCCTCAGGTGCAGACACCACCCACCAGCCCACCACTAACCTAGGCATCCCTCACACTACCCACCAGCTCCCCTCACCTCCAACACTACCCCAGGCACCCCTCACACCACCCACCAGCCCCCCTCACCTACAACACTACCCCAGACAGCTCCCTCATACCACCCATAAGCCCCACCTACCTCCAAAATGACCCCAGGTACCCCTCACACCACCCACCAGCCCCCCAAAACTTCCAATACTACCCCAAGCACCCCTCACACCACCCACAAGCCCCCCTCACCTCCAACACTAATCCAGGAAGATCCCTCATACCGGCCACCAGCCCCCTCACCTCCTAATCTACCCCAGGCAGCTCCTTTACACCACCCACCAGTCCCCCTCACCCCAGACACTACCCCAGGCAACCCTCACACCACCCATCAGCCCCCTCACCTCTGAAAATAACCCAGGCACCCCTCACAACACGCACCAGCCCCCCTCACCTCCAATACTACCCCAGGCAACTCCCTCACACCAGCCACCAGTTCCCTTTGCCTCTGACACAACCCCAGGCACCCCTCACACCACCCACCAGCTCCCTCACCCTGACACTACCCCAGGCCACCCTCATACCACCCACCAGACCCCCTCACCTCTGTCACTACCCCGTGCACACCATACACCATCCACCAGCCCCCCTTGCCTCCAAAAATAACCCAGGCACCACTCACATCACCCACTAGCCCCCCTCACCTCCAATAATACCACAGACAGCTCCCTCACACCACTCACCAGTGGCCTTTGCCTCTGACACTACCCCCAGGCACCCCTCAAACCACCCACCATCCCCCCTCACCTCCAACACTACCCCAGGTAGCTCTGTCACGCCACCCACCAGCCCCTTCACCTCTGACACTACCCCGGGCACCCCTCACATCACCAAAAAGCCTTCCTCACCTCCAACATAACCTCTGGCAGCTCCCTCACACCACCCACCAGTCCTGCTCACCTCCAAAACAACCCCTGGCAGCTTCTTCACACCATCCAACCACCCACCTCACCTCTGACACTACCCCAGGTAACGCTCACAGCACCCACCAGCCCCCTTCACCTCCAACACTACCCACCAGCCCCCCCACCCTGAAACTACTCAAGGCAACCCTCACACCACCCATCAGCCCCCTCACCTCCGAAACTACCCCAGGCACCCACACCACTCACCAACCCCCTCACCTTCAAAACTACCCCAGGCATCTTCCTTACACCACCCATCTGCCCTCTCACCCTGAAACTACCCAAGGCAACCTTCACGCCACCTACCAGTCCCCCTCACCAGAGGTCGAAGTGTACGAAAAGAAGTAGTGGAACTATGTTCCCTACAGGCCTGCACTGCTCCCCACAAACCCCATCAATGCACCCCCTCCCATGCACAATACAAATGCCAAAACACATGCGCCTGATGTTTAAGGGAACATCCAGTGCAGTGCACTGAAAGTGCAAGTTTCAATGTGTTCCTACACCTTTAATTTAACCTATTTAAAAGAAGTATAGGAGCACCGCTCCCGACCCCTCCCGCCATATTCGACCACTGCCCCTCACCTCTAACACTGCCCCAGGCAGCCCCCTGACAGTCCACATCCCTTCCCACACTGCCCTTAGCTCTGACACTGGGCCACGCAACCCCCTCAATTCCAGACACCACCCATCATCCCCCCTCACCTCCAACACTACGCTAGGCATCCCTCACACCATCCACCAGCCCTCTAACCCTGACACCAACTCAGCCTTCTCTTGTCACATCAACCCCCTACCAGTGCAATACTGAACAACAATTCACCTCAACTCGACTGCCCTGCCACCAAAATGAAGCACACTGGTCAAACACACACCCTTATATCCAACAACTGGGTGCACTGATCCAGAATCCATGTACCTAGGCCATCACAGGACACCATGGTACAGCAAAACCAGTGGCACATCAACAGGACCACAGAACTTAGCAGCTGATACATAGTGAAAGAACTGTGTACAAGTCACACAGCAAAGCAATGAGCAGTAAAGTGACATATCATTGTGCACATGTGCCATTGCAATGGCATCAAAGTGCTGTAGGTGAATGACCCAGGTGAAGAGAACATCAAGACCTCATTGATGGGACAGAGTCACATGTATTGTCAGTGCACATTCGCAAACAACACTCAATGAATCAAAGCCCTGAGGATAGAACACACAGCAACCAAAGACCCTGCAAGTAACGCAATGTGAACATGCATGGACTAGGGCAATGTGGAGGAAGTCTGAGAGTGTGTGACCCAAGCAGATGGATGATGTGTGCAACCATATATCCTCAAACTCAGATGCAATGAAGAAGATTCACAGTGGCAGATGAGTAGCTTGACATGAGAGCACACACTATCAAATCTGATGTGTGCTGGTTGTTGGCCATGCATTGGGAGTCAACCCCCCCCCCCTGCATGACCGAAGAGCCTACGCCACACCATCACAGTCAAGTCCACAGCCCACCTAAGAGTCACAGAAGAAATGCATAGCAAAATGAAAGCAAACCACAATGAACAAAGAGACAGTAATTGTGTGTTGTATAATGCAAACCTGTATTACCAATATATTGAATTAAATTGATATTTTATTTCTATCGTGCTCATAGATAGGAGTTTCAGAGTGTGACAAGGCAAGGGAAGGGGAACAGGGGAGAACAAAACAATGATCTTACTAGGTCCAGTGACATTGAGAATGCAAAAGTGCATGGGGAGGGGAAAGGTGCATGGAAGGGGAAGAAATGGAGAGTGCGGAGCAAAGGAGAAACAGATAAATAATAATACATTAATAAATAATAAAGGCAGCAAACAATAGTAGTGCAGTCAGCAAGTGTCAAGTGTTGGGTTTAAGGGCGCAGACAGGGTAGGTCTGATAAGTGCAGGAAGAAAGAGGGTTGGAGACTGTATTGGTACAGATACAGACCCCATTGCAAGGGGTGGCCCGGAGGCAGTGTGAGAGGGTGGCAGTGTGAGCATCTACCAAGGCTGGGAGGACTGAGGGTGGCCAGATGCACGGTGCCGAGAGAGAACAGATCAGCAGGGAAAAGGGGGGCAAAGGCAGAAGCAAAGAGGAAGGTCTTGAGGTGCTTCCAGAACCACGGATGGTTCTCCTAAAATTTTAGAGTGGCAGGGAGGCTATTCAAGAGCAAGGCCCCAGCTGAAGACACAGATCTACCCCCAGCTAAATTCTTCAAAAAACAACTCACCCTGAGGGACTTAGAGGTAGAGGAGCAAAGAGCTTGAGTGGGGAGGTATTTGCAGAGGGATAGCTGAAGGTATTTTGGACCCAGATCCCAGAATGCCCTGTGGGCAATGCAGAGGGTTTTGAATTTATTCCTTGAATCCACTGGGAACCAATGGAGCGATTTCAGAGCTGGAGAGATATGATCCCAGGGCTTGAGGCCAAGGACAAGTCTTGCAGTCCTGTTCTGGATTAGTTGCAGAGGGCGAAGAGTATTGGCAGGGAGATTTAGAAAGAGGCTGTTACAATAGTCCAACCTAGAGAGAACCAGAGCTTGGGAGACAGTTAGCTTCTGGGGGAAGGAGAGGAAATGCAGAGTACCTCTGTGGGGGTGCAGTAGGAGGTTTGCCTTTTTAGAAAAATCACGATGTGGGCGGAGAAGGAAAGTGTGGAGACAAAGATGACCCTGAGGTTCTTAGCCTCGCAGGTGGAGATAGGAGGAGGGCCAAGTGAGGCTGGCCAGAAAGTGAGGGGAAAGGATGGTGATGGTATGCCGATGAGGAGGATCTTGGTCTTGCTGGCATTCAGATAAAGATCATTGGTGGCACAACAATCTTGAAAGGGAATTAGGCAATCAGAAATGAGAGACAGAGGGGAGGTGGCCAAGAGCAGCCTGAAAATGAGTTGAGTGTTATCAGCATAGCACTGGAAATTTGAGAAGAAAATGGCAATACAGTGGGTGAGAGCTGCCAGGCATTGGTTGAAAAGCCAGAGCAAGAGGTAAGAACCCTCGGGAACACCACAGGTAGAGAGGAAGATAGATGATAGGAAGGACCCAAGTTGGACCTGGGAGGGTCGATCAGAGAGGGTCAATCATAGAGTTGTCTATATACACTATACACAACTACTAGGTGGAAAGGGGGAAATGTCCAAGGGGAAATTTGAAAATCCAAAAACACACAGTAACTATTTACAAGGCCAGCAGGCTCAATACTCCTTTACCAGGGTAGAGTCACAATCGTCACCCTCCACTTGGAGGCAGGCCATTGTTCTGTCCTGGATGGCATGCAGGCCGTCCCTCATCCCCTGCTCCTCCACCCCAGCATCCCTTTAAGCCTCTTCTAGGACATCAACCTGCCTCTGTGCCTTTGGCTCCACCACCTCTGCCCTGGCAACCTCTGTCACCCTGCTTTCACAACTTTAAAAGAAGTGATAGGAACATCTCCCGTCCTAGCAACACCTGATTATGAACAGGTATTCTTCCTGTTCTCATATTCAAATGGAACACTGATGATCGCAGTACTGACAGATAAAACATCCTTGGGCCACAAGCCACTAGCATTCTGCAGTAGCACTCTCGACTCAGTGATGCAGGGTTATTTTGCATGTGAACAGGCTCTTGCAGCCGCTACCTTTGAATTGAAAAGAGCTCCACAATTGCGATGGCATGCTCCGTCACACTGTTCGTGGAACACTCCTGGTTTGCCATACTTGAGCGATCCAAATCCACCCTAATGACACAGAGAGCATCAGCATATGAGATAATTATCTCAAGACCAAATGTCCACATAATAAGCTGCAAGATGGTAAACACAGCCATGTTCCTCACAGAGCCATGTACAATGGAGGACATGCAGGAACTTGATTGCGCCACTTATGAGGGGGAAGAAGACAACATTCCCAAAGCAAATGAAAATGCATTGAGCAAAGGGGGAAGAGTTCTTTGTAGATGGGTCAGCATCCATTTGCCCAGAGACTGGTGAAAAGCACTTTGGTGCATCAGTATTGAGATTGGAGGAGGAAGAATATAAGATCCTGGTACAAAAACGTTTACCAATGCACTATTCAGCCCAAGCAGCTGAATTGGTAGCACTAATTGAGGCCCTCCATGCAGCAAAGTGGTGTGCAGTAACCATATATTCTGATTCAGCATACGTAACCACCACGGTACATGCTGGATTATCTGATGGGGATGAAGGGGGTTCAGAGAGCGGATGGGTCCCCAGTACAACATGCTATTGATTGAATTAATAATAGCCCTTGCAGCGCCATCAGTAGAGGCCCTGGTAAAATGCCAAGCTCATACTAACACCAGTGACAAAATATCATTGGGCAATTCGGCAGCAGATGCCGCTGCAAAGCAAGCAGCCTACTTCCAAATCCAAACTACCACAGAATGTGTGCTAAAAGGTAGAGAGGAAGAGCCCAAGGGAGAAGGATATAATGCACTGCCAATGGCACCAATAATCGAGCTCCAAAAGAAAGCGCCACTGCTAGAAAAAGAACTCTGAACAAAACGGAGCTGTACTCAGTCACCCACAGATCTCCTACGGAGACAAGTCATGACAGGAAAGGTAGTAATGCAAGTAGAATTGTTGTGAATAGCATTCCAACAATCACACTTTCCCACCCACCCCTCAAAACAGCACATAGCTGCAGACATCCAAGAGGATTGGTTTGTTCCAAACCTCCAAGAATGCCTTACTAAATTAACCATTGAATGCATCACATGACAAACATTTAATTCAGGAATGACTCCCAGGAAATTACGATGAAAATTGTGCTGCCCCATCTGACCTTTCCGTGAACTGTACATCGATTATGCAGACATGGGAGAGAGGTGAAATGAGGCCAGACACTTGATAGTGTTGGTCTGTCTTTTTTCACCCTGGGTGGAGGCAGGGCCCTGTGCCAACCTAGACGTGAAGTGCGCAGCAAAATTCTTAGTAAGAGAAATGTTCCCACAGTCGGGCATATGCAATGTCATACGCTCCGACAATGGGACACACTTTGTGAACCATCTCTTCAAAGATGTAACAGCCTTATTGGGAATAAAACATGAAATGTGTTCAATTTACCACATGCAAGTGAACGGGGTGGTCGAGAATATCAACTGCCCCCTTAAAAGTAGACTCTCGAAACTCTTAAAAAGAATGGGGTATATTGTCTTCCAGTGGCCTTATTTGAGCTGCACACAAAGCTCAGTAAGGACCACCACTTGTCCCCTCATGAAATAGTAACTGGCTGACGTATGCAAATGCCACTGTCTCCAGTAAGAAGGATGTCTTATGCACATAGAACTACAACTGTGTTAGGTGAGGGATTTGAAGAATAACTCACACAACTCCTAAGAGCAGTAAGAAGAATTGCAAAACAAGTAGCCCCAACATTCACCAGATATAATGAAAAAGACACCTCCACTGCATCAGCTGATAGCCCAACAAAAAACGCTGATGCCTGGGGAATTGGTTTGCACCTTTGTAAGGAGGTGGAACTCTCCTAGATTTCATGCCCCATATGAAGTAGTATATTGCACCCCCCTAGCAGTGAAGATAAAGGGCCTGAAATATTGGGTCCACCTATCAGATGTTAGGAAGGCCCATGATAGTGTAACACCAGAAACCACACAAGAACATGAATGAGAAGCAGCAGTGCCTTAAAGAGACAGTGAGATAAGGCAAGACACAGGGATGGCAAAAGCACAAGAGTGATGCAATCATTTAAGCAATATGAACATATATGCATAACATTTTTTTTTGTGATGCTGGAAATGCATCGGAGGGACAGGGCCTCCGTATCCTTGTCCTTTACTGCTTTTTATCGTGTGTTCTGTTGTGTTTTCCGTGCAGGAGTTCATGTGGGACTCCTGGCAGTGCAGCTCTCTTTCTTTTGGTTTGGTGAACAGACCCGTGGGATACCCTTATGGCACCCATGGGTGGGGGTACATCCCTGTGCCCCTAGTGTATGTTTTTGGGCACCTGTGGGTGGCCCACAGAGCAGGGTATGGGCTGGTGGCAGCTCCATGCTGAATTTGACAGGTGCGCGGAGTATCCTCCATTTTGGGATATCCCGGCCCTGCCATTGGTATCAGTTGATCCCTGATGGAAAACAAGATGGCCCCGGTGGCCTCTTGCTTTCTATTACCCATTACCTTGTTTTCCCAAAGTCCTGGGAAGCCCTGACTCTGTCCCTTCCCCCTGACTGGCTGTTGGATGGAAGTGCCATATATGGTGTTGTTGTGAAGGCCCAGTCAGACTAGCTGGAGCCTTCCCGGTGATGTATGTTGTGGGTACCTCCTGTGGGTGGGACCTGGGTGAATAGAGTGTGTGACGAATATGCATTCTGTGTTGTGGGTGTCTAGTATCTGGTGGTTGACACAATGACTGAGACAACCCTGCCCGAAACCGGTATGAATGCAGCTTGGAGTGTTGAATGGCTCGGTACTTGTCCCAATACACATAACTTGTTGTGAGTGTCTGGAGAGAAGTGAATGGCCTGAATACCTCGTGTGCCTGATTGGCTGCCTGCCTGCATGAATGCCCGTAGTCGTGATTGGATGCTTGAGTGTGACCCAGCGTAATGAATGGGAGATCAACAGTATATCTGGGGACCTCTCACTGCTAGGAATCGTGTTCAGAAGCTGAAGTCCACTACGACGAGTAACTGGATTAACTGACGCTTGACCTTGAAGCCCTGCTGGACGAGAAGAAGTGCTGTTGCTCTCCTTCACAATCTGAAAGCTGCTGTGCCTCCAAGGACTGACCCAGAGAGGACCTGGTAAGGCGCCCTCTTCCCGAGCTACGAGGGACCATCGTGCACAGCTGATCTTTGCCAACGCTCCCTGGTAGACAGACCTACGACAGGCTGCTGACCCGATACGGGGACTGCTGCGGAACTCCAAGGAGAAGCACTCGGACTGTTGTCCGCCACTGTGGACGACCGCCGTCGCCGACCGGAGCCGCTGTGCTCCCGTTTACCTAAGAACTTTCATTGATCATCGGACGCTCTCGTCTGCATCGTCACCCGCTTGTCTCCCGCTGGAGAAGGCCCGACCGTCGACGCGCTGAGGAGCATCCACCGGTGGGTTTCCCACCACCTAAAGACCGCAGAGATGCCGACGACTCGATGCCCTTGCTGGGCCACAGTTCTTCATCATCTCTTTGCGGTCCAGAACTATTGTCACCGAGGTGCCCCACACGCCTCTTCCTTGCAGGACGCCAACGCTCTGTCGTCGACGAGCACCACTAGGAACGAAGCGGCTACTTCCCTGCCATAGTTCACCCTGTTCACCGTCGATTCCCTGACACCGAACGCCAAGTTCCCTGACACCTCTCGACGATCCATGGCTCCCGCCTGAAAGGGAGGCACTCAAGAAGGATCGGTCGGTGCATTGTCGGAGAACTCTACTCCACCAGGTACATTGGGGGGGTAAAACCTCAACAGGAAGAAGTAAGACTATCGAACAATATATGGACTGTCCTTGTGCTATATATCTTTATTTACAGGTTGCCCAGGTGGGGGGATCTCCACACAGAACTGTGCCTAGCGGTAGGGGTCAGTACTCTACCTATTGTTTCAACAATCTTGCGTTCCTTCCTATCTCTATTGCTGGTTTACTTGTTATTGATCTGTGTGACATTTTAACCGTACAGTTGATGCACTTTAATGAGATTTGATAACAATAGTGGTACCACTCTAGACGTGTATATATTTATCGTTATTGACTTCCAAGTACAAAGTGCGTTATTGTGATTGTGTACATACCTTTGAATATTAATTATATAAAGACTGTGTTTTCAGTAATACAGTGTGTGGACATTCCTTTGTGGGGGTTTGGGGACTACACTGTACTTAAGAACCAGGCCGCATCACCTCCTGAGAAGCTAGGCCTTGATTGCTTGTCCATTGCTACCCTATAGAGAATCTTGGCTGGGGTCTTCTGTGCCTCCCCTCTGCCATATAGAGAGCTGAAGTACAGACACCCCCCACCGGTCTTTACAATTATCAATATATTGAAATATGAAAAGCAGTTTTTAGTGATGTTTCGTGTCCATGCGTTCCTCGGCCTCTCTCTATCATTCTCATATCATATTCACACTCAATCTTTATTTAACCCATTATGCCCCATTCTGCAGGTATAACAATAGTGGAAACAACGCAACTCTCTACTTCTAGAACTGGGTTAGATAGCAGTAGGAATAAATAAATTGCCACTAGGGTGTATTCATACAACTGTGGACTGTACTTCACAGCAATAGTGTTTTCAATAATTATACTAAGTCTAGGAATGTATTGGAGTATATATTTTATTGTGGGAGACATAAAAGAAGGGATGGAGGGGAGGGGGGCAACTGATACAATAGGGGGAAAGCTAATATGGGATGGTGTATAACTAATATGGGACCACAACACATTGTCATACCTCACTACCTTACACAAAGATTACACAAAGATGACACTGCAGCCTGGGTTAGTGGTAATTAATGAAAGTGAAAGAGTATTCTATGTAAAAAAACAATGATTTTTCCACCCCAGCAATGTTTACAGTGCCACAAAGTGATTCATAGACAACCGAAGAACCTACCTCAAATGTTGAAATTGTGTATATTCTGCCTCCCACTGTCACGCCAGATTCCCTCCCTACCACCCCTCCACCCCTCCCCCCAATACTGGTAGCTTAGTACTCCAGTAATGTAAACTCAGATACGGGCATTTTTCCTAATTTTCACCTAAATACAAAAAATGCACACAGAACAATAAACGGTACAGAAGGTCATTTGCTGGCGATAAAAATAAATTAATTAATAGCAAAAGAGGCAAGCACAACAACACAAATATGATGCATATATTGAGTTGGGGTTGGATAAGGTAGAAGACCTCTGCCATCCGGACGAGTCTAACAAGTGGTACTCTGACATGAGTGCCACGGGGAGACAGGCCACGAATGGTAGCTGCTATGTATGTTCACTGATACCTCATGCATCAGGGACGCATAAGGTATTAGTACCTCAAGCGACCACAACAGTAGAAGCCCAATGTCTCCTTCATTTTGCAATATGTAGAATCAGGAGCACTTACCAGGCACACACAGTATAACTAAAACTACAACTGCTTCCTCCAAACAAGACAATCTGCAAGAGCAAACGGAAAGGCGCAATGTGTTTGAAGGAGCCAGCTTTGGCAATAAAAGGAACAAATGGCCTTATTTCACAGTAGGCGGAGAACCAAGGTGCTATTAGCACCTTGGTCCATGCCGATAAAATACCGGCACCGCCTTGGTGGAAGGGGGAATTACCGCCCTATTCCAAGGTTGACGGGGCGGTAATTCCCCCTTCCCCCATTGCCCTTCCCCATTTTTGCCCCATAGGTCTCTATGGGAATGGGGAAGGCGCTAATTACGGTGCCGCAAATTGCGGTACCGTAATTAGCACCCTGGTCCCTTTGCGGGTGGGTTTTTAACGCCTGCTAAACAGCAGGCGCTAAAGTACCTACCCGCAAAGGGACCACGTAGTAAGGCGGTAAGGGTAAACGGTCACCGGTACCATTACCGGTGACCGTTAACCCTTACCGCCTTCCGTGTAATGAGGCCCAATGTTTGCAGCATATAGGAGGGGCAAAGACAGCCACCCTGCTGTGTGAGTGACAGCCAGGCTGGAAGGAATGGGGGAAAACTGTTTAAAAGCAGGTCTCTGGGACTTTGAAAGCAGAGTCGACCACTGGAACAAAAGAACCGAAGACAAGCTGAAGGAAGAGGACTGCTGCAACTCCTGGACGACCGGTGAAGCCCTTCTGCAGGTCCAAATTGCCTGAAACTCTATTTACAGAGAAGCCCTTCAAGGTTCACTTCTTCCCTTGAGTTTGATGGGAACAACCAACTCGCAAGACACCTTGACACCGTCCCCATCCTGGTCGAATTTTCTTCCAAGTGCCATTGAAAACCGGAAAGCCAGGGGGAAGGAAACTAGCTTGTGGACTTTAAGGCACTCACACCTTAAACCAACGTTTTGCCAAGCTTGTGGCCTCATCCCTGGGCAGTGCAGGAACCTCCCGATGTCCTGCTTCTTGTCCCCACGACTGAAGCTCAGGAACAGCGAGGTCTGTTCGAACTGCCAGGGACAACTGTCTCCGCTACAGCTCTTCTTCACTTTAAAGGTACTGTGCAAACGTGGTCCGGAAATATTTTCAGCCACGGTGAAAGTTTGTGAAACTTTCCCGACTTCGAATGCTTGTCGTTCCCTAAACATTCATCTAACCTTTCGCCTAGTCAAACTCTTCTAAGATCTGTGGCAAAGACTTGACCGTTTACTACCAGAACTGTGCTATCCAATACAAAAACTCTGAACCATTAACTTTGCCCCAAGCCTATGAACTGAATTGCTGGTTGTAGTTTACTGAAATCCTTTACGCTGCTTATGCAAGCATTTGTGCTGCTGATCCTTATAACCTTGTCTTTTTACCCCTTTGAAAAGTATCTGAAGTGCCATTTTTCTCCCACTTCAGGGGAACTGAACTTGTTCAGTAACTTATCGGTTGTGTATTTGTGGTTTATTAGTATATGATATTGAGCTGCTTTTGCTAGTGTAATGTTTTCAAACTGACTGTGTAAATAAATGTATATTCTTTTACCAAGAAACCTTGAGTAAGCGTTTGTTTGAATCACTGTATTTGTTGGCCCTGTGTGTAACTTGATCTACTGCTCACTTTACTCTTGAGATAAGTCTGGCTGCTCAACCATCGCTACCTCTTTACTGTATAGTACAGGCTTGTACCAAAGATGAAATTGTACTTACACTTGTAGTCTTAATTGTGTGTAGTGTTCCCAAAGGGTACTGCACATGATTCTGCCTAACAAGGACACCCACCATTGCCCTAATCCCATGCATCAATATATCCTCTACAAAAAACAACACATGTCTATCCGTATCGTGAGGCATCAGGTAGATCAAAACCACCAAGACAGGCATCTGGGTCTGCGGCACTGTGTTTATGGGTGCCTGGGTGCAGAGGGTAGAATGTCCATATCACCTGTCAGGGAACTCTGAAAGCACCCCCATTCATGTCAAACCTCTATGCTTGCATTTGTCTCATGCCCTCAGATCATGTTATTGTAAATTAGAAAGTTAGGAATGTAGCAGTTTTCCAACACGACCTTAACCCCACGGGGTTGAGCTCAGCTGACACACGGGCTGAGGGTTCGACATCCAAGCATCAGCCAATCTAGCGTGGTCACCCCGTATGGATACATAATCTACCGTTGTTTCTCACAAATTGTATTGAAGAGTTGCGTACCTATAGTGTGGCATCAGTAGTGACGTGATTCTGACTTATAAACTGCTGCCCGTGTAATGTTTGGCAGATCGCTCTCTGGGCAGCAGAGATCTCTGCATGCGCAACTTACCTTATATAAACCTATTTCACTTGCAATCCATAACCTTGTCTCATTCGCTAGCGGGGTGCATCCATTATTTGCTCCTTTTTGTATGAAATGTTGGGGAGTGGGTGCCTTCAACGGCAGTGTCTTAAAAGGCAAAGGCTTGATTTACAAACATGTTTATGAAAGTCCCATTGAAAATAATGTTGCAAATCAGGCCCTAATATTATCATTGCCTGTAGGTGGGTAAAAATACATGCGCGCCTCAGCAAGTGGCCTGTTTCGCCTGTGGACTCTACGTCTGCTCCCAGCGTCTTACAGCTCGGCAACTTCAACTCGTTATTTGTTATGGAAAAGTAACGTCCTGCATTTCCTGGATCACGTGACACAGAGACTTGGTCACGCCCACTAAGGGGGAGTATCCATAAAAGTACGAGGCCGCGCGCCATCAGCGCGCGCGCCTCAGCAAGTGGCCTCTCAAGTGGCCTGTTTCGCCTGTGGACTCTGCGTCTGCTCTCAGCGTCTTACAGCTCGGCAACTTCAACTCGTTATTTGTTATGGAAAAGTAACGTCCAGCATTTCCTGGATCACCTGACACAGAGACTTGGTCGCGCCCACTAAGGGGGAGTATCCATAAAAGTACGAGGCCATGCGCCATCAGCGCGCGCAACTCAGCAAGTGGCCTCTCAAGTGGCCTGTTTTGCCTGTGGACTCTGCGTCTGCTCCCAGCGTCTTACAGCTTGGCAACTTCAACTCGTTATTTGTTATGAAAAAGTAACGTCTTGCATTTCCTGGATCACGTGACACAGAGACTTGGTGATTATATATATATATATATATATATATATATATGCAGAGGATATTGGATATATACAAACCTGATATAGATGTAATAGTAACATAATATTATCTTGTTACTATAGGTCATGCCCACTGAGGGGGGGTATCCATAAAAGTATGAGGCCATGCGCCATCAGCGCACGCAACTCAGCAAGTGGCCTCTCAAGTGGCCTGTTTCGCCTGTGGACTTTGCGTCTGCTCCCAGCGTCTTACAGCTTGGCAACTTCAACTCGTTATTTGTTATGAAAAAGTAACGTCCTGCATTTCCTGGATCACGTGACACAGAGACTTGGTGATTATATATATATATATATATATATATATATATATGCAGAGGATATTGGATATATACAAACCTGATATAGATGTAATAGTAACATAATACTTTCTTGTTACTATAGGTCACGCCCACTAAGGGGGAGTATCCATAAAAGTATGAGGCCACGCGCCATCAGCGCGTGCACCTCAGCAAGTGGCCTCTCAAGTGGCCTGTTTCACCTGTTTAGCCTGTTAGTCTGTGGGTCTAGTGAGATAGGTAAGAAGTTTGATTTCTGTACGTTTGATTCCCTACTATCTGTAAGCACCGTGATAGGCGCTTGCGAACGAATATAGTCACCGTTTAGTTGAATTTAAGAAGTGGCTAGAGGAAAAATTAGTGTAAAGAAATCTGTTATAAGCAAGCAGCAATTGGCTATAGTGCCATTTACTAAACAAATGGCTACTAGGATTAGCGTAGCTCGTGCTGCTGCGGCGTGTCATCTAGGCTCACCATATTTAACCGAGGACCTTATTGAATGTGCTAATCAGTGTTAATTAGAGCAGAGAATGGAAGAGATAGCCCAAGAGGCTGGGTCTAATGCGGAGTTGATTGAAAGTTCACAATCATTGTTTGCAGAAGACGGGGATTTAATTGAGTTAAACCAGATTGTTGACCTAGAAAATAACATGGAAAAAGCGATTAGTGTGAGCAGTGAGAATGCTGACACTCCCCAAGTCTTTCATACTGTTGATAATTCGCTGCTGGCGTTGTCACAGCACTTGGATAAGAACATGCCGGATGAATTGGAGAGTGAGCATCATGTTGATACAATACACATATCAGAGACCACAAGTAATGAGACACAATTACTAATACTATCAGAATTGAAATCTCAGTCGAATCTATTAAAAGAAATGGTGATGGCATTTATAGCATTACCAGATTTTATTAATGACCTGATGAACAGGACACAGAACGAGACAATAGAAAATATGCAAAGATCTGTGCCTGCTCATAAAGGAGCATACACTAGGATTGATGTTATAGACAGAGAGTCGATACATGACAATGAATTGAATAGTGAGGTTGCAAAATCTAATGTGTTGCCTATCAAGATATCATCGGTAAATGTACAAAACTGCAATATGCCAGAGACAAATACGTATCCAATTCTGGTAGAAACTATGGTAAATACTGAAGCGGATAGTAATAAACTTGCCGCTGTGACTGTAATAAGTGATGATGATAATTCCATGTTTGTTGAAAAAATCTCTAAAAGGAAAGTGAAAAAACAAAGGAAAAAACAGGCAAAAATGGCTAAAGCGAATAATACATCCTCAAGAAAATTTCTGAGAAATGTGGATATACGTAAGGCATGGCCTGACTGTCAGGTAGTTGACAAAAGTAAGACAGATCAAGAACAAAATAAATCCAGTGATAATACAAACAATGAGATAGTCAACGAAATAGAGATTGACAGTAATGCTGGCAATGGTTGTATAGTTAGATCTAGTTATAGTGAAGGCTCTTCCATGCTCTCAGAGGTTCTGAAAAATAAAGTAACATCTGAAAGGATTGAGAGCAATCTTTCGAGCCTTAGAAAGAGGAGTTCAAGATATTTTCGACATTTTTAAAAATCCAGATGCTCCTTCAAGGCCAGATACACGGTTCCATGTAATACTGTCGCCACAAAAATCTCGCCGAAAAATTTCTGTTTTTTGTGGCGACATTATTGCATTTTTTTTTGCCCCTGTCCCCATATATATGGTCACCCATATAGTATTGCCACAACCTTTTCCCTGGGATATTATTTACGGCGACCATATATATGGGGATAATATTACCTGATACCAAATACATCTGTTTCAATGGTACACTTTGAGCCTTCAATCAGTAAGTCACTGCTAAGTTCTACTACTACTACTGTAAAGAGTACACTGCAAGGAGCTAAAGAGGCATTAGCCTCATTAGTTCACCCTAAAGAGTCACAGGAAATTAAACAATCAAAGGAATCCTTAGATGAGTCCAATGGGCAAGTGCTGAAAGACACACAATTGAGTAGCGAAGCAATAAGTCTGCTAATTGAAAATATACTGAAACATAAGTATAAAGATCCAAATAGCTCGCTGCATGTCTTAAATACATTGCCAAATGGAAATGATCAAAGTATGAATAATGGAAGTAATCTACAACCTGAAGGCGGAGTAACAGATGAGTATAACATAACTGCACGAGAACAAGTGAGTCTGACAGAAACACAGAAAAAAACAATTACTGATCTAGAGGAAGCCCCCTATGATACAAACAAGGCCCCCCAGTTAAATAGAGCAGACTTAAGCACACTCGTAGAAAAATGAACGTATCAAAAACTCAATGAAACCAAACGCCAACTACCAAAAGCTGATGATGTAACGCAAGGTAATGATCTACAGATGAATCACACAACCCACCAGTACTTAGATCATAAAAAGGATGGGTTTTTATTAGGCGCTTCGTATGAATCGAATCAATGGAATAAAGAGGCCAAGAGATCAGTTATGCAAAATTTAATAAGGCCAGCTTTTCCAAATGAACCAAGCCTTATAATTTATTACGTGTTTGATGAGGGTGGTCCGCGATCTCTCAATAGACACTACCTTCTATCCTTATTTGGGGAAATACCCGAATTAAGCTTAATAACAACAACAGATATTCAACTTGTGGACTTCATACACAATGAGAGGTATGACTATGTTAGACTAATCATAACATCTCCACTGGTTAAGGCTCTGATACTGAAGGAGGCAGGTGCCCTACAGAAGAGAGGCTTTCATGTACAAAAATATCAAGAATTTGCGCAAAAGGAAAATGGTTTAAGAAAACAAGAATATAACGTTCAAGAAGTAACAGGACATAGCACTGATAGACTTGGATCCCAGGTAACAACTACTAAGATGCAAGATAGATCAATAATAGATGTTGCTAGGTCCAAGCTGATTGACATGCAGGAATGGAGGTCACTTGCTATGTCATTGCGAGACTCAATAGAGAATCTGAAATATGCAATAATATCACTTTGACAAAGTGATCCCATTTAGTCTAGTTTCCTGGAACACAAGGGGATACTCACATATCGTGGCAAACAAAACAATTGTGAGCCTACTTGAAGAATATGACTTTGTGTTACTACAGGAAACATGGGCAACTAACAACCTGCTATGGGATGGCTATGGAATCATAAACTTGAAAGCGATTAAAGGACCAATTGGTCGACCTAGTGGAGGGATGCTTATGGTGTACAAATTGGATGTAAATATTACCATGTTAACTAATCAGCAACTATTGGAATGTGTAATAATTGGTACATTTAAAATACGAACTACACAAATGATAATATATATCATGATAATAAACATATACTGGAATGCAGCCCTTCACTCAAATGACGAGCTGGTTGATGTATTGGAGTTGTTGAATAAAAGAATTACGGCCTGGTTAGAGCAATACCCTATGGGCGCACTTGTATTGGCAGGAGATTTGAATGCAGATTGTGATTTAGGGCATTCAGATATCTCATGGACACTAACATCCATAAGTCCTAATTCTGCAGCAACATTTAGTAAATGATAAGGAGGTAGTCTATGGATGGAATTTGCATCGAGTTGGGGTTTACAACCTATGTACAACACAAGTCCCACTTGGAAAGCCAGAGGATTGAGCTCTATCTTAGATTACATAATAGTCAGTAACCATTTTTTCTTAGATAGCTGCAATATGAAAGTGCAAAGCTGTAAGGAAAGCGATCATGCAATGATATCAATACAGTTTCCTTGGAATAAACAAAAAGTGATGGAAGAGTTATGTGATATACGTATACAAATAAATGTAGCAGCAATAGAGTGAAATGGACACCGTATAACCTTGAAAAGGTAAACTCTTTGTTATTACAGGACTATATGTCCTTTTCAATTGAATGGAAAATGTTTACATACACTGGCAGGGTCTTTAAAGATTACATACAAGAAACGCTAGACAAATGTAATGTAAAGAAAACATATGACCAAGTACCTGTAACTAAAACATTCATGTATTTGACATTGATGTCAAAAAAAGAAAGGCGCAACTTCATAAAGAGGTGCGTAGTCTGAACAAGTCGAAGGGCAATTTAGTTGAAATCACACAAAAAATTAAGAACTGTAAACTGATATATAAAAATTGGATCATATCACATCGCGCACACATGGCACAAAGAGACGGTGAAGCTATGCTTGCAGCCATGAAGGATAGTAATACACGTAAAACATGGTGTTTGATCAATGGCACTGAAACTACGCAACTACCACTTTCTTTGAACCCTACAGTAGGAGACATATGGGTGAACTACTTCGAAGATTTATATAAGAGCTCATAGGTGCAAATGTTGAAAAACTATAATTGTGATAAGGCTTGGTTGCTGGATACTTCCATTAAAAAGATTTTGACGTATATCAAAAAGGTCAAATCCTCAACTACACCAGGTCCAAATAACTTATCCAATATCACATTAAAGCATAACATCGAGCTATGGGCTAAGATTTTGCACTGCTTATTTAAAGAGATTACAACAACTAAACAAATTCCAACTTCTTGGAAGATGGCATACGTAATTGTAATATTTTAAAAAAGTAACCGCTTAAGTCCTTTAAACTCTCAACCCATAATGATATCAGATGTGGAATCAAAAATATTTACTGCAATAGTATTAGAAGAAATAAATATTTGGATTGAGAATAACAATATACGGGACCCGAGACAAATAGGATTTAGGCAAGCCATGGGAACAGAAATAGGAGGCTTGATAGTTGCAAGTGTACAGGTGAAGGCTAAAGTGAAAGGCAACCACGCACTCTATATAGCTTCAATGGACGTCTCCATGGCTTTTGATAAAGTAGATAGAGGTACGTATGGAGAACCTTAGACAACCTGGGAATGGATAAAGGTCTATTAGAACTTATAATAAAGCTATACTCAGACACTGTAATGAGAGTGTGCTTAAGTAACAGGGGCTCACTTTCAGAACAAATTAAAGCAAATAATGGTTTGAGGCAGGGATGTAGGTTAGCAGCCACTCTTTTTAATCTCTACGTATCTCAGATAGGAAAAACTCTGGATGTAAGTGGTTTGGTTTCACCAAAGATAGGTAAGTTTATTATAAAGTGGATAGCATATGCACAGGACTTTCTTCTGTTTGACGGGATGAAAGTAGGTCTGCAGAGAATGATGAACTCATTTGTAAATTTTATAAATGAGAGAAACTGTTGGTAAATCCAAACTAAACTGTGATCTTTCACACCGGTGTGAAACCATTAAAACAAGATTCTTTGGTAATGTTTTGTGATGGTGTAAAAATAAAAAATCATTCTGTACTTAGATATTTAGGATATACCTATACCAATACATACACACTTAGTTAAGTACATGTATCATCATCTATTGAGCCAAAGCCATACCAAGATTGACCTATGGCCTCGAACTCTGTTCAAATGATCTGTTACCGTATTCGAAAATGATTGAAGCTTGCATATGGCGTAAAGTCCTAAGACATGTACCAAAATGATTACCCATAGAAACAATAAGATATGAATTAGGTTTAACATCATTGAAAAGTATTGTATACCGGAAAATGCTTCTATTAATGCGTAAATGTCTCATTGATAAAAAGAACACAATGTATCAATGTATCAATGTTTAGGAAACGATTTAGAGGGAGTTTTCATGAAAGAACTAAAAGAAATATGTGGTAAGAAATTACTGGATTTAGGCCTTGTTAGGGAGAATTCTCTGTAAAGGCTAATTTCCCAAACCTAGTGAGTCCCCCAGCAGCTTTGCTGGATTTTGGGGTTTATTTTTTTTCTCCTGCTAAGAGTGAGACTCTTTTACTCCCACTCTTAGACATGATTTGAGGTGTTCCTTTGTCGTTCCATGTGTTTTATGGGCTATGGGGTCTTTTACTCCATAGGGTCTCATGTTTTTTTATGTGGGTTACACAGCACCCTCCGTGCCGTAACCCAGGGGTGTCGTAGTGACCCCCAAACATAGACTCCATACCCTGAGACTGACTACTGTCTCCCAGGGCATGTGAAGTCACCATTGGCTTTACTAGTCCCAAATTATGAACAGAAACCAGTGCAAACCATCATATTGTAGACGTACTGGTCGGGGCAATTCGATTGCCCCGCGGTCTGTTGTTCGAGCGGGCACGTCTCCGTCCCCCCTGATCGAGTTTTGGCTGGTGGCAGTGGATACTACTTTTTATATTCGACCGCGAATATATCTCTATGGGATTTTCCCATTGTTCGAGGCTACCAACTTTAATTATTTAATTCTTATAGCCTCGAACATACTGCCGGTTTATTTATTTAATATTAATTCACCGGTTGGTATTTTTTGCCAAAACTCAATTCTAAAATGGCGTTTGTGTTCTTTTCTGTGACTCCAACCCAAGTCGAGCCCTTTGTTCCACTTTTTGGCGGGCTTCTCCACAGAAGCCTCCAAAAGTGGTGCCACTCTGTCTGGGTACCACAGGGGGTATTGGAGGGGGTTTAGGCACCCTGGACTGAGTTGCTTTGGCAACTTAAGTCGCACTCTTGTGTGATTGGCCCAAGTGGTGAGCCGGCCGGCTCACCACTTAACATGTTTGATTGACAGCTAGGCTGAATGAATGGGGGTTTGCTGCATAAAAGCAGGGCTTTGGGGACTGGAACTTCAGAAGTTGCCACAGGACCTAAGAATCCGAGGAGGGAGAAGCTGAGCTGACCTGCAACGACGACACCACCGGTGAGCCCTGCTGAACCGTCTCACCACTTTTCCCGACGACAGAGGAGATCTCCAGTCAGAGAGTCTTCTTCCTTTGACTGGTGGGGATAACCCATTTTGCCTTCTTTTCACCTTCCTGGAGCATCTCATGGCCGCCTTGCCCGTGCCAAGCACCCCGGCAACTGGAACACCACGGTTTACCACTACCGCAAAGAAAAGGGTAGTACCTTTTAACAGAAGAACTCTGCGGCTGGTTTCTTCCCTGGCAGTGCAACGGCCTTCATCTTTCCTCCATGGCGAGACCTCCTCTTCCTCTGGACGAAACACCGACTTGCATCCGCTGCCAGGAACAACTGCCCCCGCTGGAGCTTCCTTCACACTTAAGGTTCTGTGTCCCGCCTGGCTTCCCTTGCGACAGATCGTTCGGGGTGACAGTAAAGCCTCGACTTTCTAACCTGGGCTGGCCTGGGACAACCTAGCTAACTTTTCCTGACTTTAATGTCATTCTTTGTGTGCAAACTATCTACAAGACTCTTTGGGCATAACCCCACTGTGTGAACCTGGACCCCTTCTGCTTGCTCTCTCCAAGAGTGGGCCTTGCAACTGACTTCCTTGCTCTCCAGTAGAACTCTGCCTATCCTGCCTTACTGTGGTTCTTTTAAAAGTATTGAAATGTGTGTGCTTCCATAACTCCGCCTTTTTCCCTCCCTCTTTAATAACTTATTAGAGTGCCATCTTATGTTAAGCGCTCACCTCTGTCTGAAAATAAGTGGTGTTTCTCACTAAGAATGGCCTAATAAGCAATTAGGGTTGTATATATATATAATAGTGACTGGGTGCTGAATTTACTTTTCTCTTTATGCTAGTGTAATTTGCAAGTGTGTCTTTAAATAAATAATTATATACTTTTACACCAAAGCTCTGATCAGTGTTTGCTTGTGCTACTGTATCTCTGTACCTATTGTGTATACTCTATATACTGCCTAACTCTTCTTGAGGGAAGTCTGACTGCTCAGCCACAGCTACCAAGTGAATCTGTGTGGTACAGACTGCTACCAAGTGGGTTTACTGCAAAACACCTGTAGTCTTAAATCTTTTGCAGTGATCCCTAAGGGACAGGTTTCTGCCTAACAGGCCTTACAAACAAGACTTTACTAACAAATCCTTGGAAGGTAAAATAATTAATAAAAGCCTATGATTGGCTAGAGTTTAACATGGTGATATTAAATTCTGCCCTGTATTATCAAGTGATTTCCTTCTGGAAATGGTATGCAGTTCCGGAGAAATACATAATGAAATATCCCTCTAGATCTTAACGGAACTCAACAATGAGATTCCGTTTTAATGTTCTGAACACCTACGAAATACAGAGTATCAGAGCGAAAAATGATGTGACTCTTAAAACATGTAGACATTGTAACATATCAGGAACAAAAGAAACCTTAATACATTTGTTATTGATCTGTCCTAGATTATTGAAACAACGAATAGAATATTTTTCGAAGTTTGTTAATGATACCTCAAATGTTAACAGGGAGAATTTATGGTATGAGATGATGCATGGAAATTCAACGGTATTGAAAATACGCATTAATGAATTCTTGAGGATCATATGTGATGTATCTTGAACTTTGAATTTGCTCCAGTCTATTATAATATTGTCACAAATTGCTGATAATTGCTGGATATCATTGTAAATGTTTATTTTATTATGTTTTAAAAGTATAAGAAAGAAATTATGAATTGTATAAACAGTTAGAGTTTTAATCTTGGAATAGATTTTAAGATATTTTTAGGTTTCAAATGTACATATAATGATTGTTTGTATTGATTTAAAAATTGTGTTTTAGAAGTTTTTAAATGATTGATTCTCAAGAAAAAATTTGTAAAGGTTTGTAAAAAAAACAAAAACAATATAGATAATAATAATAATACATGCAAAAATAATGTTCACTTCCATTTTTCAAAAGTAAACTGAGTCCAACATGCTTACAAGATTGTCCACACTTGCAAATCAAAACAAAAACCTGCAACAACGACGTTCAAATATATGTTGTGTATATGAACGTCACTTTTTTCAAAAGAGTATGTTAGTTGTTCCTACTGTTAGCAGAAAAATGCACTTCTGTTTTTCTCACCTGGGATTCGTCGTCGGAAATACCATTTTTAAATGTTCTGGAAAAATGTACATTAAGAACATGTCTTTGTCTAATCACTTGCATTCAAGCACATCTTGACCCTTTGGTAATGTAAGCAGCAACGAGTCACACCAAGGACTGATACACATTCTTTGGTTTGGAATCATTATGCTAACATAGTTTGCTCCCTGTCAGCACGGCCATTTTGTTAGGCGCAATTACATTTTCAGAATTAGAAAAGCAGCATTTCCACAATCAACTATGCTCTGCTAAATGAATCATTTTCCTCATGACATGTTTTAAGTCAGTAGTTGTTTCTCCGGTGTCAGCCACTCGTGACCAAACAATGTTAATAAAAATGAAACACATAGGCTGATTTGATTTATTATAAATGCTGTTGATATCTAATACGAGGTTCTGCTAAAAGAACCAATGCTGAATAGCAACTTCAACTTGAACAAATGCATAAACTATGAGCACAACTGCAATTTTATGGAGGCAGAAATTCAAATTAATTTCCTGCTTATATAATGAAAGCTGAAACTACAGTAGCGATTTGCAATTACTTAAAATGTGCGCTTCTACTCTGGACAGCATATTAAGGTATGTTAGAAAAGTAAGTGGTTTTCCCAGTCTTCGTGTGATGATTGATGTTGAGTCTGAAAGACAGCATGTCCCCTAATTCTCATTGCCTGGTGTAATCAAAGTGTGTCACAAAAACAAATATTTAGCAGCCTTGCTTAGTTATTAACCAGCAAAAATAAACGATGCATGTTCATAACCAATCATTCAGATTTCCTGAGAAGGTGAGGATTGCTGCGAAATAATCCAATACCAACAAATCATTATTCACTTCACAAAACCCAACCTATTTTGTATTGACCAGTGAATACACCATAGAATGCAGCATTTGTGAAAGGTTCTGAAATGCATACAATGTGAAATAAAGGATGCACATCATCAGCATTAAATCATGTTTATCTAGAACAGAACAGGGGTCTGTAACCTTTGGCTCTCTAGATGTTTTGGACTACAATTCCCAACAGCCCTAGCTAGAATAATCAATGGTTTGGGATCATGGGAGTCATAGTCGAAAAAATCTGAAGAGCTATCTAGCTTTCAAACATCTGAGTTAGAATGAGAACATATCCTTAACTTAGACATAAACGATGCATTGCATTTCAGACGGTCAATTCCAGGTTTGCATTTCAAAAGGTATATAACCAAAGCTTTGAGAACAAAGGTAGGCTCCATATATGGCCCAGCACAGTATTTCCGAGCATAGAGATATGTTCTCTACCTTGTGTTGTGTGAGATGGTGCATTCAGCTTTGAAAGACAAAGCAGGTTTAAACGAGATCGGGGTCAGTCTCATATCCCTCGCCTGGACCTCCAAGATAAAGTATTATATCCAGGTGTTTCAGGTTTGTGAAAGAAAAGTGAAAAAAAAACGTATGATTGTGATCTAAGCAGGAACTGAAACATGATTTCCATCCTGAAAAAAACACAAAGTGGGACTGCCTAAAATGGGCCGGAATCCCAAACCAAACACAGTCCCCAAAAAAAATTGCAGACCAGCCACTTTGAAATTGCATGTGTGCAGTTTTCACAAACCTATACTGTTTTTGTGGCAGCAGAGTCTAAGGGCCCGATTCATGGAAATGTGTGCAGAAATCCCAAAGGGGCATCGGCCCGAGAAGGACAAAGCATGATCCTGCACGCATATAAAAAAATGCGCTACGCATTTTCATTGATCCAAATGCGCATTTCTAGGAGACGTGCAAAGAATTGAGCTGTGTAAGGAATGCCCACATTACAACCACACACAAACCAAAAACATAGTCAAAGACCAACCTTTCCGCAAAGCTCTGTGTCCACCTTCGACACAATATCCAGCACCCAGCCACTCTGCACGAGGCTTCAAGTAAGTAACGGCTATACCGCAGATACTCTGCACGATGTCCCACTTAAGAAACGGCTGCACCCCAGCTACTCTGTGTGAGTTCCCACATGAATAACAGCTGCACCCCAGCTACTCTGTGCGAGGTACCACATAAGGAATGGCTACACCCCAGCCACTTTGCGCAAGGTTCTATGTAAGGAAAGGCTGCACCCCAGCTAATCTGTGCAAGGTTCCATGTAAGGAACGGCTGCACCCCAGCTACTCAGAGCGAGGTTCCACATAAGGAATGGCTTCATCCCAGCTACTGGACCTGAGGTCATATGTAACTAATGTCTGAACCCCTGCAAACCGTCCCCACCGACTCCCACCACAGAGAAGGTGTTGGTCCATATTTAGGCTGCACATCAATCCCCTGAGGTGCACATACCACCCACCAGCCCACCACTACCCCAGGCATCCCTCACACAAGCCACCAGCCCCCCTCACCTCCAACACTACCCGAGGCACCCCTCACACCACCCACCAGCCCCCCTCACCTACAACACTACCCCAGACAGCTCCCTCACACCACCCACCACCCCCCGCCTCCGAAACTACCCCAGGCACCCCTCACACCACTCACCAGACCCCCAAGACCTCCAGTACTACCCCAGGCAGCACCCTCACACCACCCACCCACTCCCTTGCCAACAACACTACCCCATATACCCGTGAGACCAACTACCAGCCCCCCAACCCCAACACTGCTCCTCATACCTCCCACCAGCCCACTGACCTCAGACACTAACCCAGGCACCCCTCACACAACCCACAAGCCCTCCTCACCTCCAACACTAACCCACGAAGCTCCCTCAGACCACCCACCAACCCTCTCACCTCCTAAACTACTGCAGGCAGCTCCTTTACACCACTCACCAGTCCCCCTCACTGCTGACACTACCCCAGGCAACCCTCACAGCACCCACCAGACTCCCTCACCTCTGTCACTACCCCAGACACCCCTCACCCCCCCAACAGCCCCTCTTGCCTCCAAAAATACAACAGGCACCCCTCACAGCGCCCACCAGCCACCCTCACCTCCAATACTACCCCAGACAGCTCCCTCACACCACCCACCAGCTCCCTCACCTCTGACACTACCCCAGGCAGCCCTCACACCACACACAAGCCCCCCTCACCTCCAACACGACCCCAGGTAGCTCCCTCACAATACCCACCAGACCCCTCACCTCTGACACTACGCCAGGCACCCCTCACACCACCCACAGGCCTCCCTCACCTCCAACACTAAACCTGGCAGCTCCCTCACACCACCCACCAGCACCGCTCACCTCCTATACTACACCAGGCAGCTCCTTGACACCACCCACCAGCCCCCACAACTCTGACACAACCCCAGGCACCCCTCACACCACCCACCAGCCCCCCTCACCTCCAAAACTATCCCAGGCACCTTCCTCACACCACCCACCATCCCCCCTCACCCTGAAACTCACCAAGGGAAACCTCACATCAGCCCACTTCACCTCCGACACTACCCCAGGCACCACCCACACCACCCACCAGCCCCCACACCTCCAACACTACCCTAGGCAGCTTCTTCATACCATCCACCATCCCCCCTCACCCTGAATATACCCATGGCAACCCTCACACCACCTACCAGTCCCCCTCACCTCTGACCCTGTACAGGCAGCCCCCTGACTGTACACTCCCCTTCCCACACTGTCCTCAGCTCTGACACTGTCCCAGGCAACCCCCTCAAGTCCAGACACCTCCCATCAGCCCCCCTCACTTCCGACACTACCCCAGGCATCCTTCACACCACCCACTAGCCCCGCTAACTCCCAAAACCAACTCAGCCTTGTCCTGCCACAACAACCCCCTACCAGTGCAATATTGAATATTAACTCACCTTCACTCGACTGCCCTGCCACCAAACTGAAGCACACTGGGCACACATAAACACCCATATACCCAATGACTGGGAGCACTGATCCAAATCCATGTCCATAGACCATCAAGGGACACCATGGTACAGCAAAACCAGTGGCACAGCAACAGGACTACAGAACTCAGCAGCTGCTACATAGTGAAAGCACTGTGTACAAGTCACACAGCAAAGCAATGTGAAGTAAAGTGACATATCATTGTGCACATGTGCCATTGCAATGGCACCAAAGTGCTGTAGGTGAATGACCCAGGTGGAGAGAACACCAAGTTCTCACTGATGGGACAGAGTCACATGTAATGTCAGTGCACATTCGCAAACAGCACTCAATGAATCAAGGCCCTGAGGACAGAATGCACAGCAACCAAAAACCTTGCAAGTAACGCAATGTGAACATGAAAGGACTACAGAGATGTGAAGGAAGTCTGAGTGTGTGTGACCCAAGCAGATGGATGATGTGTGCAACCATATATGCCCAAACTCAGATGCAATGAAGAAGGTTCACAGTGGCAGATGAGCAGCATGACATGAGAACACACACTGTATCAAATCTGATGTGTTCTGGTTGTTGGCCATGCATTGGGAGTCAAACCTCCCCACTGCATGACCGATGCCACACCACCATACTCATATCCACAGCCCACCTGAGATTCACAGAAAAAATGCATAGCAAAATGAAACCAAACCGCATGCCGCCTGTTAAGTGACTTCAATTCAGCAATCCCACTAAGTCAATGACTGGTCTGGGATGCGCAAGGGAAGCCCTTATTTATATATTTTTATGACAAGTTATAATCTGGATGATAAACCCTTATATAACGCCCCTCTCTTTGAATCCACCTGACCTCACTGAGCCAAGAAGTAGGTTTGTTTTGTAATTTAAAAGGTTTATTGAGAAAGAAAACAATATATATATCACACTTTTATGAATAAATTAATATTTGATAGCACACTTAGGCATATGACAGTGATCAACAATGGATAATATTACAATTGTACGCTTATTTAATTACTTAGGAGTTAGTAGTTAGTATAGGGAGGATAAGGTAGCTGAGGATACTTTTATGATTTCAAGGAAATGCAATGATGGATAAAAATGCAGTACAGAAATAAAGTGATAGGGTTTCACAAGAGATAATATGTTCACTTTTCCGCTTGTGGCAATTCACTCCCCCCCTATGCAATATAAGGAGATGGAAGTAAAGCACACAGTTTTCAGGAATACAATCACAATACAACACGAATTTCAGTTCCCCCCTAGCAAGCTTAGAGAAACAGGGATGGTTTTAAACACAGGCGAAAGTACTTTTAAATGTGGTATGCAAAGAAGGGAAAAATATGCTAAAAATGATTTTAATTCCCTGTAGGAGGTTCAGGGTAGGTGATAGCTATTTAAGATTAGTTCAAGTCACACTGGCAATGATTCAGGAATGATTATCAGAGGGAAAACGGATTTTTGACAGGAGCTAATGTTTCAATTCGCGGCAATTTAGTCACATGCGTCGAGCGCGATTACAGAAAAACTATGAGGAGTAGAAAGTCGGTTCTGGGCTTGTTGGAAAGCTTAGATTCTTAGCTTTAAAATAAAGTTAAATCTCGAACACGCGGTTCCAAAGATATGGACGATTTTGTGAAGGTAGATTTTCAGAAGTAAAATTAAAGTTTCAGAATGACATGTGGCGTTTTTACAGATTTGAAGACACAGGATGGACACAACATTCTAAATGCAGTTCTAGACAAGTTAAATGGATGGGATAAGATTACTTTAAACTAAGAGATGACTATGCACAGTTCTGGCTGGATACTCACTCCTAATTTTGGACAGGAATGCGACTTCGTCATGGATCGGGCCAGGATTGGGCTGCGGTTCTCGCTCCGGACAGTCTCTGGCACCGGTTCTGCTCACAGCGATCTCGTCAGTGCTAGCGGCACTGGTCTGGGCTTTGTCCCTACCACGCATTATGACAAATTCCAAACTAGAATTGAGATTGAGATGCTCCTTCAGAAGATTCATCTTAAACAGTATTTCATGGACAAAGAGTCTGAGAAAACTGTCAATGAGAGCGGATTGAAAAAGAAATCTAATTTTGATCCCCCAGTTATACTCCTGAAGCAGTGGTATTTGCTAATAGAGTCCGGCACGACTTGAGTATCTTGGAGAAAATGACACTCCATGTAAATTTCAGAATTTAAGTAACATCGAGAAGAAAGCTATAACATCTTTGGCTAAGAACCAGAGTATTATTATCCGTAAAGCAGACAAAGGAGGGGCTGTGGTGCTTCAAGATAGGTCAGCCTACATTGAAGAATATAAACGACAGTTGTGTGGCAGTTCCTACTACCGTAAGCTGAAGGATGATCCCACCGCAAGACTATCAGTACTCATCAGAGAAAAAGTCGAGAAAGCACTTGAAAGGGAATGGATTTGTAGACAGGAATATAATTATCTCATCATACCTCCACCGTCCGTCCCGAAATTCTACACCTTACCTAAAATTCACAAATCATTGCTCAAACCCCCTGGTCGTCCAATTGTCTCAGGTACAGGGTCACTGCTTGAACCGCTTGCGAAATTTGCTGACAAATTCCTGAAGCCGTTTGTCCTCAATATGTTCTCGTAATTACAGGATACTACCGAAGTGATTAACAATGTAGAACATATGTCCTTTGATCCGGGAACTCAATTGTTAATAAGTCTGGATATAGTGGCATTGTATACGTGTATACCCTAACAGGATACATTGGAGGTATTGGAGAATGCACTACTAGCCAAAAGAGACTCTGGGGTGACACCTAATAGTTTTATTCTGTGGTGTGCCGAAATGGCCCTCACCGAAAATTATTTTATGTTTGACAATGAATTGTATCATCAAATTCATAGCACGGCCATGGGCTCCCCAGTTGCACCCATGGCAGCGAACCTTTATGTTGAAAATTTTCAGTTGCAGCTCATTTATCAGACTACTAATCCATACTTTTTGAATATTGCCTTATGGGGTAGATTTATTGACAACATCCTGATAATATGGGATGGTACAGTTGACTCATTTTTGGAATTTTTTGGGTGGATTAACCAACAGAATCAATATTTACAGTTTACATGTACCTATAGCTCAGAAAAAATTGATTTTCTAGACATAACAATCTGGGTAGACAAAGACCAAAAGATACTACAGGCTAAACCTTTTCATAAAAAAACTGATAAGAATGCCCTATTGAGTTTTAATAGTTTCCATCCGCAGCATACTCGTGAAAATTTACCATTCGGTCAGTTTATTAGATTGAAGAGAAATAGTACTCTGAATTCTACTTTCTACACAGAAGCTGACCAACTGAAGGAGAAGTTTATTAACAGGCATTATCCAAATAAAATCATTAAAAGAGCATTTAAAAGATCGATTAACAACCATCGTGGAGCATTGCTTGAATACCGTTCAAAAAATCAGGATAAGAATAACATTGTCTTTGTGAGCACTTTTAACGAGAAAACGAATGAGGTTATCAAAATTGTTAAGAGAAACTGGCATGTTTTGACAGGAGGTCAGAGCCCGTTAAATAGTCCTTTGTGTGCCTATTAAAGAGCGTCTAATTTGATAGAATTATTGACTAAAAATGACATTGCTCTAAAAGGAAAAGAACAGATCAGCATCACAAAAGCGTGGGGTTTACCCTCAGCAGTAGGTCACGCACCGTGCGGTAAGTGTGTTAATTGTAAATACACTCGTAGAACAAGAGAGGTGGACTTGGGACTTAATAAGTTATGGCAACAAACTAATTGCAATTCATCAAATGTAATATATGCTGTGTGGTGTCCGTACCAGAACATTTATATTGGAATGACAGAGCGTAAAGTAACCATACGTATCGGTGAACACAGGAGTTGTATTCGCAACCAGAATGTGCAGGCTCCTATGGTGAGTCATTTTTTGGCAATGAACCACGATGCGGAGCAATTAAAATGGACTATTTTGTGGCGATTGGACAGAACTAATAATGCTGATGCTGACCTCAGAAAACTGCAGTACAAAGAACAGTGGTTGATTTTTTTAACTAGGTCAACAGTCATAGGACTCAATGAAGAAATTAATTGGAGACATTAATTGTGGCTGGCCCATAGGTTCTCTTGTACAGATGGTCACAGTGATTTTGACTGTCCCATAGGTTCTCTAGCGCATGAGGCCGCAATGAAAGGTGACTACGATGGTTGTTTGTCGTTTGGTGTTATTTTTAGAAAATATATGCTAAATGCAGTCATGGTCGAGTGTCGCTTATTAATGAGTGAGGTCACCAGCTAATTTGAGACCGGCACTAGTGTTGTGGATGAGTACTCACAGATGTTGAGCGGTGTTGGTCTTCTCTTGTATTACTCTGACGATTGTGGGCAGTGATGCACACAGAGATCGTGCCGTGTGTAGATATATAAAAAAAATGTTTTTTTCCCATGTTCGGGTGATCTGCGCTACGAGAGGATGCTAGATACAGTCACGTGACATCGGAACTTGGAATACGTGGTACGTTAGACGGAATATAATCACGTGACATGCTCATGCGATATCAGACAGGTTCACGCAATAGAGACGGACTGATAAATAGAACACTCGGTTACCAGCCATAGAGCGACTTTGCACAGATTGAGGAATGAGAGACGGAGAGAACATGCACAAGCTTCTGTAGGGGTAAGTCTATCAGCCTGCACGATTCTGGTTGCTGGGTGTAGGTAGTGACGTTGCTTGAATTGGTAGACATAGTGGCATTTGAAACCACATATGTGACGGTTGGCTTTCTTTACACAGGTCCCCCCGGCACATAAGATTTGAAGTGGCTGACTGTTTAACGCGACCACGTGTATAGAGAACCACTTCAGAGATAGTTAGCGGCATTAAAGTTGGGATCATGGTTCCTGAAACCTTATTTTCTTTTGGACCTTCTAGGGACAGGTAATTATTGAACCTTTGATGGGAACCCTGTGATAAACTGGACAGAGCTAATGGCTGCATGTTTTTGGAAAAAAAAGTTTTTTTTTTTAAGAGTAGAGTGGAAACGTTAATAAACTTCTGAGAGGATGGGATTCAGAGAGAAAGTAACCTAATCAGATGGTATCTTCTTAGGAGAGCCTATGTGAAAGGTGAGATAAGAAGAGAGGAAGAGAAATGATCTGAAGTAGATCTTTTACATTAGCAGTATATGTGATACTGTCTAATTTAAAAGAGGCTGGTATATTGTCTAGTGTTGACGCTACACACTGGTTTGAGTTGGTTGGCATCTCTCGTGTTTTCCAGGAGTTGAGCAGTCAGACATATTTGTTTGAAGACTCCCCTACAGAAACCGTTGTCGAAATAATTATGACAAAGAATGATACGGTAAACCCTAGTTATAGTATACTAAGGTACTGACTAGGAAGAATGACAGCAAATTTGTTGATACTAACTGTTGTTCCTTGTTATATTCTTCTTTTGTGTTTTCCCAGGTCATTATTTGTGTGGCACAAAATTAGTGGTGCATAACAAAGAGTCGTTTTTAAGATTGGATCTACCTCATGCGAAGAGATAGTGGTGAAGGGTACAGATGGTCCCCCTGATGAAGTTCTTTAATACTTTGTCATAGTAAATTGGTTTTGAATGAAACATGTTGGGCAATGTAGTATATTGTGATTAAGTGACAATAGAAACAGTATTCCGATATTTCGGACACTTATCCTCCCCAAGGTAGCATTAATGGGGTTAGGAGTACACTTAAAAGATATATTACTTGTAGAGTAGTATCCTTTAGTAATAGGGAACTAATGAGCTACCGACCATTTGGTCTCTTTAGAGTAAGTGGTCACCCTTAAGTTGTACACTATCAAGTTTTGTATAGGCAGGTGATGCAAGGGTGAACACCACATAGGGGATTAACACATGGGAATTGTTTTATTGGGATTTTTTTGTAAAAAGGATTTTATGTATTTTTGCAAATTTTAATCAATAATGTTTTATAAAATCAAGTGGTATGTTGTTTATGAAATTAAAAATGTGATTTATAAATTGTGACTGAGTGCCTATTTGTTAAAAGCACTTGGTGTTGGTTGACTTGGGAGATACAAGAGGTGAGAACAAGGTGACGTGGTTTGACCTTTGGTGTTAGGATTGTCCCGAATTTGTATTTAAGGAGTCTGGTCACCACGTCAGTAAATTGGCTCCATGTCTCTAGATGGTGATTGTATTCTATCCAGAATCAAACAGCTCAGCCCGGCTGTTTGAATAATTTGCAAAAGATTTTGAGGCCTGCTGAAAAAGGATTCAGCTGGTGGTTCAGGCCTCAATGCTACAAGTTCTGAAGTCTGGATTCTAAATTCTGGAGATGGTCCTTCTGGATATTGTCTGGTCCGGCAAAGCGCTTTGCAAGAAAGGGGAAAGTGAAGTCCCTTCTTGGGTTTCAATGACTTATTTTATGTCTTTTGAAAATGGGTGTGGGCGTGGGCATAACTAAGCCTGCCCCTCACAACTTATCATTGGCCACGCTCTCCTCTCTCCCTTGATTGGGGGAAGGAATGGAGTGTCATCAGGCATCACTTTTATGGCATACAGAAAGAGCAATCCCCTTGTCAATTTGCACACAAATCTATTTTTGATCCAAATACATATTTCTCTATGTACCATTTTTCTGATATTATATGTCAAGTTAATATATTTTCTGTAGCACCAAACCATCCGATCCCTGTCTTTGTAAGATGTTGTGTCCACTTATGACAGAATTCTGCCCTTTTCATCAAGAACACAACCTCTAAACTTTTCCAGAATTTACACAAACATGCAGGAATATGGGCATCAGATGATAAAGTGTCAGATTTTTAACATACAGACATTTGGGGTAATACCTTATTTTCTGCTACTACCCCCCAGAACATACCACAGAGTCCTAACACCTCTTAAAATGTGCACAGAAAAATCACAAGAATACTGATATTAATTATATAATTTTGACAAGTCCGTACTATTAATTATCCATCTTATTAAAATTATGCTCTGGCCCAGAGGGGTGTGGTTTCCCAAAGCACATGGTGGAATTTCTGGTTTGTCCACTTCCTCCAACTCAGGTTGCTCACAGAGGCACTGCTCCTCCCAGTTTCTTCCAAGAGGAAGCCATTTACGACCCCCCCCCCCTAATTTAACATTTGCCTGAGCCAAGGAAAGCTCATTGTTCTGTTTCCCTGCTCCCAGGTGCTCCTCCCCTGATTCAATCAGAGAGGTGTAATCTCCTTTTGGTGGGAACAGCAGAAGGCAGCCAGGCCTGCGAATGCATTGGCTGGGCAAGTTTCAACTCCTGTCGGGGGTAGTTGCCGGGCAGAATTCAAGCTCTTCAAGCCAGGCTTCAGCCAAATGTCACTTTTGTTCCCAGTTTTTCTTCATTCAAATCAAACTTGCAATTTTTACACATGCAGCTAGAACGCTGATTCTAAGTTCAAAACTATGACATTTAAACAGTTGCAACCTATGTGACACTCAAAGTAGGTCACTCATTTATTTTAAACATTTCAATTTTAGTGGCTTTAAGTCCAATTTCACTTCAGCTGCTGACATCCACAGCTCAGCCAGTTTTGTTATAAACATTGTTTTAGGCTCTTCATCTTTCCAGATTTTGTATGCACACAAGACTACATTCTGCCAAATGTCTGCTGGTGTTCAATGAGATTTTCGAATATCTTGCAATATCTTGCAATGTTTAAAATAGGCATTTTTAGCTTGCATTTCAGAGAAACAAAGGTTGATTTCAAAGCGTTTTTTGAGCTAACAGGCACTGCTGTTTTTCCTTTGACACCACGTTTCACTCATGGCGCTTCTGGCCCATCACGCTCACACTGGTGGGTGGCAGGTCAGGCGACCATTTTGGTGTGCGCAAAGCTGCGCGGTTTTCCTGGATTCTGGCGCAAATGTGGGCTTTTCAGCCATCTTGGATTTTCTAAGCCCACAGCACCAAATGTTGTAGAATAATAGTTCAAACGTGGGTCAGGACACCCAACAAGCCCCCCCGCCCGACTGCACTTTGATTTCGAGTCGAGGGGGAGTCGGGTGCAAAGGATGTTTTAATCCACGCGCTGGTATGTCCGCATCATCTTCTTCCGATGGCACAGTTCAGCATTTGTTCCTCCATCAGGGTGGATCGATCGGTTCTCCTCGCCGGTCCTGATGGGAGTTTCGGGCGGTACCCCGGGCCCCTCGGATCTTTGCTCTCGGTCCCCGGGTCGTCCTCCTTGGTCAGTCTCGATGGTTTCATCTCTCCTAGGATGACAAGCAAAGCGGCAATACCTATTCATAGACATTTCTCCCCCACTATTGATATAGTGGGGCGGCGCATACATTTTATAAATCAATAGACATTTACATTCTTATTTAAAAAAAACAAGATATAATCAGGAGACATTTGCATTCAAGAATCATCATATTTTAGAGACTATCTGTGGGATATTTTAGGGTTGGAACTGAATTACTCTGGAGCGGCCCCCTCTGGTATTGCATAGGACTCCTCCAGTTGCTGCAGAGTGTGCCTGGGATAGCAACACTTTAACTGATTTATATGGACCCACTTGTCATCCCCTTCCGCCAAACTACCTTTGGGGATGCGGATCTTGTAAGCGACTGGGGAGATCTTGTCTACAATTTCAAAAGGTCCTTCCATGTAGGCAGACATTTTTGCTGTTTGGCCTGGTTCCTCTGGAAATTGTATAGATAGACCCGGTCTCCCACATTGTATTCTTTCATGGTAGTTTTCATACTCTCGGCTGATCTTTAAAGATTCCGCTGAGCCTAGGCAAAAGCATGTTGCAGGTGTTTCCTTAAATTCTCCATATACTCATGAGTTGTGGAGGCTATAATCAATGTCTGCTCTCCTGTAGAGAAAATGCTGGGGAAGCACCATCTTGCGTCCGGTCATCAGCTCAAACGGTGTCATTTTAGTTGCAGATGAAGGGGTAGATCTGATGGCCATTAGGACCAGAGGTAATCGGATATCCCAACTTGGCCCAGAATCTGCCACAAATGTTTTTAATATGCTCACAATGGTTCTGTTGTATCTCTCCACTGCACCAGAAGAGGCTGGCCTGTAAGCAATATGTAGCTTCCTTTTAACCCCCAGTATCTCCCACATCTTAGTCATTACTTCGCTGGTGAAGTGGCAACCTCTGTCTGACTCAATCCTTTGAGGTAGACCAAAACGGGAAAAGATGTGGTTAATCATCAGGGCAGCTGCTGTTTCTGCCTTGCAGTTTGGGGCCGGGAGACATTCCACCCATTTAGTAAATAAGCATGTCACTGTCAACATGTACTTATTTCCCCTAGAGGAGCGAATCACAGGCCTATGAAGTCGACTTGCAAATCTGACAATGGCATCTTTTGGAGAGGCGCACGGTGTGTGAGGGATGTTGGCTGAAATTGTGCACACACAAGACACCCCTCCAAATATTAGTCGAGGTCCTGCCCCATGTGTGGCCAGTATGCAACCTCTCTTAAGATCTCAAGTGTTGTATGAAACCCCCTATGACCGGCGGTGGCCGCATCATGGGCGTGACTTAACATCAGGCTTCGGAATGAGGTAGGGACCACCCACTGATCATGGCCAGCTTGGGATTTCCTTAGCAACAAACCGTCTTGGATTCGGAACATTTTTGGACATTTTATCAACACTCTAAGGTCCTCTTTCCCAATGTAATCGGTATCCGTCAGGGGAAAGTTCTCAGGGTCCTCAATGTGTTGGTAAAACTTACTCCATTGTGCAATTGAAAGATCATTGTGAGCATTTGTCTGAGACCTAGTGATAGCAGTGACCTGGATCTCCCCCAACAGGGACTCAATCTCTATTAGATTCCCTTGGATGGCCCCGGTTTTGGCCAGCTGATCAGCTAAGTCATTTCCAGTTTTGTCTGGTCCTTCTACTTTGGAATGACCCTTGATCTTTTTCCAGTAGATGGTCATCCATTTGAGGTGACCAGATCATCAATATTTTGGATTAACTTCCCATGTTTCAAGGGTTTGTTATTAGCACATAACATGCCTCTGGTTTTCCAATCAACCAGGTGCTCCACGAACCCGTTTGGTACATAATCTGAATCTGTGATTATGACCAGTTCGTGAAGTTGATGTTGGACAGCAGTGAGGATGGCCTGATGCACAGCCACCAATTTTGTACCCAGCGGAGGGTTCTGGGGACTCATTCACCCATGCATTCCCTACGCCGGCCACAAGTTCTTTTTCCCTGTTGTTGTCAACATGGTAAGAGCATCCATCCACATAGATAGTGGGCATTCCCTCACACTTGTATTCTTCAAAGACTTTGTATGGGGAATTAAGGCATGCCTCCATGTTGTCCTTGATTTTTAGACTTTCGTCCTCGTGACAGTTTTCTCTGGCACAATCATGCAAGTCAGCCAGACCTTGCGCGAGGGGTCTCTTCTTGTTTTTGCCATATCTGACCTCCAAAGGAAAGCCTTGCATTGACAGAATCCAGGAAGTAATTCGGGAATTACTCACATTTCTGGCCCGGATTCGGTCACTTTGGAGATATTGCAGAGGCTGGTGTGGAGTCTCCACTATGATGTGTTCCCCCTGGATGAACAGGCGGTAATTCTTCAATGCCCACACCGTTGCCAGGAGTGCCTTCTCACAATTGTTGAATTTTTCCTCCGCAGAGGATAAAGTTTTGTTCACATAGGAGATTACTTTATTGACCTTGTCATGCTTTTGGTATAATACTGCCGTCAAGCACGTATTAGAGAACCCTGTCTCCAGGAAAAACTCCTTGTTTCTGACAGGGTAAGCTAGGCAGGGTGCTTGTGAGAGGCTTCTTTTGAGCTGTCTTACTGCCTCGGATTGTTCTGGACCCCATTCCCACTTGACCCCCCCTTCAAGAGATGAATCAGGGGTCTGGTGATCTCTTCGTAACCCTCAATGAACTTTCTGCTGTAATTAGTCAGTCCCAGGAGGCTCCTTAGTTCCTGCAGAGTTGTGGGGTCTTTCAGTTTCTGGAGTGCTTCCACTTTCTTTTCCTGGGGACAGAGACCCTGAGGAGTAATCTCATGCCCCATGAAATTCACACGGGTTCTACTCCACTGTGCTTTCTGAAAGGAAAGTTTTGCTCCGGCGGCCCTCAACTGTGTCAGAACATAACGGATCTCCGCTATGTGTTCCTCCACAGATGAACTTTTGATGAGGACATCATCTAGGTAAGCCAGGTTACCCCTCGCACCCAGGTCGGGCATGGCCTTGTGTAGGAAAATGTTGAACTCATTGCCGGAGTTGAGGTATCCGAAGGGAGTCCGGGTCCATGTGTAATGCTGGCCCCCAAAGGTAAAAGCCAGCTTGTATTGGTCCTCCCTACTGACAGGCACAGTCCAGTATCCATTGGTCAGGTCTATTGTAGTGAATACCTGTGACCACTGGATCTGTGCCAGTCCTTTGTCAATGTAGGGAAGAGGCCATCGGGAAGTATGGACCCGTTTGTTGAGCTCCCTAAGGTCGGCGCAGAGTCTCCACTGGCCGTTTGGCTTCAATATTCCCAGCACCGGATTATTGAAGGTGCTGTGAACTGGAGAGATTATCCCCCGGGACTCAAGGTTCTTAATTATTTCAGTAAGGGACTCCATGGATGCGAGAGGCAAGCGATATTGCTTCACAAACACTGGAGTCATGCCAGGGTCCGTGGGAATTGTTGTTGTGTGGATGTCGGTGCGACCACAGTCATATGAGTCTACCGCAAAGAGATCTTGGAAATCCAAGAAAACTTGTTTCAACTTTTGCTTCTGTTCCAGAGTTACAGAGGCATCAGCTAGGTTGACTCTCTCTTCCACCATCTGTCTGAAGCCTGGAAAGACTTCTGGTTTTGTTATCTCAGCGGCCTCCTCCAGCTGGGTGGAGAAGTCCCTGGTCAGAGTGCTGATTCGGACTGGAGGCTTCAGGTTGGAAAGGCAGCCCTCATGGACCTGGAAAATCACCTCATCCCTCCTGAAGTCACAAGTCACATCTTCCTTACCATAAGGTCAGGAAGTGTACACCAGGAAGTTCCCCCCATGCCGGGTAAAGATCCTGTCTGGTGTTGTATTGTCATCACTGTCAAAACAGTCCTTGGGGATTGGTCCTAACAGTTAATTTCCTAAATCAATGGAGTAATGTAAGTCATCAACCGCCATTCCAATAATTGTGCCTGCGGCTAGAGTAATACTCTTTAAGTCGCTGTTATCCACCTCTATTGGAATGGTGTCATGTTCTATGTTGACTAATGGTGTTGGGTTTACCCCCAACCCTTGCTGTTGGAGAGAAGCATTTAGATGAATATAAGCATCAGGGTTTTTCAATTTTTGTCCTCTTTTATTTTTCACTTCCAGGGAGAATTGTCGGGTCCTTTCTGAGAGGGTGACTTCCTCTCTAACCTGAATTTCACTGCATAAGGTAGCAATTGAGCTGACCTAAATGCTTTTTCTGGATCATCAAAGCCCATGGGATTATCCGCTAATCGGTACCAAGCTTTGAAGTTTATTAGGTCCAAACTAATGGCAAAGCGATTGAGAATGTCACTGCCTAAGTAAAAGGCAGCAGTGACATCTCGCACGACCCAACAATTATGGACTATGCTCTTGTTGCCAATGGAGATTTTGAGCATACACCTGCTTGGCAGGAGATGTTTGGAATTGGGTGTTTCCAGATCCATTTCCCATGTGTCTATCAGTTTGAATGTGGGAATGGCTGGATCTTTTGGGAGTTGGCGGAACATGGCTTCGCTGATGAAGCTCTTACCGTTGTTCACACACACTCGGGCGAGAACAGAGTCCTTCCCTTCATTTAACTGAATGGGGATGAACAACTGCTCTCCAATCTGCTGAATATCAGCCAGGCTCTGACCTGATTTCACATCTTTCTGGACTATCAGAGTGGGAATGTCTGATTGTGGATTAGTAAAGAATTTCAGAGTGTTTCCTTCCAGTGTGGAATACCACCTTATTTTTCAGAAATAGAGAGGACCCCCATCACCAGTCTGTTGTCCTACTGCTATTACTGTCACGTCTGGAATTTGGTTGTTCTGGAAGTGAAATTCTACTTGGTCAGATTTTTGTTCAACCATGTGGCAGGTGCCGTTTAAACTAAAATGGTCGACGCTCTGTTTTTATTTTATTGGTCGGCTAGCCTGGGTCCAGAGGACCTTGTTTACGCATTCGATTAGGGGTGACAATCTTCTCAGGAGGTCATTCCCTAGTAAACAAGGGGTGCCCTCTGGAGTCACTACTATGACTGGGTGTTTCACCTTGTGTCGCCCAATTTTGATGTCCAAATCTGCAGTCCCCTCGATGGGAATTTCCTTCCCGTCAAAGTTCTGAAGTTGTCCAGGAAGAGAGGTGAGAGGAATACGGTAATTCTCCCCCTTCCTGCATTTAGTTCATCAAAGGCCCTTTTGGACAGAAGAGTAGCTTGGGATCCAGTGTCCACCAGTGCCAAAATTATACCCTGCCCCTGTACTTGTACCGAGGCATAGTATCTTCCCTCCTTCTCCTCAAGGGGGCACAGATAATGCACATTTTTGGACAACTGGTGGGCTACTTTTCTGGTTTTGGACATTGAGAGAGAAGAGATCTGGGCAGAGTTCAGCAGGGACTTTTGGGAATCTGAAAGAAAAAGTTGGCAATTGGATAAGGATGCGGTTAGGGTTCCCCTGGTTCCGGTTCTGGGCCGTCCCCCCGTTTTTGGAGGCAGTCACCAGGATGGGTTTGAACCAGGGGTTTTCGGTATGGTTGATTCTGGGATAGAATGATGGGCGGCGACAGCTCAATCCCCACATCTACCTAGTCTGGGTTGGAATCCCCTGGGACCCATTTTTCCTTGGGAGGAGTCCCCCCATCTCTGAAGGAGAAGATCCTTTTCCCAGTATCCTCTGAGGATCCCTCTCCTTCAAATTGGAAGACCTGTACCTCCTGCACAAAATGGGTCTGTTTGGGTCCTTTGTTTCTCCTACCTCCTCTCTGCTCCTTGGGTGGCAGACTTCCAGGGGTAGGAGATTTTGTTTCTGGTTCCTGGGTTTCCAGGGGCTGTTTACAAGTGGGGAAGAAAGCTTCCTCTAAGGCTTTACACCCCCTTCCCCTTGTGCCTCCTCCCTGGGAACCGGTGGGTTATCGGGGTGCTGCCCCCGTCATTGTTCTGGAGCACCAGGCCCAGAGTTTGGTGCATTCTGTGCCGGGATGCCCATCTGAGGGTTCTGCTGAGCCCTTAGCACGCGAACCAGCTCCAGTGCCATATTTTGGACCTGGCGCTCAAGTTGGGAAACCCGCTCAGGCTGATTTGGCGTTCTGTTTTCTCTCCTGGGCTTATCCCGGGAAGGGTAGCTATCCCTTCTCTGGTAGTTCCCCGGGTTGGGAAGATTTGGGTACCCCTCCACCCTTGGCCTCCCCTCTCCCGGATTAGGTGGTCTGGGCTCAGGGAAGTGGGGAAAGAAGGATGGATGATTTTGGGGCTGGAAATTGGTTGGATACCTGGGAAACAAGTTCTGCCCAGGATTTGGGGTCTGTCTGCCCTCCTGTGGGAAGTTAGGAGGGAAGTTCCCTGGGTCAGGTGCTTGGCTGGATCCCCCCACTTGGGCTGGAGGAGTCCACACATTACCCAGGATGGGTCGGTTTCCCTTGTAGCGGGGACTTACATAATCAGGGGAGTGAGGGACCCCATTTGTGGGACTACCTCCTTGACTCCCTGTCTGTGACTGGCCCGAGGGCCTTCTGGGCTTAGTATTATGTGGTGCAGGCAGGTTTTTAGGTCCCCCCATCTCCAAATCTAAAACGGGAGAAACCTTTACCTCTGCCACCTTGGCAGCAGGGGTGCTGTTGGTTTTGGGGATTTTGGGCTGATTCTTATTTTCCACCAGTTTCTGCACCTCATAGATGCGGGTGGCTTGCTCAATGACCCAGTCTAAAGATCTTTTCTCGTGAAAATCTCTCACAAGCTCAGTCATTATGTATTTGGGGAGAGCATGGAAAAATGTGTTGATGAATTCTCTACTGTCCGTGCGCACCCTTCTGGTGGTCTGCGCAAAGGCACGCTTTAACTCCTGCACAAATTCTTGTGCGGCCTGATCCTCCCCACATTGCAAATTGTAGGCTGCCTTGCGAGCCTCTTGAGGATTTCTGTGGACAGAAAAATGTTTCAAGATGGCCGCCCTGTAGGTGGAACATCTTGAATGATTTTGGTCCTCCAGCCCTGCAAAGAAACTGGAGCTTTACATACTGAATTCAGCTACTGCTGTCTTTCAAATGGAAAGTCTCCATCATTTGCTCATAAAGCTCCAAGTGTTCCCAAACAGAATACTTGGCGTTCTTGTGATAAAGCGTGATGACACTCCTTATTGCCTTAATCTGTTTTAAGGGGTCCTTAAGCAAGGCCCTTTTTGCCTTATTGGCCTTTTTGGTTCGGGTAACCCTGGTCCATTCATCCTCTGACTCAGAAGCACTGCTCCCAGAGGTGCCCGTCTGATCTTCCAGGTTTTCCCGGATTCTGCAAGCCTGGGAATGGTTGGCAGAATGTGGGACCTGGTCTCCTGTGTCCTGTGACGTTCAGAGGAGTCTTCAGATTCCTCCTTGCTGCCAGGATTTGATGGGTACCGCCCCCACTGACCTAACTGGGCAGAGGTTTTCAGGATGCCCTTAGTGGGCCTACTCTCCTGGGGTTCCCCACTAAATTGCACTGTACTTAGGCGCCCATAACCGGATGCCCACCCATCCATTCCTGGGTGGTACTGGCCTATGAGCCCCATACTTTCGGCTGGATAGTAATCTGCCATCCCTGTGGCCCTGTGCTCATGTGCGCCAGGGGACATGGGGGTGGCAGAGTCCAAGGACTGGGAGAGATGAAGGCCTCTGGTACTAGGGCTCCTGAGGTTATGCTCAGGTGTTTCCCTTTCCCAGCGAACTTCATCTCTTTCAGCCCCTGCTCCCTGTTGCAATGCAAGAGCCTGCGCTTTCAGTTCCTCAGTTAAGGCCTTACTAAACTCTATCAGTCTCTCCTGCATGGTTACCTGCTGCTGGAGCCTATCATTGTGCTGACAGAGAGCCTCATTTTATCTCTGCGTTTCCTGGTTGGTCCTGGAATACTGGGCCAGTCTTTTCTGCAGGAGGGTTACCTCCTGAGTTCCATCCCTACTGGCCTGTTCCTTTCTTGCCAGAGCATCTTCCACCCTCCTGGTGTGCTTTAACAAGTTCTGATGCTCTTTTTGGAGGTCACCCAGTCCCTGGAGGGCCAAGTGATTTTCTTCAATTTTTTCTTTTAATTGGCAGACTTCCTGGCCTAAGGTGTCCCTTTCCTGACTAAGAGCCTGCATCTGTGCCGCCAGGTCATCCCTCTGCCTTTGAAAGGCACCAGCTTTATGGCGCGCTTCCTCAAATTCTGTCTGGGTATCTAGACTTTCAGAATCAGTTTATTGCTCTCCTTTTTTCTCTATCCAATTGGCTTTGCAGGGTGGCTACCTGCTTTGTGCATGCCCTGTTGAAATCTATCTGTTGCTCCAGCTTTTTCTGGCTCTGCAGTAGGGAGTCCAAACCTTTTTTTTAATGATATACTGCCTACTATCATTTTCTGACTCCTGTCTCCTCTGCAGCCTCTGCTCAGAAGAGACCAGGTCAGATTGGGCCTTCCCTAATGCCATCCGTTGCCTATTTGCCAGATCTTGGCCTTCAGCACATTTGTCCTGTATGCCTCCCATATATAAATATAAATATGCCGCTATCCTGACAATCTTGTCGTGCTCATCTTTGGCTTTAGGGGCCATATCTAGTTCACTCAGGGCCTCATGTAATGGACCCTGATCTCTCCATATGTCTGACCCTGTTTCAGTGATCTGGGGTGCGATTGCCTGCAACCAGACTGCCTGGTCCTGATGAGCCCACTCACCTCTCACAAATAGCTTATGTAAGAGGTGTTCTCTGGCTATTTTGATATCTACCAAGGTCGTCATTCTGGAAATTGGTTTCCTTCCTGACTTACAGAAGTTTGTATTTTATTTTGCAAAACAGACCGTTTCCTTAGAGCGTTCCTTTGAGGGGTGTTTTTACAGCATAACACAGTGTGGTGATCCAACAGGATTTATGCATCCTATCAGTTAGCACACTGTATCAAGCTGCACAACTGATAGGTCTAATCCAGAATCCCCGTCTCGAGACCCCAATCTGTTAAGTGACTTCAATTCAGCAATCCCACTAAGTCAATGCCTGGTCTGGGATGCGCAAGGGAAGCCCTTATTTATATATTTTTATGACAAGTTATAATCTGGATGATAACGCCCCTCTCTTTTAATTCCCCTGACCTCACTGAGCCAAGAAGTAGGTTTGTTTTGCAATTTAAAAGTTTTATTGAGAAAGTAAACAATATATATATATATATATATATCACACTTTTATGAATAAATTAATATTTAATAGCACACTTAGGCATATGACAGTGATCAACAATGGATAATATAACAATTGTACGCTTATTTAATTACTTAGGAGTTAGTATAGGGAGGATAAGGTAGCTGAGGATAGTTTTATGATTTCAAGGAAATGCAATGATAAATAAAAATGCAGTACAGAAATAAACTGATAGGGTTTCACAAGAGATAATAAGTTCACTTTTCCCCTTGTGGCAATTCACTCTCCCCTATGCAATATAAGGAGACGGAAGTAAAGCACACAGTTTTCAGGGATACAAACACAATACCATACGAATTTCACTTCCCCCCTAGCAAGCTTAGAGAAAAAGGGATGGTTTTAAACACAGGCGAAAGTACTTTTAAATGTGGTATGCAAAGAAGGGAAAAATATGCTAAAAATGATTTTAATTCCCTGTAGGAGGTTCAGGGTAGGTGATAGCTATTTAAGATTAGTTGAAGTCACACTGGCAATGATTCAGGAATGATTATCAGAGGGAAAACGGATTTCAGCAGTTGCAAGCAAAAGATGGCTATTTTTGACAGGAGCTAATTTTTCAATTCGCGGCAATTTAGTCGCATGCGTCGAGCGCGATTACGGAAAAACTATGAGGAGTAGAAAGTCAGTTCTGGGCTTGTTGGAAAGCTTAGATTCTTAGCTTTAAAAGTTAAATCTTGTTCCTAGCACACGCGGTTCCAAAGATATAGACGATTTTGTGAAGGTAGATTTTCAGAAGTAAAATTAAAGTTTCAGAATGACATGTGGCGTTTTTACAGATTTGAAGTCACAGGATGGACACACAATTCTAAATGCAGTTCTAGACAAGTTGAATGGATGGGATAAGAATACTTTAAACTAAGAGATGACTATGCACAGTTCTGGCTGGATACTCACTCCTAATTTTGGACAGGAATGCGACTTTGTCACGGATCGGGTCAGGATTGGGCTGCGGTTCTCTCTCTGGACAGTCTCTGGCACCGGTTCTGCTCACAGCGATCTGGTCTGGGTCTCTGGTTCTGCTGGTCTGGATCAAGTGGATTCTGGATACAGCACTGCTTTCTGGGTACTGTCACAGGGTTCTAGCCAGAATCAAACAGCTCAGCCCAGCTGTTTGAATAATTTGCAAAAGATTTTGAGGCCTGCTGAAAAAGGATTCAGCTGGTGGTTCAGGCCTCAATGCTACAAGTTCTGAAGTCTGGATTCTAAGTTCTGGAGATGGTCCTTCTGGATATTGTCTGGTCCGGCAACGCGCTTCGCAAGAAAGGGGAAAGTGAAGTCCCTTCCTGGGTTTCAATGACTCCTTTTATGTCTTTTGAATATGGGTGTGTCCGTGGGCATAACTAAGCCTGCCCCTCACAACTTATCATTGGCCAAGCTCTCCTCTCTCCCTTGATTGGGGGAAGGAATGGAGTGTCATCAGGCATCAATTTTATGGCATACAGAAAGAACACTCCCCTTGTCAATTTGCACACAAATCTATTTTTGATCCAAATACATATGTATCTATGTACCATTTTTCTAATATTATATGTCCAGTTAACATATTTTCTGTAGCACCAAACCATCCGATCTCTGTCTATGTAAGATGTTGTGTCCACTTATGACAGAATTCTGCCCTTTTCATCAAGAACACATCCTCTAAACTTTTCCAGAATTTACACAAACATGCACAAGGAATATGGGCAACAGATGATAAAATGTCAGATTTTTAACATACAGACATTCTGAGTAATACCTTATTTTCCGCTACTACCCCCAGAACATACCACAGAGTCCTAACACCTCTTAAAATGTGCACAGAAAAATCACAAGAATAATGATATTAATTATATAATTTTGACAAGTCCGTACTATGAATTATCCATCTTTTTAAAATTATGCTCTGGCCCAGAGGGGTGTGGTTTCCCAAAGCACATGGTGGAATTTCTGGTTTGTCCACTTCCTCCAACTCAGGTTGCTCACAGAGGCACTGCTCCTCCCAGTTTCTTCCAAGAGGAAGCCATTTACAACCCCCCCTAATTTAACATTTGCCTGAGCCAAGTAAAGCTCATTGTTCTGTTTCCCTGCTCCCAGGTGCTCCTCCCCTGATTCAATCAGAGAGGTGTAATCTCCTTTTGGTGGGAACAGCAGAAGGTAGCCATGCCTGGGAATGCAGTGGCTGGGCAAGTTTCCACTCCTGTCGGGGGTAGTTGCCGGGCAGAATTCAATCTCTTCAAGCCAGGCTTCAGCCAAATGTCACTTTTGTTCCCAGTTTTTGTTCATTCAAATCAAACTTACAATGTTTACACATGCAGCTAGAACGCTGATTCTAAGTTCAAAACTATGACATTTAAACAGTTGCAACCTATGTGACACTCAAAATAGGTCACTCATTTATTTTAAACATTTCGATTTTAGTGGCTTTAAGTCCAATTTAACTTCAGCTGCTGACATCCACAGCTCAGCCAGTTTAGTTACAAACATTGTTTTAGGCTCTTCATCTTTCCAGATTTTGTATGCACACAAGACTACATTCTGCCAAATGTCTGCTGGTGTTCAGTGAGATTTTTGAATATCTTGCAATGTTTAAAATAGGCATTTTAAGCTTGCATTTCAGAGAAACAAAGGTGATCTCAAAGCGCTTTTTGAGCTAACAGGCACTGCTGTTTTTCCTTTGGCACCACGTTTCACTCATGGCGCTTATGGCCCATCACGCTTGCACTGGTGGGTGGCAGGTCAGGCGACCATTTTGGTGTGCGCAAAGCTGCGCGGTTTTCCTGGATTCTGTCGCAAATGTGGGCTTTTCAGCCATCTTGGATTTTCTAAGCCCACAGCACCAAATGTTGTAGCATAATAGTTAAAACGTGGGTCAGGACACCCAACATGCCCATGTACAAAGAAACAACAATCGTGTATTGTATAACGCAAAATTGTATTACCAATATAAACACTATACACAACTACTATGTGGAATGGGAGAAATGTCCAAGGGGAACATTCAAAATCCCAAAACACACAATAACTATTTACAAGGCCAGCAGGCTCAATTCTCGTCCATTAGGTTCACCAGGGCAGAATCACAATCTTCATCCTCCACCCCGAGTCGGGCCATTGTCCTCTCCTGGATGGCATGCAGGCTGTCCCTCATCCTCCTCTCCTCCGCCCCAGCATCCCTGCAAGCCTCTTCAAGGATTTCAACCCGCCTCTGTGCCCTCCACTCCACCACCTCTTCCCTGGCAACCTCTGTCACCCTAGCCTTTTCACTCTCCGCCATCAACTGCAGATAAAAATCCAACTGGACGCACACCATTTCCCAGAAGCGACGAAGAAATCCTGCCAGATGACTGATACTCACTGTGTAGCTCGCCTCCCCAATGTAGCGTGGCCCTGTGAAGAGTGCCACTGGACAATCCCATAGTGCTGCTGCCCGGCCAAGCATACCCTGTGCATACATCCCCACCATCTGGATGTTGGATGATGAGGAGCACAGTACAAGCACTGTCCTTCTGTGCCAGCAGCCCTACTGATGCCAGTCATCGTTGCCAATGGATGTCAGGCATACACGTAATATATAATACATATAATATATATTATATATATATATAATATAATATATAATATATAATATATATGTAATAAAACAGTTTTAACAGCAATTCTGCCTCTCACCTTCTACGTTCCTGTTTCTCACCTATTGGGGCTCCTCCGACGGCATTTCCAGCAGGAATCGGGTCCGCAGGGTGTGGTTTTCAGGGCAAGCCTTGGGGCGGCCTCCCCCTGCTCCACCATCGGATCCGGCCCTTGCGGGATCCTTCCCGCCTCTTGGACATCCAGATCAGCGGACCTCCCCTTCTGCCGTGACTCACCCGGCTCCTGATGCTGCTCCTGGAACCTCTCTTGGCTTCTTCCCATCCTTGGTCCTGACGGGGACAGGACAGCTCTGTTTGCCTCCATACTGCCTCCGGAGCCCCTTCTTCGACACCCAGTGTCCTAGTGAGTTTGCAGCCATCAGTGGAACCAGCATCTGGACTTGTCTGCTGTAGTTCCTGGGGTCTTTCACTCTTCTTGTGTCCCGGCGGTGTCAAGGTGGCTCTGCGTGCTCCCGTAGCTTCTCCAGAGCACTCCGCTTTACATTGGCTCTCAGAGCCCTGGCGGGATCGTGGCAGTCCGGGGTGCCACCATCTTGACATTAACCCACTTCCTCCATTCCTGGGTTCTCAGGTGTGGGTCCAACCTTCCTCTTTCTCCGGCCCCAGTCCTGCTCCTTCGGTGCTCCCTCCGGAGTACGGCTTTCTGCGTCCTGAGGTATCTGCTGCAGTACGGGGTGCCCTTAGAGTCTTCATTTGGTTTTCTCCCTCCTGTGTCCCAACGGGGACGAGACGGACCTGAGTGCTCTCACTCCGGCTCCTGAACTCTCTGCCTCCTCACCGGCTCTCTGAGTTCTGGTGGGAATGCAGCGGCCCGGAGCCCTACCTTCCTTGTTTTGCCCACCTCCTCCACTCCTCCTTGCACAAGAGCAGTCCCGCCCTGCCTCATTCTCCGCTCCAGCCCTGCTCCTACGGTCCTCTGTTTACTCAGCCCCAAATGCGGCCTGGACTTGGCTTCGCTCTCGCCTTGCTTCCTGCTTTGGGCTGCTTTGTCATCTGCTTTGTCATCTGAGGCACTTACAGTCCCTGTGGGGTTGTGGCTGCCTGAGTACCTCCATTCTACCCTGGTACCTCCTACAGCAGCCCTGCTAGCCTAAGCTTGCTTGCTCACTCCCAGGTACGCCTTCTTTGCCCAGCTACTCTTGCATTCCACCTACAGCGGTCTTGCCAGCCTGAGCTTGCTCACTCACATCCAGTCACTTGCAGTCCCTGTGGGGTTGTAGCTGCCTGGGGTACCCCCACTCTACACTAGTGCCACCTACAGAGGCCCTGCCCACCTGAACTCGATTGTTCACACCCTGGTACACCTTCTCCAGCCCGGCGCCTCCTGCTTTCCACCTACAGCAATCCTGCCCGTCTGAGCTCGATTACTTCTAACTTGGCACTTGCAGTCCCTGTGGGGCTGTGGCTGCCTGGTATACCTCCATTCCACGCCCTCCCTGCCTTGGAACAACTTGGCTGACCGGGACCCCCTACTTCAACCATCTTCCTCTACTGCTGCAAGTCCTCCTGCCGGTGCCTCCTTTCCATCTTCCCCTCTTATTGTGGATCCAGCTACCTTCGCTTCCTGTACATTTACCATTCAGGTGCAGCACCACAAAATTGCTACCTCATTTTCTTGCCTCAGGCACCTGGTCTCCTCCAACTACAGCTTTGAGTACCTACTCCCTCTGACTCTATTGGTTCCTGCCGGTCATCTCTCATCACTGGACCCATGACCACCTTGCAGCAGTCCAAAATTGCCACCTCATTTTCCTGCCTCAGACACCTGGACTCCTCCAACTACAGATTCGAGTGCCTGCTCCCTCTGACTCTATTGGTTCCTACCGGCCATCTCTCATCTCTGGTCCCGAATCCACCTTTGGCGCCATCCTGTACCTGGACTCCTCCAACTACAGTTTTGGGTGCCTGCTCCCTCTGTCTCTATTGTTCCTACCGGCCATCTCTCATCACTGGACCCGAGTCCACCTTTGGCGCCATCCTGTACTGACTCTTGTCACTTTCCTCTCCCCATTCCACACTTGGTCCTACATTGCCCACTACCTCCCCTTTCTGTAACTATCACACTGGTCTCTACCCCTACATTTCTAACTCCTACAACTACGGCCCTTCTTTACTTGTCCTTCTCTATATCCTTTGGTATGTGATCTTCCATAACTCCTTTCCACCTCACTCTCCCCTCTCTCTCCACCCTTCCACCGTCTCCTTTCCCTCCTACTCTCCTCTTTCCTCCTTATGCCTAGTCCTCGTCACTATCCTCACCCCCACTCCTCCAGTTACCCTCCTTCCTTCTCTCACCGCCCTAACCTTCTTTATCCCCCTACTGCCAACCACTCTGCCCTCATGAACACTCTTCTCTGGAACACCAGATCTATCTGTAATAAAACCGCATCTATTCTTGACTTATTCTTTCGCCTTAACCTTCATTTCCTCTGCCTAACTGAAACCTGGATTCCCCCTCATAACACCTATGTCCCCGCCTCCTTAACAACCTCCTCTTCCTCCTTCATCCACAACCCCGCCCCTCTGGCCGTGGTGGAGGCATTGGTCTCCTTTACCACCCCAAATACATCTCCTCCTCTTCCTCTCCAACTCTCCCTTCTTTCCCTTCCTTTGAATTCCTCTACAAGTCTTTTTCCTCTTATTTCCTTCCTGGTCATCTATCGTCCCCCTGGCCCTCTTTCTTCCTTCTATGAAGACCTTGATCACCTCCTCTCACTTATCTCTCCCTCCCCATCTCCTCTATCTGTACTTGGCGACTTTAATATTCATCTTCCTTCTCCCACTCAATCTTCTCCCCTCTTCTCCATCCTAGACTCCTACCTCCTCTCCCCTCTTCCTTCATCCCCTACTCACTCTTCTGGCTCCACTCTTGACCTCATCTTCAATTCTTCTTATCCCTCTTCCCGTGTCTCTTCTCAACCTGTTTATCTCTCTGACCATGCCTTACTCTCATTCTCCCTTTCTCCTCTCTCACACTCCACTACTACTAATCCCTCCCCTCCAATCTACTCACATCGTGACCTTCGTGACTTCGACGCCACCCTCTTTTCCGACACCAGCTCTTCTTCTCTTCCATCTCTCCAAGACTTTGCGTTACTCTCTGCATACGATGCTCTATCTTCCCTTTCCTCTTCTATCTCCGCTGCCCTTGATCAACTTTACCCCCTTTCTCTTTTCCGTCCTACCCGGAAGCCTTCTCAACCCTGGCTTACTTCCCATCTCCGCTCTATGCGGCACCTTCTCCGGCGGTTAGATAGACTCTGGCTAAAAACTCCCTTGCTTTCTAATCAAACCTCTTACTTCTCTTACCACACACTTTACAACTCTTGTCTTGCAGCTGCCAAATCCTCCTACTACTCTAACCTTCTCCAGTCTCAAGCCTCCCACCCTCGTCGGATTTTTCAAACTCTCTCTCGTCCTCTCTCTCCTCCTACCCCTGATCCCTCATCCAATTCCACACTTTCTCCTTCGGACTTTGCAAACTTCTTCTCCTCCAAAATCCTCACCCTCCGGCAAAAAATGTACTCCCGCTCTGACACCCCTCTTCTGTTATGTTCAGCGTCTCACCTGTTTCCCCTTCTGAAGTCTCCGCCCTTCTATCCAAAGCCCACCCCACATCCGCCCGCTCCGACCCTCTCCCCTCCATTCTTATCCCCAAGATCTACCCTCTTCTTATCCCTTACCTTTCCACTTTCTTCAACTCCTGCCTCTCCTCATCAACCTTTCCCTCTGCTTTCAAACATGCAACGATTATTCCTATTCTAAAGAAACCCTCTGCCGATCCACTTCTCACTGCTAACGACAGACCTAGCTCTCTTCTACCATTCCTTTCTAAGCTTCTTGAGCGCCTTGCCTACTCTAAGCTCTCATCCTTTGTCACCACTTCCTCTCTCCTTCCTCCCTTCCAATCTGGCTTCCGTCCCAAAAATTCCACTGAAACTGCTCTCACCTCTATCCTTAACTCGCTCCTCTCTGCTCGACATGCCAAGCAATCCTCTATCCTTATTCTCCTTGATCTCTCCGCAGCTTTTGACACTGTCGATCATCCACTCTTGCTCCATACTCTTTCCTCCTTCGGGTTTAAAGACCCTGTTCTAAAATGGCTATCCTCTTACCTATCCTCCCGTTCCTTTGCAGTATCATGGGGAGGCCAGACCTCTCCTTCCTTCCCTCTTATTTACAGTGTTCCTCAAGGTTCTGTACTTGGTCCTTTCCTCTTCTCTCTTTGCACCTCCCTCATTGCCCCTGTTATCTCCTCATTTGGCATCTCCCACCATTTCTATGCTGACAATACTCAACTCTTTCTCTCTTTCTCCGACTTCTCAACTGACCTTCACCTTAAGCTCTCCTCCTGCCTCACTGCTATCAAGAACTGGATGTCCTCCCGCTTTCTCTCTCTTAACACCGATAAAACCGAAGTCCTTTTCTTCCCCTCTAATTCTCTTCCCCCTCCCTCTCCACCCCCTTTCATTCACTTTCCTCCCTCCAATCTCCCTATCTCTTCCCAAGCTTGTAATTTAGGTGTTCTCTTTGACTCCTCTCTCACCTTCTCGCAACACATTTCACTCACCTCTCGCACCTGCTGATACCACCACTACAATATTCACAAAATCCGTCCCTCCCTCACATTCCACGCCACCAAACTCCTAATTTCCTCTCTCATCTTTTCCCGCCTCTTCTACTACTCTTCTCTACTCTTTGGACTTCCATCATCTCAACTTGCCCCTCTTAAATCCATATACCACTCTGCTGTTCGTACCCTTTGTCTCCTTACCTCCCGTGACTCCATCTCTTTCTCGCTCTCTTACCTTGGCTGGCTACCTTTCCACTTACAGCTAAAATTTTACTTTCTCAGCCTTGTTTTCAAATCCCTCCATGGTCTTGCTCCTCCTTATCTCTCCTCCCTTCTCTCCTTCTATTCCCCCTCCCGTTCCCTTCGTTCTGCTGATCATGTCCTTCTCACTGTACCCCCATCCCCCTGTGCTTCCTCCCGTTTCCGCTCCTTCCAACCCCTTGCACCTATGCACTGGAACTCGCTCCCTCTCACAATCCGCTTTACCACGACCTTCACCTCATTTCGCACTTCCCTTAAATCCCTCCTCCTCCATTCTCCTCCTTGAAAACTCCCCCTCTGCCCTCTCTACTTCCCCTTCCCCCTTCCCTTCATCTGATTCCTCTCTCCCCTCTCCTGCTGCTCCCTCTCTCCCTTTCATTTTCCCTCATCCAATCCATCTCCAACCCCCCCACACCTAGTCCCACTCCCCTTTCCCCGACTTCAGTTAATTGCTCTTTGCGCTGTTTTGTTGAATGATTCATGATGTAATTTTGTCCAACTGTTATTTGTTGTTGTTATCTTGTATTATGTTGTTCCATTGTACAGCGCCTTGGTATAAAGCGCTCTATGAATAAATAAATAAATACATACATACACAAAATAAACATGGCAAGTCACGCATCACGTCACATCCATGAACTGAGACCCACACGATGCACGCACACATGCATGTGCCTTGTCTAACTGCAGTGCAAATGTTGCATAAGTCTAATGTGAAGGCGTAATCACAGTCATGACCCATGCCCATCTGAACTAAGCACACTGTACAGTGCACAGCAACACATCACCACAAGCCGGCAACGCCAACATACCACTGACCAACCAACACAAGAATGGCATGCCGACATGTCATGGGGACAGCACCACGGCACCTGCACACACAAACACAGTCATCAATATGCACATGCGACAGCATGACCCGCAAGCAGCATGCGCTGCCACGCTTATCTGTGAACTAATTGTACATGTAAGTTGGTCATGCATACAAATATTGAATGGATACTCAAACACTTTTTCCACAAATCCAGTGGAATGACATGACACATCCCAGTCCTGGAGGTGTCAATGCATGAACTGCACACACATCGGCATTCAAGCACCTGTATCACCACTATCAGATGTGCCTGCATGTATGGACTGGCAGTACTGCAACACATAGACTCGGATGTCATGCACATCACTCACATGTCCACAGCACAGCCTGTCCACATCTGTCATGTGTAAACTCCTGCTCCATGCACACACACTGCATGTTCCCAACAACAAGCCATGGATGTGCCATCCAGCACTCGACACGCAAACAAAATCTGATGCAACAAATATCTCCCATTAGCATTCAGATGTGACTCCCAACACACACACGATGCAAATAGGATGTGGCATCTGCAAACATGCATGACACACATATGCCATAGAGCATTATCCCACATGGGTACTCACCAGTGGCATTCAGATGACTTTTAGATTCCAAGTACTGTGAGTGAAGGTCAAGATAGAACTTCTCAAGTACCTGCAGCTGTGCCCGGTAGAAGTGGTGGCAGCTGGCATGATACACCTCAACGATGGGTTCCGTTTTGAGGGCTGCCAAGACCTTGGTATTGCTATGGGTCTTGAGATTGTCTCAATGTTTCCGGACCCAGTCACTGGTGCAGACTGCCATGCCCTGTGTGTTGATGGCAGCCGTGATGTCGTACTAGATCCTCTGCCTTGCGTCAGTGCCCAGCGGCATAGCTCGGTTGAAGAGGGCATCATAGGCATCCAGAGCCCGATCCACCAGGATGTAGTTGTTTGCCCTCTGCCTCAACGTGGGGGTGCTGCCCTCCCCAGATGATGCGGATGGGGCAGACATGGCATACCCGCAGCAGGCATGGGCTTCATGGTTCCTGGTAGGTGTTGTGGAGCTACGGCAGTGTTGGCAGAGATGGAAGTCATGGGAAGTACAGTGAAGGTGGTTTCATTGCAAACACAGGATTCCAGGCAAACGTTGGGCAGCTGGCACAAGGAGACAGTACAGTTTTCAGGCAAGCCCTAACTCCCAAGCAGACAGCAACACTATAGGAGTGAAAGATGCAAAATGTGGCCAGGGGAGGCAAAATGAGCAGTAGTGTGAGCAGGAGGACTTGTGGTGTGCGTCTCGCATCTGCAGCAGCGATAGCAGAGTAAAGGCCCTTGACGCGTCAGTTACATCCTTCATGCGCTGATGCTGTGCACCTACACAGCATGCCTATGCAGCTCACGGCGATGCCGTTGTGATATTAGTCGTGCAATGCGTATCACGACTTGTGCAGATGAATGATACGAACCATGAGGAGTTTCACAGTCATTTCCATTTTTTTTATAAGTCATCCCTTTCAGGTACCGCATACCCATTTTTTTTGAGGGGGGGACTTTGCCTCTGCGCATACGAGCATGCTGTTTTGTTTTATACGAGGCCTATGGTGTGCCACGTATGCAATCATTTCATGTTTGTGATCCTCTGTATCTGTACCACTCTTTTGACTTGACGGAAGCTTTCCGGGTATCGCGTAACACACTTTCTGTGTTTGGAGGTGCCACTGCGTATTGCATACCTTTCTTTTATTTTTTAGAATGCCCTACCGGTATCGCCTACGCAATTTTTGCTTTTTCAGGGTGCCAGTGCGTAACACCTTTAGTTTCTTTCCACTTTTGGGGTACCTTTGAACCTTGCAGGACTACACATCTATGTCTCACATCACGTAGACTGCCCCCTCACTCATATTGCCCAGGACAATACCTTGGTTTGCCTTCCATATTTCTCTAACACCTGTGACATGAGTGGAAAGGCACCAAGAGTGAAAGCGGGCAGACAGTGTATAGGTATACCAGAGAGGACAGGGTTCACATCAGGCATTCACCGTTAAGAGCACCCAGGTCCCAACAAACCTTCCCCCGGCATCTAAATGCCGGACTCAGCCAAGGGCAAGTTAGAACTGTCCTTTATTTTCCATAACAGACAGGGATCATACAGGAAGAACAGAATTCTCCAGCAATCACACCCTCTGAGCCTGTGTCAGGGGCTTTGGTTATGCTCTGACATCACAAATCAGGGTTCTTCCCCATAAACATAAGAGCATGCATGATTGGGTGTTTGGAATGGTATTGCCTATAGCTGGCATATATAGATGTTATCTAACTGGCCCTTCCATGTCAGGTGGCTGCCTGATCCTTCCCCAGAAACTATTACATTGTTGCAGGGTCGCAGGTTTACCATTGCCCCTTGCCCTCTGCCATCCACCCCTGGATTTGTGTTCCCTGATTGGCTGGAGCTGATCTCCCCAGGCCTGGGACCCAGCACTGTTCTCAGGGCTCCATGCACCTTCTCAACATGATGCGAAAGACTATGGGCCTCATTACGAGTTTGGTGGCAGCCATGCCCTTAAGAAGGGCATGGCTGCCTCCAAACTCAGGCCCGGGTTCCCTGAATGGGGAATTACTGGCCCATTCCGACCTAGGAGGCCTGGTATTTCCCCATTCAGGGAACCCGGACCCAGATCATCCCCATTCCCATTCGAGCCCCCATAGGGCTCAATGGGAATGGGGATGACGCTACCAACGGGCCCGTTAGTAACAGGCCCGTTGTTAGCATGTTGGTCCCCTCGTGGGACCCGCAAAGGACATCTGGTCTGATCAGACGTCCAGAGCGGGTCCTGCGAGGGAACCTCGTAATTAAGCGGAATGGGTTTAACAGCGCCGGCACCTTTACTGGCTCCTTTAAACCCATTCTGCTTGGGTCGTAATCTGGCCCTATGTGTCCCTGTTGTTGCCATCAGTATTACCACTTTGCCTTTGAGAGTGCCTGCAGGGTGGTTGCAATGTTATAAAACAACACATGTATCGTTTCATGTCTGTTTTGCTGCGAACTGCTCCGCCTCCCACCACAAGTATTGGCTCGGCCGCACCACGTGATTGAATACTGCAAAATTGAGCTATCTGGGCTACACCTATTAAGGATTTATTCTGTTGTTTTGCAGATGGTTCCTTGTCTCTGAGCTTGTGAATGTGCTGCTCATCTCTGACCTTGGCTGCGAGTCCTTGCATGATGCTTCGTGCCGCCTAATTCTGATTTTGTTCACCTCTCATTCTGAGGCCTGTGACTTCATGTAATTCTACTATAGTTATGCTATTCTTCTTATAGGTTAGTAGTATTTTGTTTCTTCCAGATTCCTTATACAATCCTGCAGTTCCATATGGTTAGTTGTAATAAGCTGCTGCAAGCTTGCTCTGCATCTCTTGCTTTTCTTGCATTTCTACGTTTCTGCATTTGGCTAATGAAAAATAATAAAGACTTTCGACAGTATGTACATGTATCTGTCCTCAATCTACAGAACTGTTTGATCATGTTCTTCATGTGTGCATGTGTGTGTCCGTGCAACTTTGTGCAGGGATGCAAGTTTGCTTCATGGCTAACATTACTATGTGGTGGTGTCTCTAATGACATCAGTACAGTTAGATATTTGTCATTAGTCAGTCAAGTCCCATGAGGCACCTGGATCCATGATCAGTGGTCGGGCACTTGTATCCATGATGACGTTAGCTGGATAAGGTTTGAATGGTTGTCTGAGAGAATATCTGTTTGCATATGTATTTGTCACTCGCCCGCCCGGGGGCTGTCCAAACAGTGACTGGCATCTTGCATTTCTGGCTCTTCGGGCTGTAATGCTTATAGGGGTCAAAAGGAGCATTCAGGGACCCTCTCTTCAACCGGGTTGGGGTGGTCGTGATGGTGGTGAAGCACCTGCCTCAGCCCCAGGTGGTCGGGGACGTGGTGGTGAAACTTGCCCCAGCCCCAGGTGGTTGGGGACATGGTGGTGAAACACCTGCCCCAGCTCCAGGTAGTCGGGGACATGGTGGTGAAACATGTGACATAGATTCAGGAGGACATGGCATATCGTAGTCCAAAGGTGGCCAGGCACTGGGATGACAATGTGGTTCTAGCCAGACAGGGGTAGCTCCAACCACCCTGCCACTTCTGGAAGGAAGGCAATGTCCCACACAGCAGGTGGAGGCTCAGCCCCAAGACACGGCACAGGACACTGTCCCGCAAAGAAACAAGAACTTCTCTGATGAGGAGCTCCAGATACTCATTGACTAAATGACCGATCACCAGTGTGACATGTTGTGTATATACAAGGATGTCGCTCAATACATGCTACATCTACTTGGCGAATCTATCTGGTTAAAGTATGTTCAGTTGTCAGCATGGCAGATACCCATATTGGGACCGTTTCAATATTGTATGCAGACTCAAAAACCTTTCAAGTGATATCTTTCTCAGTGCGCCAGCTTACTGCATCATATGTTATTTTCTCAGGGTGATAGCATATGGTTATATCCAAATATTACAATTTCCACTCAATATTCATTTTAATGTTGTAATTTTATTCGTGTTGATTATTTTCTTCCAATATATTTCATCACTCATAGAACCAAGATTTCGTATTCAATATATAATTTAAAATGTATGCTTGACATTTTTTCTTATCTTTCTCTCATTTATGCATGACGTTGTTCTTATCTTTCTCTCTCTCTACACGTATTTCTCCATTTTTCTATAATGGGTCATCAGGAGAGAATATATAAACAAAAATCATATTTTTGAGAGCATTAACATTCTTCATTCTATTGGTGTACTGGCGCACTGAGTAAGATACTACTTGAAAGGGTTTGAATCACCACTGTGACATGTGCCTATATGCAGGGTGCACACATACAGTCGCATAACGTATGGTGCATTGGCAGCATGTCATGGAGCAGATAAACGCCTCAGAGTTGGAGATACACACAGTGGAACAGATCATCAAGCACTGAAATGATCTCACCCGTCTCACCAAGCACAAGCTGAGTGTCAACCTGACCTCTGCATTGGCAACTGGAGGGGGCCACCAGAGGAGGAACAGCTGACACTGCATGAAGGGGCCACAAGCGAATTCATCATCATTGCGAAGGTGCAATGCGTGGGAGCCTGGAGAGTCATCAGGAAAAATCAGGTGAGTGTCCGTCATTGCACCTCCTGTCTTTTATCAGTCATGCATCACCCACATCAATTGTGTATTGGCACGTCGGGCTGCATATATAGGAGAGTCCTGTGTAAAGCATGTCCTGTGATGTACAGAGTGTTAGGGAGAATTCTCCAAATGTGCTAATTTCCCTTACCTTTTGAGACCCCCATCAACTTTTCTGGATTTCTAGGATTCATTTATTTACCTGTGAAGAGTGTGAGCCTTTTTTCCCACTCCTCCCTGGATTTGGTGTGTGTTTTACTTTTGTGTTCTTTGGTTATGGAGTTTTAAACCAACTCCAGTGGCATCATCTTTTTCTGTGTGTCACACAGCACCTTCAGTGAAGTGGCACAAGGGTGTATTTTCAGACTCCCCAAAAGGTTTAAATACCTTCCCTGAGAATGACTACTGTCTCTCAGGATATGTAAAGTTAAATTGAGTTCACTATTCTCTTTAAATTTACTGACCCAGCATACCCTATTTTACAATAGACTGCTGGAGGAGCTGCTTAGCTTCCCCTGAGTCAAAACACTCATGTAACAGTAAAATGTTACCTTTTCCTATTTTAAATGGCTGGTGGCAGTGCTTTAGATCAACTGCCGTGATTTTTTGTGACCGGTAACAACAGTGGCTCAAAATCAGGGGTAGCCATGTTTTTCAATATGGCGCCCCAAACCTATCTGTAAAAACTGATTCCGGTCATCTTTTTTTGCCATTTCTTTCAGGAAAAGTCCTCCTTGTGTGTAACTCTGCGCATCACACCAGGTTTGGTCCCTTTGTTCGTGCCCTTTGGCGGGCTTCTGTGTTGAAGCCCTCCTCTGGGGCCAGAGTGCCTGACGTGGACAGGATGTGAGAGAGGATCCCCGAAACGCCCTGTGCTTAGTCTCCTAGGAGACCTGAATGCACTCTGGTATGATTGGCTGGCTGACTGTCCAGCAAGGACAGCCACCCTACTGGACGATTGACAGCCAGGCTGAATGAATGGGGGAAAACTGTTTAAAAGCGGGTCTCTGGGACTTGGAAAGCAGAGTCGACCACTGGAACGAAAGAACCGAAGATGAGCTGAAGGAAGAGGACTGCTGCAACTCCTGGATGACCGGTGAAGCCCTGCTGCAGGTCTGAGTTGCCTGAAACTTCAATTGACAGAGAAGCATTCAAGGTTAACTTCTTCCCTTGAATTTGGTGGGAACAACCAACTCGTAAGCCACCTGGACACCATCCTATTCTGGTCAAATTTTCAGTAGAGGGCTGTTGAAAACCGGATAGCCAGAGGGAAGGAAACCAGGGGGACTTTAAGGCACTCAAACCTTAAACCGACTTCTTGCTACAGCTTTTGGCCTCTTCCCAGCCCTGAGCAGTGCAGGAACCTCCCGATGTCCTCCTTCTTGTCCCCATGACTGAAGCACAGGAACAGCTAGATCTGCTCGAACTGCCAGGAACAACTGCCTCAGCTACATCTTTCTTCATTTAAAAAGGTACTGTGCAAACGCGGTCCGGAAATCTTTTCGGCCATCGAGAAAGTGCATGAAACTTTCCTCAACTACGAAGGCTTGTCCTTCCCTAGACATTTGTCAAACTATTCACCTAGCCAAATCCTTTAAAAATCTGTGTCAAAGACTTAACCGCTACTTACCAGAACGGTGTCATCCTATACAAAAGACTCTGAACCATTGACTTTGGCCTGTTGAGAAGAATTGAACCCTTTGCTCTGACTATGGTTATATTTGGGCTGTGTAGTCTTATAACCTTGTCTTTTCCCTCCATTTCTAAATATGCCATTTTGCTCACACTTCATTTTTTAGCTAACCTTGTTTAGTTATTTACTGGTGGGATTTTTGTGGTGTGTCTTTGTGTGATATTGAGCTGCTTATGCTAGTGTAATGTTTTAGAACTGATTGAGTAAATACATGTATATCCTTTTACCAAGAAACCTTGAGTAAGTGTTTACTTGAATCACTGTATTGGTTGGTCCTTTGTGCAACTTGTTCTACTGCTCAGTTAAACTCTTGAGATAAGTTTGGCTGCTCAGCCATCGCTACCACTTTACTGTGTAGTACAGGCTTGTACCAAAGGTGAAATTGTGCTTACACTTGTAGTCCTAATTGCCTGTAGTGTTCCCAAAGGGTACTGCAGGTGATTCTGCCTAACACAGAGTCATGTGAATTGGCCAACATACAGGGCACAGCCTGTGTGGCATCCATTTGTGGCACATGTCTGTGTGACAGGACACATCCCCCAAGTATTGTTAATTGCTACTTTCTTGTTGTGTTTAACTCGCCACTGCTAGACCGGTGCATGCACACAACGTATCACTTACACACCATGTCATGCAGAGTTGCATGTTCCATTTGTCATCTGCTCCTATAGGTTTGCTTGTCATGATGCATAACTGAGCTGTCTATCAACGCACATTGTCCTTTTCTCAGAACGTAGTTGCATGAGTGTCCACAGACCACATACATTGACTAAATTCCAGTGCCACAGAGAGCTTACTCATTGTGGCACATGCTCCCTCTTACCCGCACACACTCTGTGTCCACTCCATGTGGCCACTCCCCTCACCGTCTTGTGAATTGGTGGACCTTGTTCACATTGCCCAATCCAATCTCCATCTCTCTGCACTTTATGTATGGATGCATACAGTTGCATCATAGACTGCTGACAGACACCTGGCACCTATGGAAATGGCTTAAACATTCTAATATCCACATAGATTAGTAATACATGAACCCATAATAAACACAAGAACATCACACTCTACCCAGGTCGGGATAAGAAGATATATTTAGTATGTCAAAACACATCTAAGAATAATGTATTTATGTATGTATTTATTATGTCCTTCCTAGTTGCTTATACAGCAAGTAATACACTGTTTCAAAGAGCCCACAGGGCGAGGGGAGAGAAAAAGGGAGTGCAATACATTACAAAAAAAAAATATTTAAAAGTGAAGGGAAAAGGAAGAAAGGACAAACCTACAATGCCTTGGGAGGTAATTGCTGGGGAGTCCGAGCTCATGGGTGAGTCACTGATGAAATGCTTGGGCTGTTGAATGCTACACAGCCTGGAGCCACGTTAGGAGTAAGTGTGAACCACCAGGGCAGAGGGTGTACCAAGAAAAGTGCTGAGGGTAGATATGAGCCAGGCCGATTGGGTGTGGGAGGACAGGGGCCCTGATGATGCATAAGGGACCCAGACACCAATCACAGCAACTGGGATTAGCAGAGGAGAGAACAGGGGAAGGAGGAGGAAAAGAGAAAAGTCTTGAGGAGCTTCATTAGTTTAAGAAAGTCCTGCTCAAGGCACAGAAGCAGTGGGAGGCTGTTCCATAGGAGAGAGCCAGCTGAGCAAAGCGATCAACCACCTACTCTCTGTTTAGCAAAATGCTTTACACACAAAGAGTTGCTGCCAGAGGAACATAGTAGTCTAGAGGGAGAGTATTTAGTAAGATAAAGTTGAAGATAGTGTGGTCCCCGGACCCAGACAGCCTTGTGGATGATGCAGCAGGATTTGAATTTATTTTTTTGGGCAGGGGAGATGCAGTCCCTGGACTTAAGGCCAAGGATACGTCTCGGTGGACCCCTCCCCCACAGTTTTGCCACTTCTTGACAAATACACTTTAAAATTTGCACACACATTCAAAGTAGGCTCTATAATCTGTGACATGGAGAAGATTCCAGGAAAGATTCCCACTCATGTACATTTCCCAGTATGTCTCATATATCCATGAACATAGCACTGTGCCTGTCACAATGTGCCTCACTGACAGGCCACCTTTTCATTCATAATTACCCTGACATGTACATTTGCGGTGACTCTGACCAAACACTGAATTTAGGCCAAGGTGTGTCCACACTCAACAATACTTGCAACATGTAGCCCTTCCACTTAACCATACTCCCTAGCCACGTAGGAATTTTTCAGATGCCATCAGTGATGACATCATTTGAGAAATTATTCAGGACATAACCTGCAACATCCTCAATGGCCTTACTGGTAAGTACCAGCCATGGAGAAACATTATTGACGGTATTTAAACATATAACAGAGATCCAATATACTGAGTGTTTTATGTATGTCTGAAAACATTTATCAATCATTGTAAATAATAGTTAGGTGAACTACAGATATCTGCTCTTGCACATATAAATTGACAATTTAGATGCAATATAGAAGAGGTTTGCAGGTTTGGATCTCCAGATTTCAGCATAGACATTGGTGAGGATAAATGAAAGTCACAGTTCAAAACGTGAAGTGGAATGCCGGCATCAAATCCTGGCACTAAAACAAATAGAACATTTTGTCCATCAGTACATTAGTCACTGTCACTCTGGTCTTGATTACAATGTATTCTCACCAAATGAAAGTGTTTGTTTACCGTCATTGACCCTATCAGTCCACCTGTCCTTGCATTCACTATTTTACCTGGCCAAGGGGTCCCATTCTCTGCCATATGTTCATGCGTTAACTTCAGAAATTTCCCAGATAATGTAAGTTGTATTCTTTGGTGGACAGGTGTAAAGTCATAATCACAGTTCTCAAATGTCCTCTTTGATGTTTTTAGAACAGAGTGATAAGTGTACTAGAGTAGTTCATCATGGTGAATACAGATCAATGCAGAGTAACTCTGTTGCATTAGAATACCATGGTTGAAAATGGACAGCATTTTTAAATGCAAACTGCAACCAAGCTGAATCCCCCCTACAGAGGGAAACACATTTTTCAAATGTTGCATCTCTCTTTCTTGCACACGTGATTCTGTTATACAGGTGATGTCACTCTAAATGTCATGAGTAATGTCATATGAGATATCATCAGTGATGTCATGTGTGAAGTCATGAGTGTGCTTAGGGGCCACACAATGGGGGCATCATAGTTAAGTTGGCGCAGCTTCAGCACCTGCCGAGGGATTTTGCAACATTAAATCAGCAGCTTAACGTCACTTCAACTAACGTTTTTTCACAGAATTTCAAGGTTTTCATTGCATCACATTTTGTCACCTTAACGTCAATTCATCTAAAGTTTTTTTCATTGCATTTCAAGGATTACTTCATGCTCTACAGCCCAACACTTGCAATTCTGTCTTTTTTATTATAACATACCTGATGTCATCATTTGTTATCAATATCTGTTCTTGAGCTACACAACATTGCGTTTAGCAAATATTTCATCTTTTTATATGTCCACTAGATGAGATGGGATTAGTAATGGTGTACAGTGACAAGAAAGAGCAAGATGGGAATAGTTGTGGAATTGTGAGGAAGAATACTGTAGTTGTGCAGTTGGGTACTGTAACAAAGAAAGGTGAGGTGGGTAGTTAGGAACTGTGACAAGGAATAAGGAGGTGGGGTAGTTGGAGAATGTAATGAGGAATAGCAAGGTGTGATTAGAGGGGTATTGTCATGAGAAAGACTTGAATTGGTACACAAATATACCTTACATGTTGTAAACAAGAACTCATTTTAAGGACTACCTATAAATATAAACATTTGTTTTCAAAAATAATTCTCAGACCAAGAAATATGAAAGTACTGGGATGAGTAAGAGGGACGTGCTGATATGAAATGTAGATTCATGAGCAATATCTATGTCTGTGACTATTGAAATCAAGAAGTCATAATGCTACAAATTATTCAATTGATAGTGAGACGAGGAACAGTACCTTAAAAATTCAGATCGAGACCCACGTATACACCAAATAGAATAAAAACTGCATCTTAATCTTCCAATAACTTTACATTATGTGAAGGGAGGATGGAAATATTACAAAGCGCATTGGTAATTGCACTGTCTTTTGGAAATGTTCAAAACAACCTGAAAAAAAACACTGAACAATTTTCTTGCCAATGCGTGATTCACGGGGTACAACAATTCTGCAAACGGATTGACCTAAGATCCTGTGCGCGGTATGAAATTCGAGAGGTGATTGGTTCATAGACGCACAGATCACGAAGCACATATATCCACGGCAGAAATCCTTATTTCCTCATTGCTTTGGGGACAAATTCAGGACACAGTGAACACTTAGTCTACCAAATGTGCTCTTTGGCAGTTATTTCCTTTCCAAACCTTTTCCATTTGTTTTTCCCTCTGGTGTACCTTGATTCCTGTCTGTTTGTTTATTTTATTTTAATTTGTGTTTGTTACATTCCCTTTAAAAGGATGTTCTATCCCTTTTATTTACATTATTAGCTTTTTTCTCTTTTGCTTTTCTCTTTTTGATTATTTCCTGCAGAAGGCGATAAAACATCCTGAAGCAACTTACAGCAATGCATATATTGACCTTTTCACTGTCCCGGAAGACCCGGATAACGTCGAGTGGGTAGAGCAGTCAGGTCCACCCAAGAAATATCACATCAGGAGTTTCATACCTTCCCAGTGCGCGCATTACTTTAAGGTGACTAAAGACACTTCACCATAGGACATTGAGAAGGGACAGTGACATTTTGCAGCAATGACCGAAGGTTGAGGTGTATGCTGTAGAAACACTGAGTGTACTAGGGGCCGTCAACATCTATAAATGCTCAAAGAGCAGTAGAAATGTGATTTTTCTGAGAAGGGTTTTATGCCCACATTTGATATTTTAAACAGAGTGTTTGAGTGGCACTCCGTACATGCGCGTGTTTTAAAGAGAGTCTGTATGATGCACTCTATGTTACGGTCTGTTTATCTATAACATAAAATAGGTTGCATGTATGACTTCTTTGTTGCTATTTTGCTGAACCATTTCATTGATAATATGCTGTCAATGTGGCTTCAGTAAGTTCTTTTTTCTCACTTTCATTTCTTAAAATACTTAAAATACAGTGGTAGTTCTGCATGCTAAACAGTTTGTGGCCAGAGGAGTTGAAAATAGTTGCTAGCAGTTTTAGATTAGAAAGAAATTGATTTTAGTTTGGAGAAGCAAGATGTACATTGATGCATATGTTGTAGAAGCACTGAGTGTACTAGGTGCAGTCAAAATCTATAAAATCTCACTCAGCAGTAGAAATGTGATTTTGCTGAAAAGGTTTTTATGCCCACTTTCGATGTTTTAAAGAGAGTGTTTGAGTGGCACTCAGAACATGCATGTGTTTTAAGGAGAGTATTGTTTTTTTACAGTCAATAAAATTACAATTGCTAAATATAGAAAAGGGGAATGCTTTATTGGAAAAGATTTACTGTAAAAGTTTAAATGTACAAATAGCAGAAAAGTTTAGGCATTTATACATGCTAATGATTCTCGATTGATACTGTGACTTCATTTGGACTCTTGGCTGCTTATAAGCATGTAGATTTACAAAACATTTACATATATAGCAGGGGAAAATATTTACTGATAACTGTAGGCTTTAAAATATCATTTTGCATCAGGTGTCTAGTCTACCTTTTTAAATACTTGTTTGTTGGTTATACCACATACTAGGTTACATGGTCACTTGAATTTACTCTAATGTCTGTATCCCCACCCCCTCTATGCACCCACTCACAATATCTAAAACCTCTCTACTCCCACACATTCACCCTACCCTGCCTACCCTCACACATCCACCCTATCTCAACCTCTCTACCCCCACACACTGTACACCCACCTTGTAAACCCCACACACCCATTCTACACCCTCTTTATTTCCACCCACCCATCCTACATCCAGATTCTCTACCACCACACTTTCTACACCATCTATCCTACCCTCATCCTCTCTACCTCTATCCACCCATCCTACCTCCACCATCTCTACCCCTACTCTTTCTAACCCCACCCACCCTACTCACACCCTCTCTACCACCAGCAACCCACCATACCCCCATCATTTATATCTCCACCCACTCTAACTCTGTTGTCTATTACCCTGCCCAGCCACCCTACCCAAACCTATATACCCACACCCACCCACTCTACCCTCACCCTCTCTACCACCATCCATTCACCCTATTTCCATTCTCTCTACTCCCACCCACCGTACCACCAACCCACCCATCTTATCTCCAGCCACCATGCCTCCACCATGGTATCCCCTCCCTGTGTACCTCATTTGCCTAACCTATGTGCACCCTCTCTACCCCCACCAACTAACTCTACACCATTCTCTCTACCACAATGCACCCACCCACCCTACATCCTCTGTCTCTAACCCTACCCTCTCTATACCTACTCACCCTACCGTCACCCTCTTTACCATGATGACCTGCTCTCAAACCTTGACTATAACTCTCCCCTGTCCTCATTCTTTTTGACCTCTCTTCTGCTTTCGATACTGCAAACCACAACATCCTGAACTCTTGTCTCCATGATACCCTGGGCATCACAGATCAGGCACTGGCATGGCTCATCTCCTTTCTCTCCGACTGTCCTTCCCAAGTGGAACTTGGGTCGTTTATATCCTCTATCACTCTCTCTACATGTGGTGTTCCCCAGGGATCTAACCTATCACCCTGTTTCTTCAATGTCTAAATGGTCCCCTTGGCCCACAGGATCTCTACCTTTACCTCTAACTTTCAGTGTTATGCGCATGACACGCAGCTCTCCTTCAGGCTAATCTCAGACTCCTCCTCATCCTCGCTCATCCCTGACTGTCTGTTCACCATTCAATCTTGGTGGGCAGAAAATGACCACTTCCTCAATGCCAGTAAGACATAGATTGTCCTCATTGGTACCCCTGCACCTGCCTTCCCCCATTTACTCTGGCCGGCCACACTTGGCCCTGCGAGCTCACCTACTAATGAGGTCAACAATCTGGAGGTCGTCTTCCAGTCCACTCTCTCCTTCTCCTCTTACCTCTGTGACATCTCCAAAAAGTCCCACTACCAACTGCACCTCCTCAGAGGTACTCTACCTTCTCTAACCTTCCCCCAGAAGCTCACTATCTACAGAGCCCTGGTTCTCTCTAGGCTGGACCACTGCAATGGCTTCTTTCTCAATCTTCCTACTGCTACTCTCTGTTCTGTATAACTCAGGCAGAATAGAACCCCAAGACTTATCCTTGGCCTCAAGCCCAGGCACCGTATCTCTTCAGCTCTGAAATCCCTCCACTGCCTCCAAGGAACAAATTCAAGACCATCAGCATTATCCACAAGGCTTTCTGGGGCCGGGGCCCGCACTATTTTCAATGCTCTCTTCCAAAATACTCGCCTTCTAGAGCACTCCACTCGTCTTCCTCCAACTCCTTGCGGGTGAGCCATTTCTCAAAACAGAGATTTGGATGGAAGATCTTTATCCACTGCAGGTGTCTCCCTCTGGAAAAGCCTCCCTGTCTCTCACTGTCTTGAGCCGGAGCACCTTAAGTTCTGGAAATTACTCAAGACCTTCCTCTTCTCTTCCTCCTTCTCTCTCCCTCTCCCTTGCTAACCTCCTTTCCTTTTCTCTCCTGCCTCCCTTCTTCCCTTTTTCCCTAACTCAGTTCATCTGCCCGCTGAATGGTAGCCTGGTTCTCCTCAGAGCCTCACAGGTCTGAGGATCCCCCGTCAGTTTTGCACTTGACTCTGGGCCTCGGCACTATGTTCATCATTATTGCACTTCAGCTATGCCCCAGAATAGGGGTTACGTCTGTGCACTTAACCCAGAGCCCTGCTGGACTGGGCACACTTGTTCCTCCCCTTTTTGTCTCCTTTCCCTAGATTGGTCGTGCCGGAAACACCTCATGCACTTGTACTAGGAGAAATGCTGTCAGGCCCAGTACTTCCCTCGTTCCCTTCCCGCCTTGATGCACTTAGAAGCATTTCACTTGTGTATAAGCGCTGTATAAAAACTATTACAATTACAATTACAATTTACCACCATGCACCCACCCAACCTCCTACCAGCAATATCAATGTGGGGTACATTTAAAGGCCCCCAAAATGAACCCACCCTCACCTGAACTGCAGCATTTAAACACTGCCACCAACGGCCCTTCTTTGCTTTTATTTCCCTTGAATGACAAGAAGTTCTACATTGCAACCAAAAAACGGACTTGCTTTACTTTCTTTTCACCTGAATGACCAGAAGTTTAAACACTGCAACCAAAAACAGCCCTGCTTTACTGATAATTCACATGAGGGGCAATAATTTCAACACTACAAATAAAAATGGCTTTTGTTTTCCCTTTCACATGAACAAAAGCCCGTTAAACACTGCAAACGAAAAACGTTTTGGCTTTTTCTTTTGTTGACATCAAATTAAAGAACCATGTGGAAGGCGCCCTCCCCCTCATTATCAATGGACCAACAGCAAATGCAAACTTACACAAAAAGGAGAAATCAATCAAAGAATCCTGTGACCTGCAAGACAGGATTTTAAACATTAGTGCAAGACAGGATTTTAAACATTACACTCAAAAAGCCTGCACACGTGTGAACAGAAAGACAGCTTTAAAAAACCACAGTGAAAAAATAGCACTGCTCACGCAGAAAATGGCAAGGAAATATGATGTGGGGGGTTAACCAGAGCCAATGTGCAGAGACACTTACTGTCAAAAAATACAGTTTGGGCTGAGGCAGGAGCTTCAAATGACAGAGCCCCACTTCCAGCTGAATATCACACGTATCCTATAACCATCCTGCAATACAATGTGATGCTAGAGTGGACGTCATAATTCCCTGCTCTGCAGACATGAAGGCAGGAGCCCAAAGATTTCAGAGGAGGCAAAGTGTGGCTAGAGCTTGACCAGGAGGTGTGAGCTGCTTGCAGCACTCCCTTCAAAAGAACCCACACCACTTTAAAGAGACTTATAAATAACTCTGGTTACAGGCTGAGTCCAGGGAGACAGATGGCTGTGGGGGGACAAAGCAGCCCTCCCCCAGGTGGTACAAGACCCTCCCAAGTTACATTAAACACTGATTTCATATTAGGCATGTATGCCCATGCTACGATTTGAACTAGGATTTAATGCCTTATCTAGCAGGGTAAAATAGAGATTGTACTCGTTTTTTCAAAAATGTTTATGTGGCCTTGAAAATAACAACATTTTGAGCGTCGTAGCATGCTATTTGTCTTCCTCAAATCATGCCTTTCCTTTGAAGTGGCGGAATTTAGTTTTAGACATGTTGGTAGAGGCTGATATTTCGCTACAGCTGCTGCTGCAAAATCCAGCTTGTGCAAAGGCCAAGTATAATTATTGGGTCTGGATACAGAATTATGCTTCCTGTTTAAAATATAAAGATTTTGACGGAAATAATTTTGTAAATAAGCACATGGGTCAAGTGGCAGGTTATTTACTGAAATGTTCATCTTGTCATGTACGTAATCAATTCCTGTGGTTGAGGCTAAATTTATGGGCCACGCGAGAAATTTTGGTGAGGCATAAAATTATTACTGCTGATTTAAATTTTTGTCATTTTTGTAAATTACGTACGGAGAGGGAAACATTACAGCACTTGATTATATCATGTTCAAACTTGAAGTCAATTCGAGATACATTTTTTAGTGACTTGTTAAGTTTGCATGTGGGCAGGGATGAAAATCAGATATGGAGCATTTTATTCAATAGCTCGAGATTTACAGTGATTAAGGCCCTTGTGCACTTTTTGGAACTAATTTTGCCTCTCGATAATAACTAATCTGCAGGAACATGTTTGTTAAGTGTATTTTTACACTTTTTCTGCTTAGATTTTAATTTATTCTTATTGCTGAGAAATGAAATATATCTATCTTTCAAATTTAAAGTTATTTTAAGTTATAGTATGGTATTTTTTTGTATATTATTTCATTGTATTGCCTCCTTTTTTTAAAAAGGAGTTCCCTCCCAGTTTTATATTATGGTAAAATTGAATGAAATTTGTAATTGTAATATTGTTGTTAAATTTGAAAAGTTGACTTGTTCAGCTATATCAAATAACTAAAAAAAAAAAATATTAGGCATTTTCGCAGCAATGAGAATAAGAATCAATTTCGTGCTATGCTATTTTCTCATGTAATTTCCAGGCTGTTTTAAAGAGACTAATTGCATTTCCCTAGGACTTTGGGGTGTGAAATGCCCAGTTAAGACTAGTTTCTGGCTGATATGAACAGGTGACAAATATGACAGTTGATGAAAAGATGGAAGATGAAAGTAGGAACATGGTGGATTATTTGCAGAGCCATAACTGTTATACATTTAATGGAAATGACAAAAGTGTGCCAAAGGGCCATGCTACCTCGTACAGAGTTGGCGATCGACTTACCTAATTCCCTATGACCAACTGAAACCACATATGACTAGGGCTAGTATAATTATGAAGTTATGAGACATAACTAGTTTTTGCAAAAAGGTGGTCATGAGAACAAAAGAGTGTAATAAATGCAAAAAGACAGATGGGGCTCTCTTCCCTTGAACCAATCATGAATGGGAGCAGAGAGACAGAGCGAAACTGTCCAATCCTAGTGGCAGGGATAATGACATGGTCCTCCCCCTAGTTTTTAACGTTAGCAATGTCATTTGTGCTATATAAGGGGGGGCTGTACTAGGTCAGGGACACAGACAAAAATCCGGGGAGACAGGAGAAGGAGGACGGAGAGAAGGTGGCTGAACCTTACCATCTTTAAGAGTGCAGTGACCAGACCCCTTGCCCTAGCTGTCCAGAGTGTCATGAGATCCAGCTGGCTGTCCTGAATCCTAATCCAAGGATTGCTTTGTAAGTAGCATATACCCTAGCTCTAAATTGCATTTGCCCTTAATTTTTGTAGCATTGCATCCAATATTTACCCCATTGAAAACCCCACTTTAACCCCCATTGAAAACACCAAATTGCCAGTATAATTCAGTCACCTTCCCATAGAAGAATCTATTATTAGCCTGTATGAAACCTATCAGTTCTCTGTGTAAATCCTTAGTATTTTTCGTAAGTAAATCAATTAATTTCCCTATTTGAAATTCACGGTGCAAGATCGTTGCCATTCGAAACCAACCATCTTGTCCCTGGTGTTGTATATAATTATTATAGTCATTAAAGTGTTGCCTCATGAGAATTAGTCTCCTTGTAACTGCAAACCGAATGCGCCTGTGTATTGTGTGCATTACCTAACAAATTCCTAGTTGCATCTGTCCTATCAAAACCCAAACCATTGTTCCATTGTAAGCAATCCCTTTTGCCTAGAAGTCTACCTGTATGTGCCCTTGTCCTTGTGAGCTAAACCCCTTCCTTGAGCTGCCTGTCATTGTAAACCCAGTGTAAACGAATTTGCATTTGCCATTGTATTTTCCCTTTGCATTTGCTATCTCCCAAACCCGATTTTCCCATTTTGTTTCTATTTTTGCCCTGGTGTATTGATTAGTATTCTCTAAAATTTCCCTATCTCCTAAGTGTAGACAATCCAAATTTCCTTCTACTCTGTTCCCTACCAGTTGTGAGTCACAATCAAAATCCCATTCTGCCTTTTTGCTCCAAAACAAGTTTTCACTTTTTTTGCTGGCTTCCCATCAGGAGGTGGTGGGCTTTACCCCAAATCTGATTTTCTCTCTCTATTCCTACTCCTTGTCACTGCCTTCCATTTAAAGGAATCAAGTTTAATTGATGTTTGGGGGTGAATGTATGGGGGGGAGTGCTAAAACTGTGGCGCTATCATTTTCAACCTGATGGTATTTTCCTGTTATGTCATTAAAACAAAAGTGAGGGTAACAGTGCATTTCAATCTGATGGTATTTTCCTGTTTTGTCATTAAAACAAAAGTGAGTGTAATGGTTCATTTCAACCTGATTGTATTTTCCTGTTTGTCATTATAACAGAAGTGAGCGTAACAGTCCATTAGTCCATTTCCACTTGGTCGCTCTAGGTAGGATATTGCATTTGTGTTGCCATAATGGTGGTGGCTGCTTTTTGTTGACTATTTTCCTTTTACATTAAATAATACATTAATGCATGTCTTATTGATACACACCGGCCTGGTTCCTAGTCCATTGTGAGACAGTGTGTTTGTGGAGGTTGGGTGCGAGACAGGTTGGAGGCCTACTCAAAAAAAGAATCTGCAGTTTATTAAAAATAAAAACCCTTTATTGTATGCCACATTTGTTGTCGGGAAAGGAGTCCTGGGCTGTACTGTGCCATGTGATAAAAACATGATATCAACACCTTCTCTACCCCATCATCTTTACCCCCACCAACCATACCCCATCCTCTCATTCCCCATCAACACATCCTACCTCCACTGTCTGGACACTCACGCTCTCTCGTCGCCCACCCCCCGCCCACACGCTCTACTCTCACACATCCATACTGCCCCGCCCTGTCTACCACCACACTTTTTTAAGAACATTTCATTTTTAGAGGTCAATGGTCACTTGCATTTAATAATTATGTTCCTTTCTGTATGACATTGGTGCAGAATGCCATCTAATAATCAACAGGAATGTGCCAGGAGGAAGGATCATCTGAAGGGAAGTAAAGTATTTAAAGTGGCGATGCTGATGTTTCATGTTTTGTACAAACGTGTTCTGATGGCAAAATACAAATGCCTGTTAGTGATAAAAACATTTAAAATGTACATATTCAGATAGAAGGCACACAGCTCTTTTTCAAACTTCCTGCTGACCATCTTGGACCCTCCATCATCACTGCCTATCAGCCATCCAGTCCTGGCGTACTGCCAATGATCTCTGCCTCAATGCCTGTAAAACTGAGATCCTTCCCTTCAGGACCCCTGCTCCCTCCTTCTTCCCTTAACTCTGGCCTTCCTCCTTGGGCTCTCCCCTGCTCCTTCTTCTGAAGCCAGAAACCTTGGAGTCATCTTCAACTCCTCTCCCTCCTTCCTCCCTCACACTCAGGACATTGCCAAGGAGTGCCACTTTCAGCTCTTGCTTCTCAAAGGAATTCTCCCTTTTATCACTTCCCCAGAGGCTCATTGTTACCCGAGCCCTGGTTATTTCTAGGCTTGACTATTGCAATAGCCTTTTCCTGAATCTACCTTCTTCCACTCTGCGACCTCTCTAGTCAATCCAGAATAGAGCATCAAGACTTAACCTTAGCCTTAAGCCCAGGCACTGCATCTCCCCTGCTCTAAATAGTCTTCATTGACTCCCGTTTGCTGCAAGGTTTCAATTCAAATTGCTCTTCATCATCCACAAGGCTGTCTGGGCCCGGGGTCCACACTATCTTCAATTTTATCTTAATAAATACTCTCCCTCGAGGCCAATTCATTCCTCTGGCACCAACTCTTTGTGTGTAAAGCGTTTTGCTAAACAGAGGGTAGGTGGTCGCTCACTTTCCTCAGCTGGCTTCCTCCCATATTGAACAGCCTCCTCCTGTCTCTGTGCCTTGAGCAGGACTTTCTTAAATTCAGAAAGCTCCTCAAGACCTTCCTCTTCACTTCCTCCTTCCCTTCTTCTCTTCTCTTCCAATCCACAGTTGCTGTGATTGGTGTCGGGCCCCTGACCTCCCACGCCCCATTGACCCAGAATCTGTCTTCCCACAGCACTTGACTTGGCACACTCTCCGCCCTGGCGTATTGCACTTACTCCTAATGTGGCCCTTTACAATGTAGCACTGAAGAACCGAAGCACTTAATCTGTGGCTCTTTTCCTTGCTGTACTTGCATGTTCTGAATACTCACAAGGCATTGGAAGTTCATCCAACCTCCTTTTCCCTCCACTGCTCTTATTTTTTATTGCCCCCTGTTCACCCTGTGGGGCTTTGAAACAGTATTTTACTTGCTGTAAAAGCACCTAACAAGCATACAATAAATAGATAAAATAAATAAATGTCAACTAATGACGTTAATGTAACCAAGCACATTTCAAGACACACTGATAATAAGAAAAATGTATCAATATTGTTATTATGTAGAAGGAAACAACGTCTTTTCAAGAACAGATAAACTAGAACTTCTTCGAGTTTTTATACAGAGAATACAAATATTTATAAACAAATGTTTCACTCTTGAGTCTTCAGAAATATTTTGAGAAGTGTGATATTAAAATCTCGGAATGTGGAAGCATTTTCTCCAAAAAATTAGAATAGAGGAAATAATCAGACAAGCCTTCAATATGAAAAGAAAATTAATTAAGGTTAATTAATGTCACAGCGCCATTCCACACAAAGCTACAAACAGTTTGTGTACTTACACAACACAACCTTTGTGAAGTCTTTGGTTGAGAATGGAAACACACTTCTAATAAAGAGAGATAATTTATTGAAGAGAGTTGCATTCAACAATGGCATGTAACCCTTGCTCTTAACGAGCGTGGACATAGCTATGAAGTACAAAATGGTGTGATTTTTGGAAAAGAAGAAATCCGTAAGGCAGTCACTACTGAAGTAGAACCTTAAGGACAGGGTGCAACAAAGCAACAATAGAAACTCAAGTATGAACATGTAATTCTTTGTCCATTTTTTGCAGGTTTTCTTGTAGAGTGTTAAAGAGATTTTTGCAAGTGTTGCACGAAAAGGATAATGTACAAAGATGTATCAAGATGTTGCAGAGACTGTGAATTACATTAAAAAAACTGGACTTCTGGGTCACTCTCTAGCTTGTCTTGATAAAAGCAGATGTAAGAGTCAGTTTCATCATATATGGATACTGGAAACACATCATAGAAAATGTTGTATCTTCTTGTTAAATTGTATTAATGCAAAACACTATCCATGTCCTCTATACATTTAAATAAAACACTGACAACTAGAACTTTAAAAAAGTTTACTTTCTACACTTCAGATGATAAACATAACTAATTTAAAAATTATGTATATGTATATGAAATACTTACAGGAAGTGGAAATGATGCTCCTATGCTTTCAAAGGATCTCATTTTTCAAGAGTACAAAATAGGTATCACAATATTTGGGTTGTCTTCAAGAGAAAGACATGAGATTGTGCGAGTGTCTTGTTGATGCATATTCTATAAACCACAAGAACAACTAGTGTACATTGAGGAAAACGTTTACAGACACTTTAGAAGATGTTTGGAAATACCTTTACCTGTATTTGTTTGTAAAAGAGTGATTTGACACAAGTGAGGCACTATGTTTGTAGACACTGGGCCTCATTACGAGGTCGGCGGTAAGGGGTTAATGGCGCCGGTAAGGATGCCGGTGCCGTTAACCCCTTGCCACCATATTCCGAGGTCCTTTAGCGGGTCCCGTGGGTCCTTTAGTGGGAGCCGCTAAAGGACCAGGGAGCTAATAACGGGCCCGTTATGGGGGCCCCCCCTATGGGGGCTCAAAATGGAATCGGGATGGCTTCCCTGAATAGGGAAATACTGGGTCCTCCAAGGTTGGAATGACCCGGTAAGTTCCCATTCAGGGAACCCGGACCGGGTATGAGGTAAGGGGGTAGCCATGGTGCTAATAGCACCATGGCTACCTCCAAACTTGGAATGAGGCCCACTGTGTCAGGGTTTACCAAACTGTCTGGAATGACACGGTAGTGCTTAAAATTCTAATTTTGCTTCAAGGGTTGAAAATGTTTGTAGTGATATCATTGCAAACTGTTTTTCCTTTCCAAGTTATTGTTAAATTACAAACAAAGGTCAATAAACTGCTTAAGAAATCATTAGTGTAAGGTATGGGAGGCAAGATTGTCTGTTTGCGTCTCAATTTGCAAGAAAATGTCAATACTCTAGGAGTGAAACGTGACATTGCAGAGTCATTGCAGAAGACAGAGTGCACATGTCTCTGGCAGAATTGAGTGCCATGGACCCTGTAAGTGTATCACAATTCTTTCATCACAGATTTATAGCCATCTTACATGTTCTATGTAATAAAGAAAATGCTCTACTAGGTACTGTGGAATATTTATTTTGGAGGAAAGACTATCAGGCATGTGCAGCTCTATGTATATCCATATGCTGTTGTTTTGGCTTAAAGATGCACCTCAGTTTGGTAAAGAAAGTGATGGAGTTTATGGAAAAATGTATTCCGTGATCCATCCCTGCTCAGCATGGCAATGCTGATCTACAGAACAAGGTGGAAAGGTTGCACAGGAACCCATGTAGGAAGTACTGTGAGAAAACATATAGAAATAAATACAAGTACTTCACTAAGTGCAAATTTGGCTTTCCAGGGCCTGTGACACCAGTTGGTGGAGAAAATAGTCTAATTTCATGTGTTCGATACCATGTTACTGGTAAGTCACTGAGGAATATGTATCATTTAATAAGAGATAAGAAATGCCAATGTAGTAATTATTACAATACTGTCTTCCTCAGCTTTGGAATGCAAATACTGATGTACGGTGTATTGCAGGTGAAACCACAGCTGGAACTCTTTATGTTACAGTGTACATGACAAAAGCTGAAAAGAGCAATGCAGCTTAATTATGAGCAGACTTAATAGTAGACAAAAAGTCTTAGTCAAAAATGTCTAAGCTTTGATCTGAAGATGCTCTCACATAAAGAGTGTGGAAGCTATGAAGCTGCAGATCAGCTTATTAGTTTGCCATTTTATGCACACAACAGTATTGAACAGTGATTAGGTCTTGGCCCAGCCACAACAAAAATGGGTACTGAAGCCTTTGAATGAAATTCAGCAGTTAGCTGAACGAGTACCTAATAGTACAGAGATTTTTTTTTTAAAAACCTTGATTGATATCTTTTATCCAAATAGGTCTGCAGAGTTGGAAAATTTTGCAGAATGCTACTCATATTGAAATAGTGAAGCAGGCAGAGACAGTGGATGGTTTGAAGTACATTGGTGTCTAGAGAGACATGAAAAGCGAAGTCTCATCAACCACATGAAACTGTCTTGCCAAACTGAAGAGAAAAAGGAATTATTTTATTTTTGACTTTTGCAGTTGTGTGTCTCATGGCGGGAAGAGAGTGATTTGCTTGCAAGTTTTCAAACCTTTGTACAAAAATGTTCTGCTGAAAATGACTTAACTACATATCCAAAGTTCAAACAGTTTTTAGACTTACTGGAAAAAGACCAACGTGAAGAAGACATTTTGGCAGCTACATTGGCAAAAGAGACTCCTGAAGGCGGTCAAGATTCCGCAGAAGGAAGTCAAAATGCTCTAGGTGAGCCAATTATTCAAACTGATGTTGAGCTTGCTATGAAATAAATGGAAAGTACAGTGCAACAGACTAAAGTTGCAGATGCAGGTTATGAGAAATTAGTAAGTAAACTTAATTTAGGTTGAAAAGAAGTGTGTAAGAAAGACAAGATTTTCACAGCTTGCAACACGACAAGCGTGCATGTTCTTGTGTCCAATTCAAACCCTATTGATGTATGTTAGTGAACAAGTAGGAACAGGAACATCTTTTTTTAATTCATTCATTGAGAGCAATGATACAAAATGTAACCAATTGCTCTATGTCCTGTATTGTAACTGCTCAAACAGGTTAATTGGTTTTTAACATAAGGGGTGTTACTTTCAATCATTTGTTGAACTGTGGAGCATGACAATAAAAATGAGAATCAAAATTTGGTATCCCTTGCAGCACAAGAAGTAGGTAAGATCCTTAGAAAATTAAATACCTTGATTGTAGAGGAAGTAATTGTAATTGTAATTGTTTATGTGTACAGCTCTCACACACGTTTGAAGTGATTCAAAGCTTCAATGTAAGCAAGATGTCTAACCTGCGTTTGCCATTGTGCGGAGGACTTCTTGTGATACAGACCGATCACAGACAAAAACTTGTCAGAGGGAAACCTGTCCGGAACTACCATTCCCGAAAAGCGGCTGCTTCCCCGGTACTCAAATATGATACAGTAACCAACAACTATATAACAACTGCCATTTTACAAGAATGCTCATTTGGCTACTAATTACGTCTATAGGATGAACAATTTTTTGAGTTGCTCGCACAAAAATTCATGAATGCTCCAAAAATATAACTCTTTTGTTCCGACAAATTGTAATACAACCTGATGGTATATTATTTTGTTATGCACCCTGAGGACGACCTTTGTTAGGGTTGAAACACGTGTGGTGTGGTACATATGATATGATATATGTGTTATACAAAAGTGGCATGGTACATAACAATCTGCATCAATCTTAATACAGAAGGAGTTTAAATACTTACCTGGACTCAAAGTGCATTTCATTTTTATTTGTTTGAGTTGCCAACACACCATTTATTATTTGAGTGGTTAATGTGAATAGATATGATTGGATGGTAGAGCGCATCCGGTGAGGTCAGTACTTTTCCCCTCATATGTTCACTATATAGGCGGTATATATCTCACGGTTGCAGCTAGCTTTTGAAACATATATATATATACTAGCTTTCATTTTCCTTTTGATGTGCGCACACCCACATTGGAGGCCTTTTTGTTTCCACAAATCTTCACAGTTCTAATTTGATTCTAGCTATCATTCACTTGTGAATGCAAGAAGTGTTGAGACTGACTACAATTTTTTGTTTGGAGGTAAACGTGTCCTTGTTTTTGGAGATTGGAGATTTGTTACAATTAACTCCTATGAAAGGTCAAGATGCTGCAATCTAAGGAAAGTCAACAGGAAAAGGTAGCATTGATAATGTCAATCTTTGGAATTGTTTTAAATTCCAGGAACCTACCACTAATATGAGGCAATCTGTACACTTAATGTATGCAGACATATTTAAACAGATTTGTATTGGGATCCTTGAATAGATTATGAAAACAGTTTTAAAAGGAAGACTGATTTCTGACATGTCTCACGCAGGTTGTAATGCACCTGAAGTCATCTTGACTCTTCAATAGAAGAACATAGCTTGTGTTGCATTGATATGTACGCTAGGAAAGTATAACAAGTGCAACTCTACAATGCTGTTCTCGGAGAAGCAAGACATTGTAGAGATTAAATGATGTGATGTTTTAGATGGCCATTTTATGTCACTAGAGTTAGATAAAAGAAAAAAAGGCTTGGTTAATTCAATTAGTTCTCTTGCTAAGACAGCCGGTTTAGAATCAGTTCAAAACTGTGCATCAATGCACGAGTAATGTAAAAGATGAACTTGAATGTATTCATTGGTCTAGTCACTGGGGCAATGGGAAGAGTGGTTGCATTTCAAACTGTTCATCACAGTACAAACATAGAACATATGTGTGTGAAGTTTGATTGTGTAGAGGAACCTCATCTGATTTCAGAGACCTCTGCATGTTCTATGCTTTTTAAGGACACATTTGTGAAAAGAGCACAATTTCCATTGTGCTCAAGCAGCAACTATTCATAAATCACAAGGTTTGACTTTATAAGCAGCACTAATTGACATTGGTCACACAGTGTTCCAAGAAAGAATGTCATATGTAGCCCTGTCCTGTGTAAACAATATTGATGTTTTAATTTTAAGAAACTTGATTAATCAAAAGTGACAGCTGACATGTCCTGCATTGAAGAATATAATAGAGTGTGTTTACTGTATGTTACTCACCTTATCCCTATGTCTCTTCCTGCTGATCTTGTAGGAAGAACACCTAAGCAACCAGGCCACTGTGTTTCAATCCACAGACCCCAGCGGCAGAAGCTCATACATTAGTCCTAGGTTTCTTGATATTTCGCCAAAGGTGAGATTTCACAAATACATTCTAGGGCCTAACAACACCCACAATCAGATGCATAACAGGCCATACCAGGCAGTGGGGGCCAGAGTAGGTTTGACCCTGCCACAATGGTATATGGCAATCAGGCAAGACCGTTCATTGTAAATGGAAGTCAACAAGGGGAACATTATCAGTCAAATGAGAGACAGAATGCAACCTATAGCACAAGTCTTTATGGTCAGTCCTCTCCACAGTTAAACCATGGACAGAGGACGGTCACCCCACATTCCCCACCTCCACTGTCCTGGGAATTCAGGTGAAACCCAAACAGAAATCTGTCTCCGGAAAAGAGACGAAAAAGGCCTGATCAATTTCAATTCAACCAGCACTGGCCCAGAACACAGAGAGATGAGTTTAGGGATATGGAGTTTAGGGATTTCAGTACTTGCAGCCACAAGTACAAATTATGTCTGAGTATACAGGAAAACTGTGCGGAGTGCAGACACAGCATCTGAGTGAGAGTGCAGAATGTCACAAGTAGCAACAAATGTCTACGCAGCTAGGGTGCCCATAATGAAAGCACAAACAGTAATTATTCACCATCGAATGAACAAACTGTCTAGTGATTTAAAACCAAGAAAACAAGTGAATAATAATGAAATAGGAAATGAAAACACACACAAGAAGGGAGTGGGGTTTAATTAAAAGTTCAATCAAACCATTCGTGTGTGTGAAGACGAGAAAGAGGGAAAACAGAAATACAAAGGAAGAAGCCAAAGAGCAAAGGATCAGAAGACAGTTTAAAAAGGCAATGCAACATGAAATGAATGAACTAGTAGGTGAAAATAGTAAAACAAATGAAAGAGTCTCATTCCCTGACAATTCTAACAATGATCATATCTTCACAGAAATTAACATTTTGCGAAAGAAAGGTATGGATTAGTTCCCTGAGGAGTATTTTGAGCCACAGATATTCTATGAGGCAGAAATAACAGGTATGGTAAAGGAAATAGGTAAGTATCATACACAAGATGCTGGTGTTCTGCGACGCAATGCTAATGGGTACGCAAAACAGTTGTCCAGAAGAGGAATGGAGTGAGAACAAAAGGTTGTCCTCATATGGAAGGGGGGCGATCGGTGGCAAAGATCCAGATGAATCCTCTGGACAGAATAATAAGCAGAGACATCAGAGAAATGGAAGATGATATGGGTATCCAGGGAGTAAAATGTAATTTTATATTCCCCATTGACTAGCAAGAAGCCAGGCAGGCCTAAACAAAATAAGCCCTGAAATCAGCAACAATTCACACTTCCTTTGCATACTTAAAGAATGTGAGCAAAGTTATTCATTCCCCATTCCCATTGAAGAGCCATGTATTGTTTTTGCAGTGGTGGACACAGGCGTGCAGGCAACCATGATGTCAGGGAAACAATTGGACAGCATAAATTAAGGGAGACCCCTAAAAGACATGCTGACATTGAGACACATTGAAGGCCCTGTGAATAGTTTCTATGGGGAAGAAATACCAGTGGAAGGTGCCACTGAAGTTGACATCAAGGTAGGGAAGGAAAGACTGAGACAAGAGGTGCTGGTCACACCCATTGAAGAGAACCCATTGCCTTAAGGGACTGTCACCACCTCATTGATGGGGTAAATGGGATGTTATGATCTTTGGCCAAAAAGCCCCTGAAACCTAAAAAAAATATTGAACCAGAGTAGCAATGCAAAAGAATGCCACATCGTTGGAACATCAGCGAAAGCAGTTTAAGTGTATCTACAGAATGGCTATACTCTTAGTGCCACTGTCTTTCTCATGTGCCAGGGTGAAATACAAGGAGAAAAAGAAAAGCAATCTTTAGAGATTTACTTGGACCCCAAGAAAAATTGGTGAACACATATAGCTGAAATCACATTGCATTTTTATCTAAGTAAAGAAGACTGTGAACAAAATACTGCTACAGAGTCAGATCAGGAAAACTATGTCAACCATTGCTGTGCATGTGATTGGGCATCCAGAAATGACTGAAGCATTGCTGGCTCTTGAGCAGGAAAGGAGTTTCATTAATCATTACACTGTGGTTAATAATAAGCCATGCTCAGATGTCTTAGGGTTCGTAGTGCTATATAAGTGCAAATTATTAAATTATTATTAATGAGAATGTGTTCAAACAAACACTTCAAAGAGAAGAGATACGAAGCTTTGTACAAAAAAAATTAACACACTTTTGGTTTAGACGGCCCTGATTTGGGATAGAGAATTGTGGGAAGATGCATGTTGAGGCTCACAATAGGATTCAAAGTATTCATAACAATGTATGGATTTTAAGAGGAACCAAAGCCAAATTCTATTTGGGAAATGATATCATGCACAGAACGTCTATGGTTTTAGATTTCTTGAATCAAAAAGTTTGGTCTAGGCTGGATGCAACGGAACCGTAATTTTAGGACAGAAGGCAAGCTTACCATTGTGCACAAATAATGGCATATGCAATTGAACTACAAGTAAAGAAGGGTGTTATCATTCCCGCTCTCACAACGCAATTCACAATAGCATGAAAATATGGAAAGGGACAACAGATGAGAGGGCCCGATGCATTTGTGTGTCTCAAAGAATCCATTAGTGCACCGGGGCTGCAATGTGAATTTACACCTTTGGTGGAAGTTGGGGATGGTCTCATTCGGATTCTGGTGAATAACTAAGAATGTCAGGATGTTAATTTGTAAAAAGGGACACCATTTGGGATGCAATGCAAGCATCCCACTACCCTGCAGATTTAAACATTCTAATCATTGGGAATATTCCGGAAAGTTATATCACATCACTTGGTGAACTGCCTGAGTCTTTAGATTCTATGTAAAATGGGATGGTTTTTTTTTTTAAATACAGTCATTATACCCTTATGAAACAAAAGATGTGATTTGTTATCATGTAGATGATTGAATCCTGTTTCAGGTGGAAGAAAATGAGGAGGAAAACAGCGAATTGAAGTAGAGGCTGAAATGCAAAGATACTTGAGAGGGGTATCTCTCAAAAGGGATACCACCACACAGTTAGAAGAAAGTACTGACATTCCTTCTTAATAGTATTTCCCATAATGCTCTAAAAAGGTAGAGGAGCACATTCAAGCTGCAGATGCTTACACAATTGAAGAGCAGAACGATCAGTTGAGGAAAATAATCATGGCATTTAAAGAGTTACTGGCTAAAGACAGACACCTATGATTGTGGGTGCACTGATGTGCATGTTGATACACTGCTAGAAGGATATGGAAGGTAGCCTGTATTTGTGCAACAATATAGGCTACCTTTGGCTTTTCAGAATCCTTGACATTAATAATCAAAAATGTATAACCCAGAGGAATCATTAGACCCATTCACAGTACTTCAAATACACCCATAATAGGTGTGCTAACGCCCAATGGTCAGGCTTGAGGGAACTAAATAAGAGGGTACCAGTGTCAAGATGCCTCTTTCATTTATTGATCAGGGCCTTTCACAGATTCAAGGGTCAAAGATATTTACAACTTTGGATTTTACAGCAGGGTATTGGTGTGTGCCCCTAGTTGAAGATATACACAATCTATTTGCCTTTTAAATTGGTTGACTACAGTATGCATGGAATCGTACTCCTTTCTGGTACATCAATAGTGGGAGTGAATTAGGGAAATTTCTGATCAAAGCACTCCCAGAGTGGGGAACTGTGATCTATGTGGATGATTTCTTTATATAAATAGGGTTCACAGATCAGTGTATGTTAGTAGTCTTATATAAAAAACATAGTTCAAATAACAAAACTATTGCATATGCCAGCAAAGCACTGTCACAGGTAGAAACAATATTTAGCGAATGTTAAAAGGGACTTTAGAACACTGTATGGGCATTACAGCATTTCTGAGCCATTATTCAGGGGGAGTGGGTAATTGTTGAAACAAACCATAAGCTCTACACATTTTGCAGAGTAAAAGAATCAGACCAGGGAACTTAGCTTAGACAATAATCACATTATGGACATTGGAATTGGAGGGATTCCCAGGGGAAATTAGATATGGAGAGAATAAAAAGAGCCCATTTGATGATGGGCTGTCTGTCTTACATGACTGTGCAGCTGTGTGTGCCACAGAAGAGTCAGAGTTAGAAACACATTTGGCAGAATTTGAACAATCCCCACACAAGGCATTCAATGAAGAGGCGTGTAGGTATCTCCCAACCGTGTACATATATGGATGTGCATATTACGTGGGGGAGTGACTATGAAAAAGAGTTGGTGGCAGGAATAGGGAATGTGTGGGTCAAATGTAATGGCATCCCAAGAGTAAGTACAAGGCTAGTTTCCAAAATCAGTCAAGTTACAGAATTGGCTGCCATTTATAAGGCAATATCCACAGCCGTAGAAAATGGATTTAAAGAAAATGTCTTAGTTACCAATTCTGATTGTGCCCGAAACAGTTTGGTGGAATACTTACCGGGGTGGAAATGGAGATGAATGATCACATGTAACAAAAAAACACTCAAACATGGAAAACTGATTCCAGCCATTGATAATCTGGTATCTGAGAATGATATGATAATTCACTGGAGAAAGATGCGTTGCCATTTAAACATACCAGTGGAACACAAAAAAGGGAATGACAAAGCAGATTGGTTGGCAGTGAGCATCTGCTTAGTGAAATCCAAGTGGATGTGATAACATGCTCCAAATCTCAGGGAACAGTTGATCAGCCTGTGGTTCAGTGGAGTTCTGATACATTGAACCAGGATTTAATCAAGGCACACAAAGAAGACCCTGCTTTACGTCTGATCTACAATCATTTGTTTGATGCAGAGCAAAATCCTTTAACAGAGGAGGACTGCAAAGGGAGTGAGGAATTGAGGATGTTGTGAAAGAAAAAACAGTCACTTACTATTGAAAGATGGACTTTTAGTTCGAGAATATGTGTCAGGCCTGTTACATCATGTTCCTGATGCTGTAAAAGCAAGACAAAGGGGTTCACAGAAAACATTGGAAATAGTAAAGGAATATGCCTATTGGCCACATATGTCCCAATACGTGTAGCTGTATACTTGAGGATGTCTAGTGTGTGCAGTTTCAGCCTCTCTCTAAAAAAAATAGAGTGATATTCATGAAAAGATGTCTGAAACTACCCTGGTCAGATTTGCACATACATTTAATTGGCCCAGTCCAAAGATCAGCACAGGGAAACAGATATATGAGGACAGTGACATGTTTAATTTCTAAATGGTTGGAGTGCATTCCAGCACCTGCTGCAGTGCGCAAACAGTGGCCACATTACTATTGAATCACATTTTCTCTAGGTTTGGTTTCCCTCAAAGAATAGAATCAGACCATGGAAGGCATTTTACTAGTGCAGTGATCTAAGGAACTCATGGTGGCACCAGTAAAGACAGACACAAGTGATCACAGTCCAAGGGTGTTTATTAAACTATATAGGTGAGATGGAAACACACCTAATCTAAACCTAAATCTAAGATGGGATCAAGCTATGAACATCAAATAATAATAAGGCAGTCCTAGTGGCATTTAGACAAATAAAAGGGCCTATGCTAAAAAAAAAAGACTATTGCTAATCCTTACAACTAAATTCAAAAGAGTGTGGGATAAAGTTCATAAGAAAGAAGTGCTCACAAATGATAGTCAGGATTCTGTAGTAAGGGGGTCTCCCTTTCCCACATTTTGCACATAGGACAAGGTGGGACTCCGGAGCACAGCACACAATCGAGTTTTCTCAGTATGAGAATATAGTTCTGGTCTCAGGTATCAGGGTCTTCGGTGGATAAGTCTCTTTTCTACAAAGTCTCTTGCCTCCGAGGACCTGATGAGTTCAAAACAATAAACAAGAGTTCCTTCTTGATTGCTCTTCGGGTGATGATTCTCCACCCCCGGCCCCCCCTCTTCTGGCTTTGGACCCCTATCGAATATCAACCTCCCTCCACCGGGTTCACTATGGCTTGTATTTCACTAAGTTTCTCTGATGCACTCATATGTCAGTGGGTGATAGATTCTCCACCTCTGGATCGCCCTCTTCTGGGCTCAGACCCTTTCTGAATGTTGGTTTCCCTCTTCCAGGTTCACTATGAATTTTCTCAGATCAAGTTCATATGTGGTATTCAAAATTCTTAATGTCTTTTTAAACAGTTCACTCTGAACAACCCTCTTTTGGGCTTACTTTTTTTTTCAATACAAATGTTAATTGAGGCATCAGGCTTTGCCCCTTTTTTATCAGCATCCCTCCATCAGGTTCACTCTTGCCAAACACTCAATTCTTGCTCTTCCTCTCACCATGCAGGATTCATATCCCTTAGCTTTTCTATAATATGCCGGTCAAAGACTTTTGAATGTACAAGGGGGGGCTTGTGCCTTTGACTGCACCCTTGCAGGACCACTTTGACCTTCTTCTTGCATTCTTCACAAGGCCTTCTGGTATCAGTGTTTTTAATCAGATGAGGAATCACTCAGAGTCTTTCAATAAGCACTCTTGTTGTGCCGGACCCTTCTCCAGCTGGTTTTCCCCCAAGCCAATGGCAGTTCTTTTAACTTCTTTTAACTTGTCCTTTGCAATTTTCATTCAACACAGTTTGGTTTCTTATCAGTTCTTCCCTCGACTCACCAGCTGTGATGAACCACTTGGCTTTGCTTGTATCTGGAGTCAAGGAGAATACCACGGTAGCAAGTGTCTCTTTCTGTCCGGTTAACAGCATATTTGCGCTCCATGTACCTTTGACATATGCTGCAACACACATTGGCTATTGTTTGTTGTCTTATGGTTCTTTCCACAGAGGATTTGCGGGTCCGGTCAGAAAGGGCAAGGTTGCGTCTCACCTTGATACCCCTCTGGTTCTCTCTGCCTTTCTCCCCCTCTTGAACTGCTGCCCTGGGATAGCTGTCTTGTCTTGCTGACCAACTTGCTCGTATTGTGCTTTCGTGCTCCACCTTTTATCCACATGAGGAAGGGAAATGGCAGTCAGGTGTGCGTGATTCTGGTCAATTGTCTGACTTTGCCTGACCCTTGTGTTGGGACATGTCAGGTAAATGGCTCTATTATTAATCCTTTGTCTTCTGTGGTGTTCGGAAGTGTTTGTGTGAGAACAGGGGGGGTAGATAGTCTTCATATCCTACATGACAGGATCGGATAGAGGGGCTATGAGAACGGGGATACCGCTTCTCAATTTTCAGTGTCCCTCTTCCACTCCCCAAGGTCCCCCCATCCAGGTGATCCTCCCACACTGGTCTACCCTCAGGAACTGGATGCAATAGCGATGGCTGTGTCCTGGCCGCTTGATGACAGATGTCGGGGGACTAGTCAAGGAGACACCTTCAGGTTTCTCACAGTGATGACGAAGATGTGGCAAATTTTGGGAATGAAAAGGAAACAACATATTTTCAACTGCCCATTTTATTCTGGTGGTGTAGAACGATGAAATAGATCAATCATTGACAGTTTAAAAAAGTTTGTGGCTGAAGCAGGGTACAGTTAGGATTAGCAACGTTGTTTCCATCAAAGTCCACAAGCCTCAGACCACATGAAATTATGACAGGCAGGAAAATGATTTTACCACAACAGTTATTGTACTGGACTAATGAACACGTCCTAGTAAATGCATCCTCAATTCCTGAATATGTGGAAGATTTGAGAAAGCACTTACAGCATGCATTTACATTTACAGAGCAGAATTTGGAAAGAGCAGCTGAGAGTGCAAAATCATATTATGACAAGAAAACATCTGTGAGGGAACATGAAGTGGGCAACTAAGTGGTCAAATTAAATTTTGTAAAGGGCAAAAGGAAGGATGCCACATTTCTGGCATCCTGCTGTGGCCTGCACAACATTGTGGACAATGTTTCACATTTTGTGTACAGGATAATGGTGATGGAACGAGATCTGGCTGTGGAACAATGTGTCCGCATGAATCAGATAAAGCTGTTCCACTTGAAATATGAGGTTAAAATGATGGAACAGGCTGGAGAAACCATTAGGGAGTAAAAAGTGCAGCTGTTCCATTAAGAAATCAAGGTGAGTAAACCGATATGGTAAATCGTTCATGCAAGGATTGAAGGGATTAATCAGAGCACGTGTGCAGGAAAGTATGAACGTAAATTGTAAAAAAAGGGGCTAAAAATATATTTTTTTAAATCAATTGTAAATGAGGAACTGATGTGTTGTATAATGCACATATTTGTTTCCAGGAGGTGACAAAGGGAGATGTGGTTGTAAATGTTGTAGTTGTATGTTGTTTAATACACATATTTATTTACAGGTAGTTGCAAAGAAAAATGGAGTAGTATTGTGTAGAAAAAAGTAGTACTTTGCTTTATACATAATCTGTCTGTTTCTCTTCCAGTTTAGATTGCTAACTCATTTCCATCACCAGCGCCCCGTAGATGGGTGTTGACGGAGGAGGTCCCTGGAGGAGTCATCTGGATTGGAGGCCCTAGGACCAGAATCCCCTGGACCGAAAAAGAGGGGAGAAAAGAAGGAAGAAAGGAGTGTAAAGGAAGGATGATGCAGGGGATGGAAATCTGCATCTATATTGTAATGAAAGTAGTGGCATCAATACAGGCCTCTCGGGCAAACAGACACATGTTGCAAAATTGATGGGACCAGCATTGGGATATGCCACCACCAGTCTAATGAAGTTATCAGTTTCCATTCTTTCTTTACAATTTTTCCCATTTTGTTAACCTCTGTCCGATAAATAATATTTACATTTATTCCTATGTATGGACACTGGTTGAAATGTATTCCTAGGTATGGACATTTATTGTCACTTATCCCTGTATGGACTATTTTTGCTCATTTTTTAAATCTGTGGTCAATTACCATTTTTGTTTTATTTTTTAAAATGTGGTTGCTGCGATGTTTAACAGACCACATAGCTTTATGAAATAATGGTTTATTGTTGAGATATTAAGCCTGGTTATAAAGAAAAAGAAAAAAAAATAGACCAAATGCATATTTGCAGAAAAATTGGTGCAAAATGCATACTCACATATTTGATGCCATGGGACATGTGTGAATGATTGGTTATTTAGACAATAGTTGATATTTTATTGTTAGGTCAAAAAATAAAAGTGTGTTTTAACACATTGGGCCTCATTCCGAGTATGGCGGTAGGGGGTTAATGGCACCGGTAAGGATGCCGGTGTCGTTAACCCCCTACCGCCACATTCCAAGGTGCTTTAGCGGGTCCCACCAGGAACGGCTGGTCTGACCAGTCGTTCTTAGCAGGACCTGTTAAGGGACCTTGGAGCTAATAACGGGCCTGCAATTTGCAGGCCCGTTATTAGCTCCTTCCCCATTCCCATTGAGCCCTATGGGGGCTCAAATGGGAATGGGGAATGGTTTTCTGAATGGGGACTTACCGGGTTCTCCAAGGTTGAAATGATCCGGTAAGTCCCCATTCAGAGACACCGGACCTGGGTTTGGAGGCAGCCATGGTGGTGCTTCTAGCACCATGGCTACCTTCAAACTCGTAATGACCCCCATTGTCATCTTATGTGCTGAGAATCACATGGGTTGGTGGAGGCACAGCTAGGATTACTGTTTCTCTAGAGGCATTTTTTTATTCAGGTCCTTACAGAAACAAAGGGGGGATGATGGGATGATTACTGCACAAGTTGCAACTATGCACTAATTTAAGTGGCGTAGCTGAAATGAATAGGCGTAATTTGCACTATGCAAAAATAGTGCTAATCTGATGTTACGTATGACTTAGTGCTAGAATCAAACTAAGAAAGGGGTGATTTTGGAGTTAGCTCAGCCAGCATAGTGCAGCATAGGGACTAACAATTAACATGACTAATTACTAACCCACTATTCTTAACAAACTAAACTAATTAGACTGGGGTTTAGGCCATAGCCCAGCTGTAGGCTGGGGGTGCATGAACTTGCACCGCAACATTGGTTTAGAAAATGAATGCACAAAGTAAAAGTTGTTCTGCAGTGTCATGAACATGAGGCAGTATGCAATGAGACAGACAATTGCATTTGCAGGAACAGTCCTTTCTTTGTATAAGATGTCAGGATATGAATATTGCATATTCCTCCTGGCATGGAAAAAATGGTCTGTACAGAGGTGACGCTGAAGAAGGAGAAAGAGTTTGAAAAATGATTAGGCATTGGCTTAAGGGAGGCGATGTAAATTGATTGCATCACGGCAGGAGGCAGGGACAATTATATGGATTCCGTAGGTAAATGTAAGTGGGACAGAAGCAAAAGAGGGATGTAAAAGGCAGAGAAGGAGGAATGTCAAGGACTTGGTGAGGAAAAGATTGAATGGGAGAAGAAGGAGCCAAAGAAAAAAAAGGCGAGATTGAGTGATATCGGGCTGGCAGCTGCAGTCTGTGTGGGGAGTGGTAGCTGTGATGGTCCAGTGCTGGCAGAAGGTGGGAGCCGGGGGATCTGCTCGGAGCTCTGAGTGGGAGCTGACAGTGAGAGAGACGACTCGTTTCTTAGGAGGCATCTCTCCGCCGGCTCTGCAGATAAAGTGCTGGTGAGATCTTTGGAAGCATAAGCGACAAATAAGAGTGATTGATATCTATTTAGAGTTATTAATATTATTGTAATTAGTGAAGTGTCAGATTAGGCTAATGGAAAAACCCGTCTACTCTTCATGCATCAGAGAACAGAGCTTTTTTCTCTGTACAGATAATCATTGTTGGAAAGTGGGAGTTGTAGGCCTGCAGAAACATAAGTTATAATTCAAGGTTGCATATAAAATGCATGCGCTCTGCTCGGTTTTCCAAAATAGAAGCCAGTTTCGCTGTACGCGAAAGGGGAGGTATTGTCAATGTACTATGATTATAAACGCACCATCATGTTATGAAAACTGCATTTTTCTGACCTGCATTTAGACTGTTTTTACTTTTGTTTGGCATATGTTATGAGATGCAACGCTAAAGTCTTCAAAGTGTTTGTTATATTCTGTTTTGATAACTGAAGATAAAGAAGGCCAAAGGGCATTATTGTGAAAACCATTTGTGATCTTTTTATTTCATTGTACATAGACTGTGGTGCCTGGTCCATCTGAATTGTTAGTACCAAAGTTTAGTGTGTTTAGGTTGCACTAAGTTTAGCATTGCCTTAGTCAAAGTGTCCCGCATAAAATGGTATGAGCTAGTTTCCCATGTTATAGAAAATGACAATCAGAGACACTTTGTTGCTCATTGTTGCCTGTTCCTGCATATGGCGAAAGTAATCTAGAGATACGGAATTCCCTATAGATCGAGCCCAAATCAAACATCTGGACCCATATAATCAGATCACTGGTTGCAAAACATTTGTGGGAGAAAAATACGCACTGTTTTGCAAGTTAGGTTTATGATCCTGAAGGTTGTTAAACCTTTGTGTAGAAGAGGAGATGTTCCTACACATCTTGCACAAAGTGCAATGTACTGGGTACACCTGTTGGATATGTTACATTCCAAGACTATGGGCCTCATTACGAGTGTGGATGTAGCCATGGAGCTACTAGCCATGGAGCTACTAGCTCCATGGCTGCCTCCAAACCGGGCTCCTTTTCCGGGTTCCTGCAATGGGGACTTACCTGGTCATTCCAACATAGGAGGACCCAGTAAGTCCTCCTTGCAGGAACCATTCCCCATTCCCATTTGAGCCCCCATAGGGCTCAATGTGAATGGGGATCGAGGTAACAGCGGGCACATTATAAGTGTCTCGTTGTTACCTCCTTCTTCCCCTCACATGACCCGGAAAGCACGCCTGTTTTTACCAGGTGTTAGATCCTGGTCCCGAAATGGGAACCCTGTAATCAGCCCTGACAGAATGAAGGGGGCCGGTCCCGTACCGGCCCTCTTCATTCCGTGAGCGCAAGCCTCCTAATTAGGCCCTATGAAAAGAGTTCAGCCTTCACTGTTTTATCTGAAGGATATATACCAGTTGCTAGATATAGGTGTGAAAAACAATTGTATACTTGGGTAACAATGCTAGCATATGATACTACAGGCATTGTAAGCTATTTGGACTACTTGTGAACTAGTTACAGAGTGCACAAAATATGCACAAAATATTGGAATCATAAGAACTTGTCCAATAGGATGAATGGATAGCCTATCGGTGCTATATAAATCATTTGTGATGTTAAAATTCGTTGTATATTTGACTCATGTATTTGGAATTGATCATACTCTGGATAGAACGTGGGGGAAACCCTTATTAGAATATGGTTCCTAAATTGTAACATGAAGCTGTTATGAAATTGCTATTACTTTCCACTAGCAAACTCATTGTTTGGGTTTCACTATCTAGATTGTATATTAGGAAGAGGATCATGAAGGGGCTTTATTTTTTATAAGATCTATGAATGGGGTAGACTGAGATTTCTTATAGAGTTGTACCCCCTGAATGAGTGAATGTAAAGTGAAATGAGGCTGATTTTTATTGTAATGTTTATTAATTTCTATTGGTTGATCTCTGGTTCTGACTGTCACCAGCATTTACATTTCTTTCCAAAAAGCTTTTGCATATTTTCTCATTTCTTAATTTATTTATTTTGTGTGTGTGTGGTATTGTGTTTTGGTTTTTGGTACCAATGCAAATGGTGTATGGTATGTGCTGTTAATTGATATATTAACTTCAGTGCCTGGGGGCACGCTTAAGATAGCTGCCATATTTCATATTAAGACCAGAACGTAGATTGTCAGCTGACCATATATGTGTCACAACAAATGACTTATGCGTAAACTACCCATATCACTTAGAGATTGTTGAGCAAGAGGACACAAAGGCAGGGCCTTCATAGAAATATAACGGTAAGCACCTCTACGGCAACATTAGATGCACATGCTTTAGTCATACATATGCATCTTCAGTCACTAACGCAGGAAGGGTTTCTTTACTTGACTTGCAAGAGTCAGTGTTGTGAGCTGGTATGGTCTGGACTGGCATCCATACAATGCTCTATACAGTGAAATGTAACGAGGCGAACCTGCCGTCATTTCTTAATTTATTGAAGCTGGGGGACTTGGTGAAATTAACAGGCTAACTTGAAATTAGTGTATGCACTTCTGGGGAGGCCCTGAAGGTATGTATAAAGTGGCATTGCTTGGGGACAATCTGTGACTTCTTTATGGTTGTTCTTTCATAACGGGGGGCGCTGCTTACTTAGCACTGGATATACTTTTTTGATTTGTCCTTGTTTCCCTTTGGTTATTTAAACCTTATAGACCACCACAAGGAATGTTTACATGCTATTTTACAAATTGGAATTCATTTTGTCTCCACACAAGGGGGTCCGGTATATTTGGTTATTTTTTGTATGTGTGTTATTCACTGGTGTGCGGTCCTTTGTATTGAGCAACAGGGGGGACATTTATTAGTTGTCTTCTTTAAGAATTTTTTGTTTAATTTTACTTTTATTGGAGATGTTAGGTTGGTGTGATAGATTAGAACACCAGTGGTGGAGATATGCCTTTACACTTTGTGCAGCTCATTTGGGGATGATGATCACTAAGTAGGTGGCCCTTGAAGCCTCTATTTGAAACTAGGGTGTTTGAATGTTTTTATTTTTTGGCAAATCAGTAACACATTGAATCATATGTAGAATGGTTTACTGATATGAGATGATATGATTTGATATGGCATTTATAAAGCGCCTGTACATAAGTGTTTCTATGTGCCACAAGACAAGGGAGGTAAGACATAGGATCCGGGCAGCATGGCTCTGGGTAAATGCAGCAAGGGTAGCGCAGCTCTTAGAAAGTGTGAGGAGGCCGCCCCTACATGTGCAGTTGGCCCGGCAATAGTCAAAGGAAGACTGGTCTTGGAGGAGCCTTGTACCCAGTGATACTCTGAGGGAACCAAGCAACCAGTTGGCGCAGCAGACAGGTAAATTAGCAGGGGAGAAATAGGGAGATGGCAGAGGAGAAAAGGAGGCTCTTGAGCAGCTTCCGGAACTTCAGGTGGTCCAGCTCAAGTCTGAGAGGGGTAACGAGGCCGTACCATAGGGAGGCACCTGCAGAGGAGAGATAGCTACCCCCCCATTCTTTGCTTGGAGAAGTGTCTGACCCTCAGAGAGTTGGAGCTAGCTGAGGGAAGGTATCAAGAAGGAAATTATTTCAGAAGAGAGAGTTGGATGTAGTGTGGGCCCCTGCCCTAGAAAGACTTGTGGACAATGCAGAGGGTCTTGAACTTGATACTTGCAGTCACCGGGAGCCAGTGGAGAGGCTGAAGAGATACAGCCCCTGGGCTTAAGTGCAAGGATACGTCTTGCAGTCCTGTTCTGGATTAGTTGCATGGGCGCAAGAATAGAGATAGGCAGATTGATGAAGAAACTGTTTCTGTAGTCCATCCTGGAGAGAACCAGGGCTCTGGAGGCAGTGGGGGAAAGTGAGGAAAGGTAGAATACCGCTGAGAAGGTGCAGCTGGAAGTGGTACTTTTTGGCAAGGTCTGTGATGTGAAGAGAGAAGGAGAGTGTGAAGTCAAAGATGACATAAAGGTTTTTTGCCTCAGAGGAGGGCAAGGGTATAGGGTTGATTGTAATTGATCTATTTGTTCATACTTACAGCTGTGCTCCTGAAAAAGGGGGGAATGTCCCCAAAAGGTGTTAAGCTACCGGTTTGATATATGAATAATAAAGAAGCTTCATTCAAGCCAATATAACTATATTTTAATTGTTTCTATTCCTGAGTACAATTGTAAAAAACATGATGTAGTGTAATGTTTCAAAACAAATTCTCAGAGCTGTATTATCAGCATTAAGGTGTGCAGGGGGTGGGAGTGGCCATAGATTGGATATCATTTGTTCATGACGAGGAGGTGGTTTCAGGGGGATGAGGCCGAGGTTTGGGGGACTGGTATTATGTTGGACCTGTGGCAGGACAGGCCACTTTGCACAAGAGGGTAGGAGTAGACCAGTATATTCTTATGATCCCCACGCTTATCTTAGTGGACCCACATGTGCGCTTACATACAATCGGCCATCAAAAATGATTCCCCATTTGTCCCAGGCTTCACGGGTGCCTATCCCTGGACAATCATCACAGTTTCAGTATCTGATACCTTTACACCAGCAAATGCAGAACCCAGGTCCGAATTCCACACCAGCGTATATGCGGCAGCTAGCCCCACAGTCCCAGCTGAGCCCTGGAACAAGGACCCTCTGCCACATTGGTACAGTAGCCCATTACACTGGAACGAGTGTAATAGGAGGGGGGTGTTTTTCCACCTCTGGGTTGATCACCTATCCCCAATAGGTCAGCGCACAGAGAGTGCCGACAGGCACAGTCCTGTCAGTCACTGTCATCCTGGAAGAGGGACCCCAGGTAGGTGTGAGGATAGGTAGTGAAATATTCACCTTCATTGTATATGCGGGAGCTACAAAGTCCTGTATTAAGGAAGGTCACTTTCCCTTATCATGAAAAGCAATTGACATGCAGGAGTTCTCCGGGGCAATAGTGATGGCTCCGTTTACAGAAGGCTTACACATCAAGGTAGTTACCCAGAAGGTAGTAGCCCCATTTTAATTTTCAACAGATACCCCAGTGAACCTGCTAGGTAGAGACCTCCTGATTAAGCTAAACATGACTATTGCATTCACTAAGGATGGTGTAGTGTGCTCAACCCCAGGAAAATATCATGTTAGAGCCACTGTGATTACATGAGCACGTTATAGTGATGATGCTACCAGAGTGGTGCCTCTACATCCAGATTTGTTCTTGTATGGAGTAACAGTGTTGGTGGGATTGGTGCCAACAATAAAAGACAAAATGCTGAGAGTGCCAGTGGAGTTTGTGTTTAGGGCAGAATTCTCTCAGGAATATACCCCAGGTAACCTCACACTAGATCTAGAAGCAGTAATAATAAAAAAGACAAGGGACTGATGAGGAAGGAGGTGAGTGGTGCACGGTTTTGTGTATAGCTCCCACCAAGCCATTAAGAGGTTTTCTGATGAGCAGTTGTTCAAATATGTTGACACCGATGGAGAAATATGTACCCCTTGTCAGATCATGTTGCAGCAGAGAGAAGTACTGCACACTACACTTATTGTTAGACCAGTAGCCTCTCACTTACAGAAAGACATGGCACAAGTATCCAGCACCTTGTGGACTAGTAACCCAGGTTTATTGAAGAGCAAAGATGCCGTTTGCATAAAGCTGAAGCAGGGTTCAGTATCACCTATAGTTTGAAAATATCCATTATCCCGAGAGGCAGATGAAGGGATTTATCACACCATTGTGACATTATGGCAGCAGGGCATAATTGTACCATCCAAATCCCCCTGCAACATGCTATATATCCTGTCAACAAAGCAAAGGGTTCAAGTTGGAGAATGATGCAGGATCTTTGCCCTTTATAATAAATTGTAGAGGCACAATTTCAGATAATACTGAATTCTTCCACAATCCTTTGTAAAATACCCACTGAGTCTGTATTTGATTTGAAAAAAGATTTTTTCTCCATCCCATGGCACCCTGATTCTCAGTATCTCACTGTGTTTAGGTATCATGGGCCAGGATTTCAACACACTAGGCTTCCCCCTAAGGGCACTGTGAGTCCCCTAGTATTCTTAACAGAGTGTTGCATATGAATTTGAATAACATACACATTCAGAGTATCATCATTCAATATGTAGATGACCTTCTACTGTGTAGTAACACTGAAGAACAGTATAGAGAGGACTCAGTGACACTGTTGACATTACTTGCAGAAAAGGGGTACAAAGTGGACATGGACAAAATGCAGTAGGAGGGGATGTGGCTTGCAGTCATGGTGTAGGGCTGCTTCATGGCAAGGTTGTGCCAGATCCTCCATCATCTGATGGATATAAGGCAGACTCATTGTGCTAGATGGATCCACAAGGCTACATGATCTGTGGGAGTGCTAGTGAAACAGGATCCTGCCCAGAGAAGCTATCAGCTGTTGGGGATCACCTACAAAATGCTTTGTGAAATCTAAAGACTGGCTACCGAAAAAAAACATGATGGCGGCCGGAGGGGAGTTGCGGCAAGCACTGTGATATAAACAGCAGTGCATGACCAGGGGCACTTGCGTGCCGGAATTAGCCTCACGGTTGCTGTGGGATCCGATGGGACAGACCTGTGGGGTGGCACCCTACGAGTATCACAGTTGTGCCACGGAGCAAAGTTATGATGGCGGAGGTGTCTGAGAAAGGGTTCAGCCAGTGACGTGAGGAGCTGATGCTATTTTGAAACTCCCGCTGCACAGACAGCTTACTGCAGGAGAGCGGCCCGGGAGTTTATGCTCGCCCGAGGGGGAGAAAAGCACATGATGGTGAGTCAATTGCTTATGCTTGTTCGTACAGCAAGTGAGACATGTAAGGCGATGAATCTATAGTGGGCACATAAATGTTTCCGGCTATATTGCACCCCACTGGTGCTACATATACCTCTCAAGTGCTAGGAGGGAGCGTATGGTCTCCGTAAACCAGAACAAACACTGCAGGCCCTAACACAGCCGTTACCATTAACAGAGACTCCACAAACCTGTGAGGTCAGCTGGCGAAGGCGGACATAAGACAGAGGGAAGGAATAAACGGTGGGCTTATGCAAAGACAATACAGCATTTACCTTTGGATACTGGACAGTATCAGCCTCCTCTTGCTGCCACAGTAATTGGGGCGCTTCCAACGAAGCACTGATACTCTTCCCCAATGCTTCAATAACAAGAATCAGGGGGGGTGCTCCTCCCCTTCTGGCACAGACCCTGTGGGGCTGACCAACATTTCAAGTTCTGATACGGCAACTCTCAGTAAGGCAGAGCCTGGGAAACCAAGTAGGCAGCCAGCAGGGACAAGCAAGAAAGCAAGAGAGAGAAACGAGGGGGCAGCTGCTGCACAAAAAATAAGGTACTTCCTGCTTTACCTTCTCCTGCTGCCATAGAAAATAGTGCCACCTCATAGGAGCAAAGATACCCGAGCACTAAGCTATGAAAGAAGGAACCAGGGGTGTGTAAATCCTGCCTGCTGATCCACTAGAAGAGCACCTGAATCCATTTAAGGAGGGCATCCCCATGATACTCCATGCTTGCATCCTCCCTTTCCCGGCCCCACAATGGAATCAAGGCAGCGGAGGTACAGCCAAGGGGGGAACAGTGGGGTACATCACCACACCAAGATTATTCTAGAGCACTGCTAACAGAGACGGAAAGTCTGCCACTTAAGGAATAGTAGCATAGCACACCAAACAAGCTGAATTCCTCCTAAAATGTCAAAAGCGAAGAGCAACCAGACGACCTTCAACAGCTATGCCAAAATCCAGCCACAAATGCCTATTGAAAACATGGCAATGGCAGGAGACAAGACCATGGAAGTGGGAGACGCAATCAGCCAAATCCTACTGGCTATAGCAGAATTGAAGGCCTCACTAGGCTCAAAGATAGAAGCAGTCGATGTGGGACTGCTGTGTCAAGATGTTAGGAAACTGTCCGAGTGGATTAATACAGTGGAAACGTAACTGAAGGAAAATACTGCAATGACAGAGGAAAATGACTCCAAAATCCACATCTTGCAACAAAGGGTCAACCTACTGGAGAGCAGAGTTTAGGACGCCGAAGGGAGAGCTTGACTGAAAAATGTCCGCATCTTTGACCTACCAGAAGGAAAGGAAGGTACGGATCCCACGACGTATATCGAAAACATGTTCCTGCAAGACATTGGGAAGGGAACCTCTAACAGGGCTTCACAATAGAGAGGGCACATATGGCTCCACCAGAAAACCACCACCCGGAGCCCCACCATGACCTATAATTGCAATAGTCCTGAATTATAAGGGCAGAGAGAGAATGTTATCTTATTCAAGGCAAGGAGGTACGATATGAAAAGCATCTGCAAACTTAGCGGTGTACCCAGATTACAACTTCCAAGTCCAGAAAAACAGGCCTCAATTTGCATCAGCCGAAACAAGACTTTGCAACGCAGACCTGAAGTACATGGTAATGTACCCTGCCCTCCTCAAGGTCAAAAACTGTGCCCTATTCTTTGACTACCTTGAAGAGGCTCAAGAATGGATGAACAGGGAGAGGATCAACTCAAGGACAGAGGCCAATGCCACCTCTACTAAGCACAAAGACACTTTGAACGTGGAAGCAAGCATGACGGAATGACCATGCCGTGGAGAAATGAACATAGATCAATGTGTAGGTTACAAAATACCCACCACGATCCCCTGGACCAAGAAAGGAACCCTTAGTGACTGATCCCCCTTTGGATTCACAGTTTTTGCCTTGATGGCCCATTTGGCAGGATCTACACCCTAATTTCACCCTGTAATCTCGAACAAGGAGACCTCTCCTACGGCTGCCACAAACCCACCCACAAAGTTTTCTTTTCTTGCTTTCTTTTTCCTGGACGCTTGTTTCTGCACCCAACCACTGTGCACAAATCTTGGGATGATCTCTAGAAGGCAATTGCCAAGAGCAGATATGCCTGGGCAACTACGCTGGGCAATTGTTATTAGTTATAGAAGTTGGTGAAGTTAAAAGGGAATTGGGGTTGCCAGTGTTAAACATTATATTGCACAACATCTCCTTGAAGCTAGAACACTTTGCATGGGGTTATGTGAAAAGATGGTCGGATGTCCTTGACGAAATGTCACAGTTGCAGAAAGTGTTTGATGGCGGCTGAAGGGATAAAACTGCTGACCTAGAATGTACGGGAAACAGAGGGGGGTCTGGGAAACTCTCTACCAGCACAAACACAGCTCATTGACTTGTTCTTGGGTGGATGGCCCAAAGGAGAGTCTGAAACCTTTAGCTCACTGTTCTTTTCACAGAGAAGACATTTCCCCACATATCAGTCTTTCTCCTGCCCAGGGGCAGTCCAGCACCGAAATGCTAGGCAATTCTCCGCTGAACAAGAGTACCACAGCAACCCCATACACGTGTTTCAGCCTAGTTAGGCATCATCAGTGACGTGAAGCTGTGCCTCTCTAAGAGCAGTGAGCAAGAATGTAAGAGGCCTGAACAATTATGTGAAAAGGAACAGAGTGTGCTTGTATCTTCGTAGAAACAGTATCGCTATAGCCCTGCTACAGGAGACCCAATTTACAGGAGATAAGCAGGCACTGCTTGCCAGAAAATGGGCAGGATAGATTATAGGCTCCACATACTCTGCTTATACTCGCAGAGTATTGACCTGGATTGCACCTACAGTGCCCTTTAAAGTGACCCAGTTTAAAACGGATAATGGGGCAAACTGGTGCTTATGCAGGAGCTTTTAGAGAACGTGGACACCTATCTGGTAAATACATATGCACCCATTCACAACACAGCACTTTCTTTCAGACATTGTACCCAAGGCATGGCCCATACAGAAACTGTAATGTTTTATGGCAGAGACTACAATTGCATAGTGAATCCTGGCATGGACAGTTCGGACTCCAAAACCATAAGACCGGCCCCACCATCCCAATCCCTACAAATGCTGCTGACATCATTCAAATTTGTTGATATTTGGAGGATGCTCCACTCGCACACTAGATATTACTCCCACACCTCCTCTGCACATGATGTTTAAACTAGGCTCCACTACTTCTTCGTGAGGAGTGATCTGATGGACGGTTCAATGACCATTGAATATAAGAGTACAGTTCTGTTTGACCACGTACCTCTGCTACTGCAATGGCATTATACACCCCAGAATCCCTGTATCCCAACATGGAAACTAAGAGGTGAGGCCCTACTGGAATTTGCTTTCCGTGACCACATTAAAGATGGTATCGGGGAATGTGAACAGCGCGGGTATCCTATGGGAAGCCCCAAAGGTGGTTATAAGAGGCAACGCAATTGCCAAGTCAGGGGGCATTCAAGCTAAGCTTTGTAGGGAACTGTCCTCCATTGAAGATGCACTGCAAGCACTGACACAATCCAACATTGACCAGGTGGATAGGGGGGCATGAGAAACTGTTTTGCGTCAACAATGCCTGAGCTGCTGGGAATGTTTGGGCAAGCACAGCTATACCAAATATATAGAGAGGCAACATGCAGAGGGGGATAAGCCGGGCAGACTTATAGCATGGCTATGCCAAAAAGAAGAACAACGCACACCTATCACACCCAATAAAAACAGAACTAGGCCCAACATGTAACACCCAGGAGGGCATCAATACAGTTTTCTATGACTTCTATAGGAGTCTATATAGAGACACACCCACGCATAATTCCATAACCACAGAAGAGGTCTTGAGCAAAAAAGATCTTCCTAGATTGAGCAAGAGTGCAGTTAACAACCTAGGCACACCATTCAGGTCAGAGGAATTGATAAACACAATAAGTTTGCTAGCCACGAGGAAATCCATATGCTCAGATGGCCTGCAGAGTGAGTTTTATAAGGAATTTGCTACGGAATTGGCCCCCCATCTCCTGAATGCCCTGACAGAGGCGCATGATTCAAGCATCCTCCCGCCTAGCCTAAGAAAATCAATAATAGTACCCATGCTGAAATCCAACAAGCCGCCACTGGATTGTAGCTCATACATGCCCTTGTCTATGCTTAACCAGGACAGCAAAATCCTAACTCCAACGTTAGCCAATAGACTAAAAAAGGTAATACTTATGCTGGTACATCCCGACCAAACGGGATATGTGCCAGGCAGAAATATGTCCTGGTACTTGAGACGATTACGCAATATCATGTACAGTACAGCCTCATTGGATACACCATGCATCGTAGCTGCTCTGGACGCCGCAAAAACTTTTGATTACATTAAATGGGACTGGCTGCACGCCACCTTACGCAGGTTAGGCTTTGGCCCATACTATTTATGGTGGGTGGAAATAATATACAAAGATCCAGTGCCAAGAGTTAGGACAGGCAGGCACTTTTCAAAACCCTGGGTGCTAGAGAAAGGCACTAGGCAAGCAAGGCTGCCTGTTAACCGCACTGCTGTATTTTCTGGCAATGGAACCAGTGGCTAAATATCTGTGAACGAAATACATGACGGCGGGCATACAGGTCCTAGGGACGCACCATCTGATCTCCATGTATGCTGATGACACACTCATATATGTGCAAAACCCGGAAGATACCCTGGAACATGTAATTGACGCACTTGCTTCCTTCTCTTAGATCCCGGGCATTACAGTCAGTATGGACAAGTCATCTCTTTTCCCGTTGGCTGGGCTATCTAGAACACAACCTAACAAACTCACTCCCTGAAGCACAACCACATTTTGTTAGTTAGGGGTCGACATATTCCATGACCTGGCCAGGGAACTTGATATTAACACACAAAAAGCCCTACTGGGGGCTAAGAATTCTATGGCATGCTGGACCAAATTGCCTCCTTCATTGATGGGTAGAGCAGCACTGTTAAAAATGATTGCCTCTGTCTACTCGTACATTACTTTGTTAATGTCCCATATAATATACCCAAAGCCTTCTTTTAGACTATATACTCATTGTGCAGGGAATTCCTGTGGGATAATGGTAGATGCAGGATACACTAGCTTCACTACAAAGACCCTATGAAGAAGGAGGCATTAGAGTGACTCATTTTGAGCTGTACTACATGGCAGGGCAACTGCAATTTGTGGCAGGATAGCAAGCAGAAAAACCTACTTTACATTTTAAGCTACTACTACCCACTGTTCCGCTCACCTTTCTGAGAGAAGTGTTGTGGAGCAAGCGGCTGCGAGCAGGCGGTCACCATTACTTAAAGGAATGTTTTGGTCAGCAATTTGTATTGTCCCTACGGGTCGGCCATGTGTTTTTAAGCCAAAGTCGGTCGATATTAGAAAAATTTCCTATGGACCTTAGCCGAGTTTTCGTCCATTAAACACACGTGAAAACAGGTAGTAGGGTGCCACCATTTTGTTTTAATGTTATCACTTTGCCGCATCGCCCTGTGTGACCTGCTTTTGCAGCACTAAATCATATCCCCCGCCCCTGAGCCTTACATTATCAAAACAGTCATATTCTCTGCCTCTCTCCGTGACGTTACTGTGCTGCATAGGCAAACGCGCCCAGTCGTCTTCTACGCGACTTCACACAGAACCCGTAAACCAACACAGATCAACTCACAACACGCGCCACAATTCGGAATATGAAACTGTACTTTAAAATCAAACAGCAATACGGTACATTTGGTAAAGTACATTTATTTGACATTAAATGTTTAGAGAATATTCAGCAATTGGCATATTAAATCCAAATGGTATTTTTTTTCTTTGCTCTCGATCTGCAAATCCTCTAAAGTTTATCGTGAGTCACGCGCTTTTCCTTTATGGTACACAGGGTGTTGGTTTTCGTTAAAAGAAGCACTTTGGTCACACAGTGAATCACAAGGCTGTTCCATCAACTAGGCACTAGGCCACTGTAAAGGTTGATATGTTGCTTCTAGCCGCTAGTACTGTGTAAGGGCATATGGACCCTTGGCGATCAACCCATAGGATAGTTAATGTAGTGCAGTTGTTTACAAGAAGCTGCAGCTGCGATTGAAAAAACCATCGGCCGGGGTCTGGAATAGGTGGCAGTCACAGTACAGTAGGATGTACCTGTTTTGAAAACATAAAAATTGAAATTAGTTTTGCCAGCGGATCTTTATTACTATTATTCATTTTATTTAATAGGGCCGAGGTGAAACTATTTGCTTGCGAGGATAGTGCAATGGAGTATGTTCGGCTCTACAAGTCTAAAAGCAATGCAAAAACTGACGAAAAAAATCGAGGTTAACTCACAAAGTAATGATTTATTAACATTGAACCTTTGAGAAACAACTATTTGTCTACATGCGTGTCGATTGGGCAAATGCATGACCATGTGCCCGGCAGAAAGATGATCCCACAAATGTTTTACTTGCTCTTCATTGTAATATGCCACACAGAATGAACAAGTACAACTTAACCTGTCTTTAACTGAACGCTATTGTTATTATATTCCGGTATAAAATCGTCTAAAGAGTTACTTACATTATATTTGCCATTTCCATTGTCTGAGTAATGCAGTCCGTAAATTGCACTCTATTTGTGGCAACGATTTTTCATATACTGAACTAACATGAAACTCAGTGTAGTTTCAGAATTTTCAGCCTTATCGTCTCTTACGTTATTGCACCCCTCCTTCAAATGAAGTCCTTTCGGCATGGTCCCTGTCTCTCAAGGTCAAAAAACAATAGAACCTTATACTGCCAGTGCGATTTGTGGGCCTCTTCAGCCCGCGAGCAAAAAATCAAAGCCGCTGACCTTCACTCTGCATGAGCATACATTCTTACTTTGCAACATCCCGTGTAAAGCCATCTGTGAGAACTTGAATTTTCGACTGCATCTTTCTACTAGGCCTCAATGTGCTAATGCGAACTGGCTTCTCTCCCATCTGCAACGCCTCGCCTGGCACGTTTTAAGGCCCCCAATTTTGTCCTCGTTGTCCGCGAGCTTTGCAGCCCTAGAGAACCATAACTATGGAGACATTGACGTCTTGGAGGAAGGTCAGGAAAAGTATAAAGTACCTGAGGAGTTGAGTTGAAAGTGAGATTTATTGTTTGTTTTATTTTTTGCAATGCACAAGCCTCCCCTCAGTTAACAGTGCGCAACATTTACATGAGATTGCAAAGCTTAGTTACAGCAACAAAAATATATACATACACATATTGACAAGGTCAGCGATATGAGGTGAATAGAGAGAGAAGTCAAAGATGACACCCAGGTTGTTCGCCGCCCAGGATGGTGAAGGGAGGGGTTAGGGTCAGCATACTTTGTATGTACACTGTACAATAACATTCTTTTCAAAAAGACAATCAGATTACAATGATTTAAACCGGGATTTGTACTTCTCAACGAGCTCTGCTTTGGGTGGACATGGCACAGTGGCAATCTTTGGTGGCAATGCATCAGTGCTTTGCACAGAATCGCTAAAAATTCCATGCCTGTGCTTCTCTAGTACATTAACAATAAGGCCTTTAACAAAGTAAACTCCATTTCCTCATATACTGGTTTCACCACCCATTTCTTGCTTCTTTTTGCAAAGGCTGTAGTGTAGCGAAGCATCCCTACATTTCCCATAGTCCTAGATTGTTCACGGCACACATTCTCGTTCTGGGCCAAGACCGCTAGTAGAGTCCTATGTTTCATGCCCTCTATGCCGAAATGCTATCGCTTTGGCCCGTACTTTAGGCACATATTGTGGATCACCTCCAAACCTCCTGTGTGACAGAATTCTGTCAGTCCCCTCAAATCTCTTGATAGAGTTTTATCAAAAAAAATCTTTTCGATGGCTTTGTGTGTAGGTGAAGATGGAATCAACCACTTCTTCCTCCGTGCCTCCTCTGGGGACAAAGGGCCATGTTCACATTGTTGGAAATGTTGGTTTTCTGTCCAGCGGTGAACGTTGGTACAGTGGTGCATCAGTGACCGCCATTTTTCAAGTAGGATTTCCACTGACCCACCACAAGTTTTGGAGCTCCACCAAAGATGGTTGCTGATAGACTGGGACCACTGTGAAATACTTTCCAAACCTTTTTTTTTCCCTGCAGCCGAGATTTTCTTATTGATTGATTTAGCGATGCCATACATCAAATTGATGTTTAATATGTGGGAACTGCTCTCTCATTGTTTTGGCTATTGAAACGTGTCTGTCCGTGGATATGAGGTCGATGTGCATTCCCCTTGATTGTAGATATTCCAATGATTTTATAAATCCTAGTTTCTCCATGCCCACTGAGGATTTACATTGGGACACCTGCACGACCACCGAACTCACAATTTTCGTACTATCCATGTCCTGAAAGTGGTAGGTGCAGTGCTTGGCAGAAAATCCAGGGCTGTCGCACTATCTATAGCCGGCTAGCCTGAATCGATTGCCTTCGAATGTACTTTCTAGAGACAATTGTTCAATTTTCCAAGCATCACTAATGGCTGGAAATAGATAATCATGTTGGAATTTGTAGTACTGCGTTTTAGAAATGAAATGGAGTCCCACAAACTGAAAGAAAGATTCTAACTTTCTAAAACTGGACCCACTAAAAAGTGAGGCAGCTGCACACAGTAGATTGCCTGCTGGCAGTTTCCCCAGCATCGGTTGTGCAGACCATGAGAAAGTATGATGTAATGTACAGGCGGCATGTATTTTGACATTACTGCCTTGTGTTTGACGAGTCACATGAATCAATGGCTTCCCACATACTTCCCCTCTAACAGAATGCCCACATTTCAGCATACTTATAATATCCATCAAACAACTGTCGAATACTATGTATTTGCCCTCTTTCATTAGACTGTCATCCTGCATCACAGTTGTTTCGGACTGCATCGTTGTGGACATATCACCAGAATTGAAACTAATATCGCCCAATATCAGGTTCTGATGCATCGGTGAATAGTGCTGCTGGTTCATTCTCTGTCATTCAACATCTATTACTTGAACATTGATGGGAGTCGACAGCTTATTGAGTGGCATTTTTTTGCTGGTGTAGATTGTGTGAATTGATCTGCGACTAGTTCAGAGATATCTTCAATACATCCAGTATCATTTTCTTGTGATGGTGCAGTCGCACTGTAGCAATGGTCCAATAAAACTTTACTGGATTCTCCGGACACATTCAATTCATGTTCTGGCCATTGACATGAGCATCTCGAGTCTGAACACGCCGCGTCTGAATTAATATTTCCTCCATAGTATAAATGGTCTGGCAAGCAACACCTCTTATTTGCTTCACTGCCTGTGTATGTATAGTTCATACACCCACTGGTAACTAGAGGACAGATTGGAAAAAGGATGTTCAGTTTAAACACAAGATAAAGTATAGTACAATTGACAGAAAAAAACATAATATAGTCCCCAGCACAAAACAATTTAAAAAAATATGAACTGTTTGTAACTAACCTTATTTTTGTTTCTTTTCTTTGCAACTTTCTTAACTAGAACTTCAACATCTGCACGCTGGTGCTCTTCCCTTCCTCTTGCGCTGCAACAACTATATTTTCTGGATCCGCATAGACAGCACTGAATGACGCTCCATCGACTCCCTGTAACATAGTACTTTCATTACTATGTATCACAATATGGAAAACATTAAAACACACGTGAGGATGACCACACAGGTACATCTCAATAGCTAAACACGAATTAAACATTGTGTAGAACAATCAAACGACAAGCATTCGAGCTCTGATGATCTAGTTCGATGGAACAGTCAGTATCCATACCTCTGGCTCCGCATGGACTGCCATGAATGATTTTATTGGAGAGGACACCTCAGCAACTCCCTGAAACACAGTACTTGCATTAGTATGGTTTTCAATATTGTAAACATAACACACACTTGGGGTCGAGGGCACAGGTACATATAAATAGATAACCACAAATGATCCATTGTCTAAAAGAATCAATGGATATCCAAATATGATCCGATTTTCTCAACTTATTTCTCCGATTTATTTACATCTGCATCGACTACAAGGGATGTTGTGATTGTAGAGGAAGCTCCGTCGTCTCCCTGAAACACAGTACTTGCGTTAATAAGGAAGAAAGTTTAGCAAATGGAATCACGTTATATGATCTCACTCGATGGAACTGTCAGTATCCATACCTCGTGCTGATGAAGAATATCTAGGAATGTTGTCAATGTAGTGCGCACTTCCGAAAGGTTCTGCACCGATTCGTATACGCATGGTCCCGCTTCCACTTCCCCTGCAATTACTTGAATGTCAGGCTCCGCATCAAGTGCAGGGGTTGATGCTCCATCTACCGCCTGAAACATAGTACTTGCATTAGTAAGGATTACAATATTGAAAACATAACACACACTTGGGGTCGACTACACAGGTACATATCAATGGCTAACTATGAATGAAACATTGTGTAGAACAATCACGCTAAAAGTATACAAGATCCAATGATCTCGCTCGATGGAACTATCAGTATCCATGCCTCGTGCTGCTGAAGAACATCTAGGGATGTTGTCAATGTGGTAGACACTTCAGCATCTCCCTGAAAGACAATACCTGCATTATTATGGATAACACTATTTATAACTGAAAACAAACACTAGGGGACGACAACTAAGGTGTATATCAATTGGAAAGCACTAACCAAACATTCGGTAAAATAATTACACGATACATAAAAACTATTACTTGACATGCATAAAACAAGTCTGTAGCGGAATATCTAAGTAAGATTACCTGATACGAGGTAGAAGTGGTTGATAACTGCGGGCACGTCACGGATGTATAATGTTCTTGCTTCAGATTCAGTGGCTAGTCAAGCAGTTGTAAAGGTAAATTATTGTTTGATAATGAAATGCCAATATTAAAAATTGCCATGTAAGGCGACAGAATACTTGAGAATTATGCTATTGAAAATGCACAAAATAGCACAGTTCCCTGTGCACATAAATAGAGTTCCTAAGAGGGTTATAAAATCGAAAAATAATTTGATAAATGTCATTATTGAAAAAGCTATACACTCAATATCGAAAGTATTACAAGGGACAGAACACCTAAAATATCAATTAATCCATTTGGCTACCTACACACTACCGCAAGGCCTAAAGCTAAATCTGGACACTTGACTCACCAGTGTCAGAATGTGGACGAATAGAGTGGGAATAGCGTTTGCGAGCAATTTTTGTGTCGTTCGCCGTTTATTCTTCTTTGTTACCGAAGATGTGGCGTACATGTTTGAGGGAAAGTGCCAGCTGCAGATGTGGTATTGATCACCCTGTTTGTCCTCAAAGACTTGTTGGACTCTACTTTCAAGCTCTTCCGGTGGATATCCGCAATGTCTGACCCATTCTCTTATTCGATCAACAGTTTTAGGGAATACATGCATTGTAGTGCCTTCAGATTTGGCATGGGTCTTCGAAGGGAAACCGCTAATCGAACAGGCAGGCATTGTTAAAAATTCTGAAAAGTAAATATCGTCATTATTTTAAATTCTTGATGAATAAAAATGTGATAAAAAAGTAAATGGACCATACAATGTTCAATGCAAGGTTTCTTTTGGTCGCGGGAACTATACCAGTTCATCAAGTGCGGCTTGGTATTTGCATAACTTTCACAAATTAATAAATGATGTGACTAAACTCTGAACACGTGACTCGTCCGTTGGATGTACTGTCTTGCACGAGAAGGAAGCATGCTTACATACATTATAGACAGGACCCGCAAAGGATGCAATTCGATGACAATTGACACAGATGAAAATAAATAGATCGATTGATAGCATAACAATTGAAACTCAAATGAATAGCAATGAGCCAAATGAGCATAGCATTATTGAGTACTCTACTCGCAAATAGATAGAAATTTAAAAATGACCAAAATATGACTGTGATACATGGCCTTACCTTGAACAACAAACAGTTAGATTCAGCAAGCCCAGTAGTTTGAGGCAGGAGAACAGGTAGATGGCCACAGGTAGCACACTGACGAGTTTGCTCGAAGCGGTCACAGAAGTTCACAGATGGCACGACAACGAGCTGTTTAGCATTGATCTCAGTGGTTCTCAGGTAGCACGTTCAGGAGTTGACTTGCAAAGCACAAATATGTTCTCATGAGACATATCAAGTGGTTTATAAAGTATTAGAAACAGGGGTGTGTTTGTGAATGAATGACATGTATAAGTTGTGGTATTATGTGGATTGCAGGGGGGCGGCCAGCGTCAGGGGAGGCCTGCCTGGAGACACGGGGTCTGAGGAGGCCATATGAGCGATGGCCCCTGGGCGTGGGATACCTTTTGAAGTGTACATGGTGTTTAGCACCTTGGCCGTTTGCGCCCCTGACAGCCCCCATGGCAGCGCGCATCTACTGGCGCAAACCGCCTTTGATAGAGGGGGGGTGGGATGGATGGGCCTGGGGCATGCAGATAAGGCACAGGAAGACTGCTGAATGGAGACACAGTTATGTGGATTGCATGGGGGGCGGTCAGCGTCAGGGGAGGCCTGCCTGGAGACACAGGGTCTGAGGAGGCCATGTGAGCGATGGCCCCTGGGCATGGGATACCTTTTGAAGTGTACCTGCTGTTGGCGCCTTTGCCGTTTGCGCCCCTGACAGCCCCCCATAGCAGCATGCATCCACTGGCGCAAACTGCCTTTGATAGGGGGTGGTGGATGGGCCGGTGGGCGTGCAGGCAAGGCACAGGAAGACTGCTGAACGGAGACACACATATGTGGATTGCAGGGGGCGGCCAGTGTGAGGGGGCATCCCGGCCGGACCACGGGGTCTGAAGGTGGACATGGGAACAATCACCCATGAACGATAGACAGTTTTGAAGTGTACATGGTGTTTGGCACCTTGGCCGTTATCGCCCCTGACAGCACACCATGGCAGCGCTCATCCCCGGGTGCGAACTGCCTTTGATAGCGGGGGGTGGATGGGTCAGTGGGCATGCAGACAAGGCACAGGAAAACTCTTGAATGGAGACACCCTTAATTCATTTAAAAAATTGAAACAACCGTTGTTAAAATATATGTGGTGTTTTATTTTGTTTCTTATTTTGATGGCACAAAGATACAAAACTTTACACATTGTAAAGGTCAGGTTGCAGCGCAGCGAGGGAAAATCCACTGTACTGAACGCTGTCACTGGGGAAAGTTTGTCTTATGGCAGCAACGGCACAGGCGGGTATTACTCTTTGAACGCGGTGTCCAAGCCTCCCGTGAAGCCACCATGTAAAGGAACGATAGGCCACCAGCCTGAACCACATGTGAAAAAGAATGATACAAACTGTTTTTAAATGACCAAGATACGTCTATTAAATCTTTGTTGTCAATGACAATTCTCGTAACTAATGGCGTTCTGCTCGGGCAAATGCTATCAAGACACTGCACACTATTGAACGACTTTCATGCGTTACAATTAAATGTAGATGTAATTTTGAATATAGGAGACGACCATGAAATTGTAGCGGCATCACAACCAGAGTATACTTACTCGTTACTCGGATTACGAGGACGAACATTTGCGCGAAGTTCGTGCATAAGCACCATCATTATCCTTAACATGGACCGTGTAAGGCAGGCTGCCCTGAAGTCTGGCAGCTTGGTGATGCATTGAGGCCGTGGCTCGCCTTCCGAAATGTAGGCCACGCATCCCGAGTTTTCACAGCAGCAGCAGTCCTCATTCTCGGTTGGCATTAGCTCGCACCGATTGCATGTGCACCAGGTGGAAACACCGTCCATGCGACTAGGTCCAGTGTCTTCATCCGTTGATTCGTCCTGCCAACTGCCGTCTGAAGCCCAATCGTTTTGGCATGTTTCCCTTTCCAGTAGTTCCTCCTCGGTATACTGGACTCGTACATGTAGGGCATTATTGAGGCCATTGTGTGGTAAACAAACTAAAATAATTTAAAGCGATGGTACAGGTGTTCACACGGGCTACAAGAGGCGAAGGTAGCTGACCAGAGCACAGAAATGAGTCACAGAATACTCAAAGTAACGGAGAGAGAGGAATGGAATCGAAAAATCTGCTGCTGTGTGTTGTCAAAGGGTCTGTTTATACTTATTGAGAAAAGAGGCGTCCTGCCATTTCCATGGCAACACGTCATTAGCTGAAGCACAGCGAATGTTGACACGAGACGTGCTTTGGCGTTGTGAAATGGGCGGTACGCGTCTGCTGATGACAGGCTCAGGGGTGGGGGATATGATTTAGTGCCGCAAAAGCAGGTCACCCAGGGCAATGGGGCAAGTGATAGGATTATCACAAAATGGCTGCGCCCTGCTGCCTGTTTTCGTGTGTGTTTAATGGACGAAAACTCGGGTAAGGTCCATAGGAAATGTTTCTAATATCGACCGAATTAGGCTTAAAAACACATGGCCGACCCGTAGGGACAATAAACATTTCTGACCGAACCATTCCTTTAATTACACTTTGCATTCAGTTGTGGGACAGGGCAATGGAATTAATTCAACTGAAAGACCCGTTCTCGGTTCAGATTCCCTTGGCCTTGCTAGTCTCAGATGCAACTCAAGTGAACCTGGGCATTTGAACACATTGGGAACCGAAGGGTGTTGCCACAATAGGGGACCTGCTCACATCAGTGCCTTCACACCCTTTCAGGAGCTAGTCAACAATAATGGCCTACATCACGGCCAATTCCTGCTACATCGAACCTAAAAAACCTGATTGTATTCAGATGGCCTTTGTTCGGGGAAATAGCAGAAGCACACTCCATAATAGACACCTTGCACAACATAGCTGAAGGCACATAGACAATCTCTAGATTGTACGCATCTCTCCTTATGAGCAGACCCTCAACAGAGGCATCAATGGTTGAGCAGCCGAAGGATGCAGATGTAGGACTCTGCTCTGCTCCGCAGGTGCTGCCCATAAATCCTGCAATATATCTTATTATTCTGAAAAATTCCACAGCTCCACGACTACCGGAGGAGGGTAGAGGGACTTCACCACGTCCCCACAAAGTTTGGCCCGAAACCGTTGTGGGTTCGGCAAAATCGGAGTGGTTTTGTCTCCGGCTCTGGCCACGCGGCTGGGGTGCTCTGGGCTGCGCGACACCTCTGAAGACCAGCAGGAGGAGCCCAAGCGAGTGGTACGCCCAGCGCAGACAGCAGGCGCGGGGCTGGAGCTGTATACCCTGGCCCAGGCCTGACAGCTACCAATTTACAAGCGGAATACACTGGGCAGACCCGCTCACTGCTACAAGCTGAACGTGTGTGAGGCCCGCTCAGAGGTACGACCAGGGCTCCACATCTGAGCAGGGTCTGGAGGCACATGAGAGCAGACCAAGCAGCCGGACCCCTACAAACACCCTACCCAATGTCTGAGACACTGAAAGGTACGGACAGTGCAGAAAGGGACCGCCACTACGCAGCACTGGATGGCCACTGCCTGAGGTGGGCCAATATCTGGACATGGTGGGGCCCTTGAGGTGGAAGAATTTGTACTCCAAGTTGCTGTGCTATGTTTCAAGCACCAGCGAGTACGTGGCTAGGACGTCAGAGATCTCAATCAACAAATCGCTCCCTACCGCGGTGGACCTGAGCTCTGCCTGCCACGGGATTTGCATTCGGACACCTCGAGTGCTGCACAGTGGGACGTAGCCAGACTGTGACAGCCCTGCAGGTGCACTTAGGGGGGACCACCATCTTGGCTTCTGAACTGGTTGTACAGGGAAAAGAGCTGTGAGGGGGAAAAACTCACAAATACTGGCACGTGACCCACGGACAACACACTGTGCCTGGGAAGACCGCCATGACTGGGCCCTGAGCGAATCCCACAAGTAAGTGAATCCCAGAGCAGGGTGGCCGCTTGCAGGGGCACCAAAACACACGCATAAGAGCACAACCTACAGACCTCTTACCCCCTCCCACAGCAAAACTGACATAGCCGAGGCCCGGGAACGGGACCAATGTGAATTGGAACCACACTTGAGTTAAAAAAGCGTGACAGGAGGGGTTTGTGAACCCAGGGGCCAGGGGATGGACAGCGCCCCGACCGAAGACCCCGCAAAGTACTGACACTGGCTACACACATATTTGAGTCAACGCGCCGCAGGGAAAACAGAGACCCCAGAACTACCAGAAGGTGGTTGGAGCCACTGATAACGATTTATTGACACCTGATTCGGGAAACGACCTAGCCCGACAAGCGTAGGGGTCCGCTTGACGAGCTTGAAAACAAACTCTTTGACCTCGCATTTTGTCATGCCAATGGTGCTCGTGGACCCAAAATAGCCTCAGCTGTTGCATGCTATAAAAGCATACATCGACAGTGGAGCTATTGGAAATTACATAGACCGTGAATTGGCTTCCAGGATTAAGCTCCCTCTCGGCCCGAAAGTAACCCAAGATGTCATTACTACAGTAGATGGAACCGAAATAGCCTCAGGGCCTGTAACGCATTCCACCGTCGAAATGACACTGGTGGGTCAGGATGGACATTGGGAAGCAATCGTGTTTGATGTGATCAAGGCCCCACAATTTCAAGTAATTCTTGGAATTCCTTGGTTAGAAACACATAATCCCAGAATTGACTGGCGAGCAAAGAAGATACGTTTTCCTGATTGTGAACCAACTTGTTACCCAAGAAATCCAGTTATGGGTCTAGCCTCAGCAACTTCCACCCCTGTACAGCTACCGTCAGAATACCAAGAATTCCAAGACGTTTTTCAGAAGGAACAGGCTAACACGTTACCTCCCCATCGGTCTTATGATTGCCAAATCAATCTGGTACCCAATGCTCAACTACCTTGTAGTAGGATTTATGCTCTTACAGAACCTGAGAACCTACATTTGCGTCAGTATTTAGATCAGTATCTAGCCAATGGTTTTATTCGCCCGTCCAAGTCTCCTGTCTCCTCAGCTCTGTTCTTCGTGCCGAAAAAAGAGGGCGACCTTAGAACATGTATAGACTATCGCACCCTAAATCAAATAACGATTAAGAATCGTTACCCTCTGCCCCTGATACCTGAGCTTATCGACCAGGTGAAAGACGCTTGTGTGTACACCAAGTTAGATCTCCGAGGAGCTCATCACCTGGTGCGTATAAAAGAAGGCGATGAATGGAAGACTGCATTCCGCACCAAATTTGGGCTCTTCGAATATCAGGTGATGCCCTTCGGTTTGTGCAATGCACCTGCCACCTTTCAGTACTTTATGAATGATGTTCTTCGGGAACTTATCGACGTCTGTGTCATTGTTTATATTGACGACATCCTGGTGTAGTCTTCTTCAGAATCCGATCACAGAAAACATGTTAAGGCAGTTCTTGAGAAATTGCGCCAGCACAGACTATTTGCAAAGCTCGAAAAATGCGTTTTTCATACCACAGAAGTGGAGTTTCTCGGATTCATCCTGACACCTCAAGGAGTCCGAATGGACTCGCAAAAGGTGGACGCCATCCCCAAATGGCCATCTCCTAGCTCGGTGAAGGGAGTTCAGAGCATGCTCGGCTTCGCCAATTTCTATCGAAGATTCATCCCAGAATTTTCCCGAACAGTCCAACCCATCACAGCTCTCCTAAAGAAAAACAAACGCTTTGAATGGACTCTTGAGGCCGAACAAGCCTTTCAGGACCTGAAAACCAAATTCACCTCTGCACCTATATTAAAGCACCCGCACCCAGATCTCCCTTACATTGTGCAAACCGACGCATCCAGTTCGGCCATGGGAGCTGTGCTGTCGCAAAGAGACCCAGAAACTAACCAACTACACCCCATGGCCTTTTGGTCCAGGAAATTTTCTCCTCCTGAAATCAACTACGCAATTACCGACAAAGAGTTACTGGCTATTAAATCTGCTTTCAAGGCTTGGCGTCACTACCTTCTCGGGGCAAGACACACCATCACCGTAATTATGGACCACAGAAATTTACAGTATTTAAAGACGGCCAAAGCTCAATCTTCACGACAACTCCGATGGGCTCTATTCTTTGCGGAATTTGATTTTGTAATTACCTATCGCCCTGGCTGCAAGAATGGTAAAGCGGACGCCTTATCTCGGATTGGCATGGAAGAACCCAATTCGAGTTTAGAACCTGAGCCAATCATACCTGAACAAAGAATCTTAGGCCTAACTTCATTGCAAACTATTGAGGACAACCAAACGCAAGTAAAACAACTTCTAGACTCTTCAGCCTTACTGGAATGGAGTCAAAAGGGTCCTCATTACACCGTTAAGGATGACTTACCCTACTTCCAGGAGCGGTTGTTTCTGCCTAGTAAAGAATTGCAAGAACTTGTTATTGCCCATCATCATGAATCATTAATGGAAGGACACCCTGGTATCGCTAAAACGAAGGAAAAAATCAAACGCCACTTCTGGTGGCCTTCTTGGAGAAAAGACATAAAGTCTTTTGTATTGTCTTGCGGAATTTGCGCCCAAAACAAGGGTCAAAAGAAAAGGCCAGCCGGCCTACTTCAACCCTTGGACTTTCCACCGGCACCATGGCACACCTTGTCAATGGACTTTATAACTGACCTGCCTCCTTGTGCTGGTTACAACACTATCCTTGTAATTGTGGATCTATTCTCCAAAATAGCCCACTTTATCCCTTTAAAAGGTTTGCCTTCAGCTTACACCTTGGCCAAGGAATTTCTGGAGAATATAGTTTGCATACATGGTTTCCCTTCCATATTAGTCTCGGATCGTGGAAGTCAATTTATCTCCCATTTTTGGAAGAAGTGTTGCCAACTAGCACAAATAGATGTGCGGCTATCCACCAGCCACCACCTCCAGACCGACGGACAAACCGAGAGAACCAATCAGACTCGCAAGCAATATCTTCGGTGCATGTTACACCAATCCGAGTTAAACTGGAAAGACATCCTTTGGATCGCAGAATATGCATACAACAATTCAGTGCATTCTGGAACCGGACAGACTCCTTTTTATACTTTGTATGGTCACCATCCTCGGACCTCTGATCTAGATCCACCTCTGACCCTGGAAATGCCTGCAGTAAATCATCTGCATTCCACAATAACCCGAGCCTTCAAAGAAGCTGCAACTCATTTACAGCAAGCCAAGAAAAAGTATAAAGAACACGCTGATTTGCACCGAAGTAAAACTCCTCCTTACCAAGTAGGATATCAGGTATGGCTAGCAACGAAACATTTACCCCTCAAGGGCCCGCCAACCTTCAATCCCAGATTCATAGGACCTTATCCCATCAAGGCTATAATCAATCCTGTGGCCTTTAAACTGGATCTACCGTCTAACATGCGTATTCATCCAGTTTTTCATGCATCACCTCTGAAGCCAGTACAACCAGGGACCCGACTGTCCAAGCCTCCAGACCCGGTTCAAATTGAAGGGGAATTAGAATTCGAAGTTAAAGACTTTTAGACTCCAAGGTGTTAAAGTCCAAACTCTTCTATCTTGTTGACTGGAAAGGATATGGACCTCAGGAGAGATCGTGGGAGCCTTGTAACCATGTTCACGCACCTCGATTAATACGAAGGTTCCACCAGAGATTTCCGAACAAGCCAAAACCCCCGGAGGGAACAACCTTGGTAGGGGCCTTGAGGGGGGTACTTTCATGATGCCTACCTCCAAGGAGCCAGGTCCGACCCAGCAACCCGAGAGGCAGGCATCATTTCCCCCAGGGAAGTGCCCGCGGGCCCAAGCTGGGGCCCTTTGGACACAGTCCTGGCGCCTTAGGCGCCAGGCTCATGTTGGACCCCTGTCCTGGCGCCTTAGGCGCCAGGCTCATAAAGCTAGACATGTGTTCAAGTGTTTATGTGCACTTACCTGATGCAGACCATGCTGCTACATCCAGGCCCTCTTGAGGCCTGAATGGAACTACTTTACCTGTACTGTGGGACTACTTTCCCTGGGTGTGGTCGGGGAAGGATACATACCTGATCGGTGGAAGGATACATTCCTGGAACTTCTTCCAAAGCTATTTAAACCACACCCGATCAGCAACTCACGCTTCGCGTTTTTCTGCTCCTCGCAGCTGGACGCTCACCGTGTCAGCTCCTGCTTCTGGACTTTAGCCACGCCTGTCAGCATCCTGGGTCACCTGCTAAGAGAGAATTGGGGAGAAAGAAGACCTTACCTGCTAAAGCAGCATCACGGAGACATCACACCGTCAATCCTGAAAGGTAAGACATCATTTTAAAAAGCATTTCGCTTCGATCGCTGCAGCGCTGCATTTCACTCACCTTTCCTGGGCACCTCCATCTTCAGCAGTGATCATCCAGATCCGCAGCCACTTCTCAGAGCTTAGAGAGAAAAAGACAAGAACACAAGGTGAGAGAAGGAAGGGAATAGGAAAAGCTCAGTTTCCTTCTAAGACTTACCTGTTGGGTAATTCCTATTTCATTTCGGGTCCTGCCGCTTCCTGGCATTCCGGACCCCCCTATGGGGAAAAAAGACAAAGACATTACCCGAAAGCTCATCCAGAACTTACCTGTCATTTACTGGAACTGCACATTTCACTTCGGGTCGGCGCCATATCTCCGGCAATTCCGAACCCCGGCCCCTAAGGGGAAAAAGACATAAGCGTTAGCGCTTGCTGCAATAAGACAATGAACATTATTATTAAGCTTGAACTTTTGAACTTGCTACAGAACTCTTACAGCGCCTTACCTGAATAGTCGAGCTTATTTGAACTCCCATCAAACCTCAATCCAGTGAAGTAACTGGGTTTCAACGCGCCCCTGCATCAGAAGCAGGATGGAGAGCGCATCCTTCCTGACCCTAAGGTGAGACTTCACGGGGAATCGAGGAAGGGTATCGTGGAGGGTTGGAAGGGAGTGGGAGGCTTGAGCATTATTCCGTCAGTAGGTAATACTCCCTTTTCACGCACAGGGGAATATTCCTGCGAGCCAGTGAGTCCATCTTCAGAGTCCTGCGCTTCACCATTGAAGAAGCATCTGCACTCGAAGCCAGACCTGTGCCTCCGTGGGAATCAGGTGAGCGTGACACAGACATCAAATGGAAATTAGTGATGTGCCCCTACTTTCAGAAACCCATCTGATGGGTGTTAGGCAGAATCCTGTGCAGTTCCCTCAGGGAGCACTACCCAGGATTAGGACTACAGGTGAGAGCAATAAAAATCCCCTTTGGTATCAGTATGTACCACAAAGATTTAGTTGGTAGCTGTGGCTAGGTAGTCAGACTTATCTCAAGAGGGAGATGAGCAGTATTCAGGGTTTACACAATAGGTATCACAGCACTAGGCAACAAGGAAACACTGACCAAAGCCTTGTATCAAAAAGAGAATATATATATTTATTTTATACACATCTAGTTCAACACATGAATCACAGTTGATAAAGCAAGTTAAGTTCAGTCAAGGAAAAGTAAATACAACTCCCTATTCAATTGTAGACACGTTTGCGGTAGAGTGAAAACTGAGCAAAATGGCACAGTGAAAACCAACTACAAATGGCACTCTATCGATTAAACGCAAGGGAGGGAAAGCACAAGTTAAACCGAAATATCTTCAGACACCCCCTAGCAACACTTCCCTGAAGTTGTGTGAACAAGTAATGCACAGTAACTCATTAGCAGAAAGATAAGTGAATGAAAACTGAGCAAAATGGCACTCCACAAGTTAAAACAGTAGGAAGGAAGAGGGGTTTAGAAGATTCAGGTGCATCAACACATTTCTCATTGAAAATCAATCTAGTGAGAGCAGATCTAACAAATCAGCCAGAGTCAATAGGCCTGAGCCAGAGTCCGTGGTACAGGACCAAGAGCTTAGGAGCAAAATGTTCTTGTAGCTGCAGTCAAGTCTTTGGTAAACAAATATTGAAAAGGTAGATGCGAGGCAAAAGACAATGTTAAGAGAGAGGGTGGCCAACCCAACAAGTGGATAAAGGATTTAAAGCACCTTTAGGGCTACCACAGGGAAAGGGAGGTCTGGCGCAACAATGTACCTTAAACGTGAAGAAGTGGCTCCTGCGGTGGCGGTTGTTCCTGGTAGTTCCTGCAGTTCGAGGGGTCCAGCAGAGGAAGAGAGGCTCTTGTCGTGGAGGAAGGTTCGAGTCACTGCACTGCCCAGGGATGAAACCAGCCGTGGTGCTGCCAAACAAAGTTTAAAAGGTATGCTCCTTTTAATCGCGATCCGGGTCGATAGCTGCCTTGCTATCCGGTCTCCAAGTGCTGGGCACTGTCGATTCTACCAAGGCATGTCGGGGGAAGTGATGGGTGAACTGGTTGGTCCCACCAGCTCAAGGGAAGAAGGCTCTTTCGATGAAGATCTCCTCTCGTCGTGTGGAAGAAAAGTGGTGAGACGATCCGGCAGGGCTTCACCGGTGGTGTAGATGCTGAAGATGTCTGTGGCTTCTCTCCCCTTCGGTTCCATAGTTCCAGTGGCGACGTCTTGCTCTTCCAGTCCTTAGGACCCTGCTTCTATGCAGAAGGAGACCCATTCATACAGCCTAGCTGTCACTCACACAGTGGAGTGGTCTTCTTGGCAGGAGACCCTGAAGCCTATCAGGTTATAGTGCGACCTGAGTTGCTGCGCAACTCTATCCGGGGGTTCTACTCCCCCTCCCAAACAACAGACCCACCCCAGAGGCGCCGAAAGGAGGGCTTCTTGGCAGAAGCCTGCCAAAAGAGCGAACAAAGGATCCCCGACCTGGGTTAGGAGTTTAGAGTAAGACACGAGAAAGAAGTTATATTAATGTTCTGGCAAATAAAACCTACCGGAGTAAAGTTAATAATAAAATAAACCGGTGGTATGTTAGAGGCTGTCAGTAAAAGTGGTAGCCTCGAACAATGGGAAAATCCCATAGGAAAATATTCGCGGTTGAATATTTATGGTAGTAACCACTGCCACCAGCCAAAAACTTTAGAGAGTGGGACTTTAAGGTACCCCCTCGAAAATGAACCTAAGGGAAAAACTATTAACCCTTTCCAGTACCTCCATAGTAAGATGGGTTGTACTGGTTACATTCATAAGATTTGACTAGTAAAGTCAATGGGGACTTTACATGCCCTGGGAGACAGTAGTCAGTCCCAGGGTATGGAGTCTATGTTTGGGGTCGCTACAACACCCCTGTGTCACTGCATTGAGGGTGCTGTGTAACACATGTGAATAAAGATGGTTCCTATGGGTGAGAGAAAATCCCATAGGCATTAAACACAAAAATAGCCTAGAACACACATAGCAAAAATGCCTAAGAGTGTGAAAAAGAGTCTCACTCTTAGCAGGTGAAAAGAAACAAACCCTTCAAATCCAGCAAAGCTGCTGGGGGACTCTATAGGTAAGGGAAATTAGCCATAGAATGAGAATTCTCCCTAACAATGGGTACAAGCTGTGGTTTCTTTAAAAGATCAAACTACTCGCACACATACCAAGCTAGGTTCTCGAGGGGTGCAAGTGGCACATTGATACTTATTCATAAGCGAGTTCCCTTTCATGTCACAAAAGTACGATCTGACCCCTGTGGCTGGTTTGTGAGGCTGCTAAGGGATATTAGGGGAAAACAGTGGGGTCTCATTGCAGCATATGCCCCCCTACATTTACAAAAGTACTACTGGGAGAGGTACAATCAATGTTACTGGAAAAACAAGCAGATGCATGGGTCCCTGGAGGGGACTTTAACGAGCTAATGAAGGTAGCTAAGGACAGATCACATAGAGGGAATAGGGTCCTTGCTCCCCCAACTACACTGTACACCTTTGCGGAAGCAATGGGGCTGTTAGATACCTGGAGGATGCTGCACACCACCGACACTGGGTTTTTGTTTTATTCCACTGCACATAAGTAATTTTCAAGAATTGACTATGCCTTCATCCCGCGCAACATGTCCCACAGACTTTTATCTGGCGAGCTCCTATCGAGAGGAATATCGGACCGCTCTCCCTTGCTCATAACCCTAAAAGTTATACATCGCAGGCCAGATGCAATCTGGCGTTTAAATACGTATTACCTGGAACTGCCTGAGATTTCTGAAGGACTCGTGGGTAAGACCAACAAATACTTTGAACTAAACAAGGGGTCTGTGGACTGCCCGATAACAATTTGGGAGGCATATAAAACAGTCATTCGAGGAAAAGCTATCTCCCTGGTGTCGGCCTACCACACGCGCCTCCATCAGGAGATCGTGGAGGCAGAAAGACGGGTGTCCGAGCGGGAGGAACAACTCCTAGAGCTTGGGACCACATCCTCGCAAAAGGCCTTGAAAATGGTGCAAGAGGCCCTACGAAATATCGCCCTCGACATGGCTCGGGCCACACACGGGTCGACCCGATACCAGATCTATGAGAAAGGGGATAAGGCGGGCAAGACTCTGGCCTGGCTGGAGAAACGGGAACACAGTAAGGGACAAGTCTGTGCCATAAGAGTGTCAGATAGGGAACTATTGATGGCAGGCTCCGATATCGCTGAGGCTTTTGCCAACTACTATGAACACCTCTACTCTTCGCCATCTGTAGACCCTGCGTCCGATCACTCGAACTTTCTCGATTCGATCGACATCCCGCGACACTCAACAGAGCAAGCAGAACAACTGGACTCTGAAATCACAGAGAACAGCAAGACACTTTAACACAGCTCCAAACCGGGAAGACCCCAGAGCCCAACGGCTTTCCAGTAGAAACATGGAAACGCCTCAGCGGCGCACTAACCGTACATATGCACCGTATGTTTCTCTGGAGCAAAGAAATAGGCACACTCCCACTAGACCTTAGAAGAACATGCATAGTGGTGATCCCTAAACCAGGGAAACCCCCAGAATATTGCATATCCTATAGACCTATATCTTTGATAAATGGGGAGGCAAAAGTCTTGACATGAATCCTATCCAATAGACTGCTTGGGGTGATTGAATCACTTATCCACCCAGACCGATGTGGATTCATCCCCTCTAAATCCACCCGTATATGAACATACATAGACTCCAATTGGCTATAGAACAGGCTCTGGAGATATCGGACCTGATGGCCTTGTTGACAGTTGGTTTTGAAAAAGCATTCAATTGGGTCGGGTGGGAAGCCCTGTGGGGAATCAAGACTCACATTAACTTTGGGCAAGTTTTCATCTTCTGGACAAAGCTCCTTTATGAATCCCCTGAAGCGACGGTGAGAGTGAACTGCAGGTCATCAAGGATGCTTCCTCTGGGTCGCGGAACTAGGCAGGGCTGCCCCTTTTCCCCCTCGCTATTTCTTCTTGGCATTGAACCACTGGCGATTAAACTTAGAACTGATAGGAGACGGTCTGGATTCGTCTGGCCTAGAGGGCGCGGAGACCGTCTGTCGCTCTATGCGGACAATCTTCTGATCTATCTCAGCAACTCAGTGATCTCTTGCCCGATTGTGTCCCAGATCTTCAGAGAATACCAGAACTTTAGGGACCTTAAGGTGAACATCCAGAAGACAGTGTACTTTCTGATTCAAGGGGGAGATGCTGCAATTCCAAACCTTGTCTATACCCTGTCTCCAGCCAGGGCTTCCTTTACCTGGGCATTCTTATAAGCCCGGCTCTGGAGGAGTTTCTCCAGCTTAATCTGCAACCAGTGCTGGATAGATTCACTGGGGATGTTTCTCACTGGCAGGACCTACCGCTCTCACTGATCGGTCGGGCCGCCTCTTTCAAAATGATGGCACTCCCTAGACTCCTTTACGTGCTACAAAATGCTCCACTTCCCATCTCCCTCGGAACCTTCACAATAATTGACAGTCACCTCCGGACGTTGCTCTGGGGAGGGAAGCAACCTAGAATTATTCTTACGACCTTGCAATGCTCAATATGGGAGGACGGCATAGGATTACCATGTATCCGCACATACTACCTTGCAGCACAAACAGGAGTGGTGAATGACTGACTACACGGCGATGCAACGCTCCCACATATCCGTATAGAAATGTTCGCTATCTCACCCCTCCATTCTCTGTACATGGATGGGAAAGGGGGAGTGAGAATGACAAGATTGTCACTTAATGTTTGCCGCACTTGGAGGGAAGCACATAGACACATCGGCTGGGAGCGAAAACCAACACTAGCCCAACCCCTATGGCACAATGCACATTTCCCCGAAATAAAGAAAATGGGATGCTTTGGGACCTGGGAAAGACAGGGTATATGTACATTCGCACACATCGTCCACGAAGGGCGCCTACTAGAATGTGAAGCCTGAAAGAAACATTTGCTTTACAGCCTATTGACCGTTTCAGACACATACAGCTTGCTCATGCCATGAAAGCCCAGTTTCCGAAACTGACTGATGTGCCCCCCTGCACCCCTCTGGAAACTAACATTTCCCAAACCACATTCCCTCCAAGGTCATCTCCACATTGTACCAGGCCCTTAATTATTTTGCACTACAGAACTCACTATGTTGAAAGCAAAATGGGAAGGGGACCTGGGTAGGCTGGAACTGGAGGAATGGATGGAAGCATTGATGTTCCCCCAAGAGATAGGCATTGATGCGAAATTGAGACTGATACAACTCAGAATACTGCATCGTTCCTACTATGCCTGAACAATGCAGCTAAATTCCAAACTTTTTTTGTGGGCACTTTTGTGTCAGAACTTTTGTCTTTCAAAACTGTGACTGTTGAAACAGTCACTACGAACCGAAATGTTCCAATAGGGTTTCTAGGACGTCGGGGTCCTCAATACCAATGGACCCGAAGCTGATATTATTGGGGATATGGGGCGAAGTGGACTTCACCAAGTATGAAAAACTGTTTCTGGCTGATAGCTGCAACATGGGGCTCGGCAGAGGTACTGTGCCTAAATCGTTGGTCCAATGAGGTGAGCAGATGTGCGTCCATGAAACACTGTTTTTAATAAAGTAAGAGGCTGCCCTCAAAGGTTCCAGAAGATATGGGGAAAATAGACGGATGATTAAAAGCCCCCACCCCCCACGCTGCCCCACACCACTCCCCATCCTCCCCCATCCCACCCTGGATTGCTGTGTACTTCCGGGGCCACAAAAAACATGCTTATGACTGTTGTTACGATGGACACGTCACTTGACCCTGCTGCCTTCATTTTCATAGTTGTATGTATGTTTACATTGTTTTTTTGTATAAAACTTAATAAACAGTGTTACAACAAAAAAAAACAGAGGCATCAAAAAGAGTTAGTTGGGAGGAAGACCTGGGAACTGCGATCTAATACAATCGGCACAAATACTGCAATACCACAAGAAGGTGTCCCAGAGCGCTAGATTGCAACTGATCCAACTGTATGTAACGCACCAAGCATACTTGACTCCTCTCATGATATCCAATTTCCCTGGAGCAGTTGCACAACATTGCCCTAGATGTGCGGACGTGGATGCTGGCATATTGCACATGTTCTGGTCCTGTCCTATGTTAGGGAGAATTCTCAATATGTGCTAATTTCCCATACCTTTGAGACCCCCAGAAACTTTGCTGGATTTCTAGGATTTTATTTTTTTACCTGGGAAGAGTGTGAACCTTTTTTCCACTCTTCCATGTATTTTGTGTGTGTTGTACTTTTGTGTTCTTTGGTTATGTCGTTTTAAAACACTTCCAGTGGCATCATCTTTTTCTGTGTGTCACACAGCACATTCAGTGCAGTGACACAGGGGTGTCTTTCAGACTCCCCAAAGTTGAAATACCTTCTCTGGGACTGACTACCATCTCCCAGAGTATGAAAAGTTAAATTGGCTTTACTACTCTTTTTAAATGTACTGACCCAGCACACACTATCCTCCTATAGAGTGCTGAGTGAGTGCCACATCACTAATTTCCGTTTGATGCCTGAGCCAAGTCCATTCACATTCCAGGAGATAAAGGACAGTTGGCTTACTTGTGCTCTGTTAGCATGTTCTGTGTACCGTGAGTTTAAGGAGGATCATGTGTCGTGTAAACCCCTCATAGTCTGGATGTCTCCCTTGGCCTCGTATCCTGGTAGATCCACCACTTCTACCTCACTACTTCCATGTAACTATTGAACCTGAGCTCAAACCATCTTCGTGCAACATTGAACTGTGCCCCATAAACAACCACCACCCTGTACTCCTCCCCATCTAGAAAAACCTGTCGTCCAAACGTATAAAACTGAAAACTCATGTCAAAACACTCATGTAACAGTAAATTGTTACCTTTTCCTACTTTAAATGGCTAATGGCAGTGCTTTAGATCAACTACCGTGATTTTTCACGACCACTAACAACGGTAGCTAAAAATCGGGTCAGCCATGTTTTTCAATAAGGCACCCCAGCCCTATCTGTAAAAACAGACTCTGGTCATCTTTTTTTGCCATTTCTTTTAGGAAAAGTCCTTCTTGTGTTTGTCTCTGCGCGCCAAACCAGGTTTGGTCCCTTTGTTCATTGGCATTGGGGGGGTTCAGTGCTGAAGCCCTCCTCTGGCACCTGAGTGTCTGGGCTGGACAGGATGTGAGGGAGGTGCCCGAAACGCCCTGTGCTTAGTCTCGTAGGAGACCTGAATGCACTCTGGCATGATTGGCTGGCTGGCTGTCCGGCAAACACAGCCACCCTGCTGCGTGAGTGACAGCCATGCAGGAATGGATGGGGGAAAACTCTTTGAAAGCAGGTCTCTGCGACTTGGAAAGCCGAGTCGACCACTGGAACGAAAGAACCAAAGACGAGCTGAAGGAAGAGGACTGCTGCAAACTCCTGAACGACCGGTTAAGCCCTGCTGCAGGTCTGAATTGCCTGAGACTCCAAATGACAGAGAAGCCCTTCAAGGTTAACTTCTTCCCTTGAGTTTGGTGGGAACAACCAACTCGTAAGCTACCTGGACACCGTCCCCACCTGGTTGAATTTTCATCAGAGTGCTGTTGAAAACCGGATAGCCAGAGGGAAAGAAACCAGCTTGTGGACTTTAAGGCACTCACACCTTAAACTGACATCTTGCTACAGCTATTGGCCTCATCCCTGTGCAGTGCAGGAACCTCCCGACGTCCTCCTTGTTGTCCCCACGACTGAAGCTCAGGAACAGTGAGATCTGCTTGGACTGCCAGGAACAATTGCCTCAGCTACAGCTTTCTTCATTAACAAGGTACTGTGCAAAGGCGTTCTGGAAATATTTTTGGCCAACGAGAAAGTGTGTGAAACTTTCCTCAACTTCTAAAACGTGTCCTTCCCTAAACATTCATCAACATTTTTGCCTAGCCAAATTCTTAAGACTTAACCGTTATCTACCAGAACTGTGCTATCCTATACAAAGACTCTGAGCCATTGACTTTGGCCTATGCCTGTGAGACGAATTGCTAGTTGTATTTGACTGAAACCCTTTGCCCTGCCTATGAATGTATTTGGGCGGTCTATTCTTATAACCTTGTCTATTTATTCCTTTAATAAGTATTTGAAGTGCTAATTTTGCTCCCACTTCATAGGAGCTTAACTTGTTAATTTACTTACTGGTTGGGTTTTTGTGGTTTATTAGTGTGTGATATTGAGCTGCTTATGCTAGTGTAATGTTTTCGATCTGACTGAGTAAATAAATGCATATTCTTTTACCAAGAACCCTTTAGTAAGTGTTTACTTGAGTCACTCTATTAGTTGGTCCTTTGTGTAACTTGTTCTACTGCTCACGTAAATTCTTGAGATACGTCTGGCTGCTCAGCCATCGCTACCACTTTACTGTGTAGTACAGGCTTGTACCAAAGGTGAACGTGTGCTTACACTTGTAGTCTTAATTACCTGTAGTGTTCCCAGAGGGAACTGCAGGAGATTCTGCCTAACACTGGAGTACAGCGGTGAGGATAAAGTATACTTGTTACATTTAGAGTGCTACTTTTACCTTTGTTCAAATAATCCTCCCATGGCTAAGAAACACTAGTAAAGCAATTGTTTTATCATGACTGTTATGGAAAGCTACAGACAGGAGACCCTAGTGACTTTAACTGTTGATCAATTGAGAGGTATGTGTAAAGCTAGGAATATCACTGTTAAAGGCGAAAAGATTGAATTGATAGAAAAGTTGTTAGAATACCAAAGTCTGAGGAGTGGGTCTGAATCCCCCACACCTGCAGCAAATGCGGAAAATGTTGATGAGGATGATAATGTTTCTGAGAGTAACTCAAATGTTATGGATCAGTCTTCAAATGTAGGCCCTGTTTTACCTCTACCTGCTCATAGGCCTCAACCACTGACCACAGGGACCCCACCAGGTCCAACATCAAGTCCCAAATGTGTCTCTTTAGAAAGAATGAGACTTGGATTAGAGTTTAAAAGAATCCAAGCTCAGCTGAGTGAAAACGTCAAGAACTTAAACTCAGAGAAATGGAACTGAACCATGCACTAGAGATGAAAAAGTTGTCTGTTGAAACTGGTTCTCTCTCAGAGTCTTCTAGGTCTTTCAGTCCTAAGAGGCCTTCCATGCCCAAAGATGCAGTAAGTATACTTGAGGTTGAGCTTGATATTTTGGATTGGTTTGGTGCTCTTGAATATAACCATGGGATTCAAGACATTACAGGGAATCAGCTGATTCCTTGGCTTTTTTCTAGGCTACCCCCTGTTGCAACTGATGTGGTAATGGTGTTGGGGGATATAGACAAAAAGGAGTATGAAACTGTGAAGCTAGATTTGATAGCTAGATTTGGGAAGAGCCCTTCTCAGTATCTTAAGAGGTTTAGGACCCTCATAAAGCATGATGGTACCCCTTGGGCTACCCAGGTGAGTGAATGTTTGAAAAACTTAGATGGGTGCGTTAAGGGTTACAGAGTGAACACTTATAAAGCTTTGAGAAATCTGTTTATGTTGGAGTCTATTTATGATGCCTGCTCTCCTGAGCTGAGACAGCACTTGGCTGACTCTAAGGAAATGGATCCAAAGAAGTTAGCAAGGGCTGCTGACTTGTGGGTTGCCAGCAGGGCTACTCACAAGGATTCTGGGGTAACTCAGAAGAAGGAAGAGGGAAAGCAGCATAAAAAGGACAATAATGAGAATTCTAATACTTCCACTTTAAAAGAGGGCCACACACATAACAAGGGTAAGCCCCAAGGAAAACCGAGTCAGGATAGTGTACCTCCTGGTGACAAACCAGAAGGAGGTCAGAACAAACCCCCATTCATAAAGACATTTGGTAAATGTTATGCTTGTGGGTCAACTCACCATGTGAAAGAGGATCCAGATGTAACGGTAAACCTTCAGGGGTCACACTGTCTCCTTAGTCTTCTCCCCAGTGGATGAAGTACCAATGGCAACTACTAAGCCCATCCTTCAAACAAGTAACTATGTACATCACTAAATACACAATGTTCCATTGGTTACACAAACTATAGGGCTCTTAATCATGCGGCCCCCTACCATTGTTCAGCACTCTTACATTTGTCAGTACTTTTCCACCCACATTAGCAGCACGCAGGCTGAAATTCCAGGTGCTGGTGAGCTGGTCATAACCATAGCTTCCCACCAATTAGCATATCATCTATCATCACCTCAGTGTCTTTACATCAATTAAGTCTTTGAACTTGGCCTTGGAAATGATCTTAGCTCTGGAGAATACAAGAGAGTAGAGGCACACTCTGCCTATCTGCGTAAATGTGGTTCATCCTGTTTGTCCAGTTCCATCCATTCACGTGACTGAAGACCACAAATGTCAGCTCTGGTGCATTTAAAATACTGCTATTTATTGAAACTCTGACGTCTTCCTTGTTTTCATCCATGCCTTCTGAACAGGAGTTTCATTCTTTCACATCATTTGTGACTAATGTGCGCTCATCCCAGTCCGATAAACCCTTGGGTTCTTGGGCTGATCCAGCCTTGCCTTTCTGAGATTTACTTCTGTAATTTCGTTGTTTTTCAACTGTGACACTCTGGAAAAGGCCTTCCTTCTCTGGCCGAGCTCTGCTATAATACGTTGTGGAAACATCCATTCTTTACATGATTCCTATATATGTATAGGTTGGCACATGCCACAATCTATGCACTACTTAGCAAGCCTCAAGAATACTTTGTCTGCTTGCATTTCTTTGCATCTGTACACATGTAAAATGACTTTATATCTTTTTATATCTTCATCATTTCTGTAGCATACGTTTCTTAATCTCGAGCTGAGATGTCACTTATCTTTGATACTTTCTTGATGCCTAATAGAATATCTACATTCTCTTGTTTCTGCATTTCTTCTCAGTGTGACAGTATTATTTTGTGTGACATCACCAATCTGCTCTTTCATGCATTGACCCGGCTTCTCCTAGGATTTCATTGAAATGACCATCATACTGTCTCAAATGCAGGTATGACTTTCTCAATGGGAACCTTGCCTCCAGGATTCTCCTCGGTTTCGGTATTTTCACTGGTACTGCACGTGTCTCAAACTCTGGTTGCCAGCATATAGGCAATATGGGTGAGTTGGTTGAGGTAAGGGTACTTGGCTCCTTCTCTCCACTCACCCTTCTGGGATATTCATCGACCACTCTCCCATCATCATTCACATGTAGACATCCTTGTCTGAAGAAATGCTTCTTTGGGACCCATATCTTGTTTACTCCTTTCAGGCATCCAGCTGATTTCACATGCTCATCCTTGCTCCACGTCATGAGCATGCACTGACCACTAGGACTGCAATAGATCCATCTTCCCAAATACTTATTATGGTTCTTTGGGTAAAGAAATGTTGTTCCCGTAGGTGCTTTGATGATGAATTTCACAAAAACTCTGATTTCTTCATCTGTCTGCTCTTTACTCTTCCATCCTGATTCAACATCAATCATGCTCTTCATTCTTATGGCTTTCTTTGCAGTTATCTTGCATTGTGAGATTATTATCGTAAACACATAGAATCCAAGCAGTACCATCACTATCAGGGCTCCAAGAAACTTGAATATATCTGCCATCCGTTGTGTAACTCAAGAAAAGAGCACTCCAAACCAGCTCTCATCAGAAATGTCTTCCACATCGTCCACCATTTGGACATTCAGCATCTCTATGGCCTCTGTCAAGGTGCCATTGTCGTCATCATGAGAACGTATAAATGTGCAACATGATTCTCCAATGTTTGCACAAACACCTCCATCCATAGCTGTTATCATGTCTAGGACATATCAGTTCTGAAGAGTCATCAGTCATATGCCTCTCAGCTCTTCTCTGATAGCTTTGAATCCCTTTATGGTGATGTTGATTGTCTGCAACAAATCTCATATGGTAATTTGCAGCCATTCAGTACTTGGGAAAACATGGATACTCGGTATAAGGAACAATGTGAATATCGATATAATCTGGCTGAACAGTTTGTGTTCATATGGAATGGCATCAAAACCTTTTATGGACTTGGCTGAGAAATAGTTCTCTCTCTTCGTTCTACTTATCATTTTCACAGATCTCTTCTTCCTTAGGTGAGCATCTGCTTTTAGAAAGTTGTCAATATTCAAGTCACTTTTAGGAATCACCAACGCCGGAACATGAACTTGAAAATTTACTATTAAACATTGTGCTCCCCAGTCCTTGGGCAGCTTCATGTATGCTCTGGATCCACACTCCCAGTAGTGATCCATCATCACTGCTGTTCCAACGCTCATTCCTGATACATCAAAGATTCAACCACAGTTCTGGTTCTCTCCAACTCTTCTTGTGCCATTGTTTCTGAAGCACAATTTTGCATTTTCCAAAGGCACTATCTGTAAAAGTCCTCCTTTGTTTTCAACCCATGTCAGTAGTTTAGCCTGTTTTGGCCAGAGAGGCTTACATACTTTCTGCACTATGTCAATGATTAGCTGATAGAAACGAATGACCACCCAGGCTCTGCAGATGACCACCCCCTCTTCTCATCCATCTGGTGAAAGCACTGATCCCCAGATATGGATCTGTCCTCTGTTCTTCTATCTACAAATTTCTTCTGCAGATTTTCCTGGACTTTACAGTTTTCCGTTTACTTCCCATCTGATTCCAGCTCCTTTCACTCCAGGCTTTTCGTATCTGATCATGTTATTCTTGGTGTGAGCTCTTAGCCTTGTCTTTGTATCATGGACACAATGATCTTTTTCTGGATCTGTCCTTTCGGTTGACCATTTGAGATAGGCTGTTTAGCCCATTAACTGACCTCTTGTATGGCAAAGTGCTATGTGTGATAGACAATGTGTTGTCTGGACGTCTATTTCAATAGCTATGAAGATATTAGACTTCCCCATGCTATAAGGCATGAGTGCACATATAAAACATACCTCCTTCGAGGTTCTCCTTCCCACTTCTTTCATATACTGATACCATATGTTATTCCCCAAGCGTGCTGTACTATCCAGGTAATCATTTAACTCATGATCATCCTCCCTAGCATTTCTCTTAGGTCTCAATATTTTCTTCTATGATCATCTCATGAAGTATGTCAGCATAATTCCTTCTTACTGGACCAATTACAGAAACATTTGTCAGTGGACATGTATGACCTGTGTAGGAGAAAGTTCCAGAAGCCTCAACCTACGAACATAATATGGAGGCAAAAAGGTGTCCTGTATAATCTCCATATGTGACCTTCCCCTAAAAGGAAGCATAGATGTGTCTATAATAGGACTAGGTGCCTTTGAATGTGTCTCTAGAGTTGGGAAAATTACATAAGGTCTAGGCTGCCTTGTAGTTTCCACATCAGTACCCTCCTTCTGCATAGGAAGATACAGAGGAACCCTTGCCTTATTTGGATCCAAATAGTAAGCACTGCATACTGTAATCGAGATAAGAATCACAATAAAGAAGATGCATGTATACATGATGTATAGGTAGGCCCACTTCATGCAGCAATAGCTTCTTGCACATCATGGAGGTCTTTCGTTGTCGGCCATTACATAATTACTATTGATGCTGCCCATTCTTAATCTTTTGTAAGGAAGGAAAAATCAACTTTTATTCAGGCAACATCATGCAATACTCTGGAAATATCTTAATCTTCTTAACAAGATCTTCAAGCAGTTGGCTGATCGCACAACGTTTAACAGGGTTCCTGATTTATAGAAAAGAGTCATCCTTTCATCAACAAAAATGTGGATGCCTCTCCAGCGAGAATTGTAAGACTACATATAGTAGGTTCTGGATCTCTTCCTCCAAAAGTCTAATTCAGGACGTTCTCAGTGTTCACTCAGAATATAGATTAACTTGCTTGATTATGTTGTGTAACAATTAGTTAAGTGCCACTGTATCCCTCGGATCTCTCAAGAAGGTGCGGACATCAGTTTGTCTTCCAACAAGATGTGGGCATTCCTCAATTAGGTAGTGGAAAACCAATCCTACTAGTCTCTGAGCATTTTCATCAGATAGGGGCATTTGTGTTTTCTCCACTGTAATCAGGAAGCTGGAGAACTTGCTCTATTGTGGCTGTGAGCAATCTCCTCACGATTGGACCATTCTTAGGATCTTGCAGGAAATTAGTTCTCCGCACCAACGAAGGGCATGAATGAAGAATGTGGAGAAAAATAGCAAGGATGATCCAATGAATGTTGTAGTTGGGCACCACCATGGGCGCCTCCAAAGATAAAATCAGTGCAGTGAGAAAGGAATCAGGGAACTGTTCCCTTCTACATTCTTTGAAAAGGAAATTCAAAACTGGAATTTATTTGTATTCTTCCCGATCAAGACTTATACAAGTCTCAATCCAAAGTTTAGCAAGCTCCTGTGGCTCAAGAACAAATAGCCTTCTTTCACTACGTTTTCGGCAACTTAAAAGAGTGTCCCGAAACAAGGCGCAGTCCAATCTACTCTGTATCTGTTTATTTGACTCTTTCTGTGTACTTCTTCTTCGTCATGGATCTCACCTGCACGTGCTGAGGTTCTTCCCCGATGCTTGCATCCAATAGGGGTGGGGGTTAACAGGGTTCTCCAGCATAAATATTCACATCTCCAAGAAATATCCAGGCATGTCTTCCTAGTACTTTCACTGCTGACAGCGTTACGCCCTCAATGATAAATGGGTTGTTAAAGCGTGACTCGTGCCATCTATGCATAAAGATCCTGATCAGGATCTGATCACAGGGGAAAAGTTTGAAAAGATGTAATTCTTCAAATCTGTTTGTTGAATTGTCTCCATCTGTGTTCTGAGCCCCACACACCTTCTGTTTGAGCTGATCTGAAATGACAGAGATACTTGACGTCATGCATGTTAGATAATCACGTAACTCTGTTCGTAACAATTCTGCTGTTGTGTGGGCATCATTTCTAGTTCTAGATAGAGGTGTGAGGGGTGTCCTCAATCGCCTCCCTGTTACTATTTCATGGGGTGTAAGATGGTGGTCCGAACCTGGTTGACTTCTCAATGCATACAATGCCAGTGATAGGCAATGCAACCATCTTTTCTTCAAAGTAAGCTTTAATTTGGACATTGTTTCTTTAAGCAAGCTGTTGAGTCTCTCACAAACTCTGTTCACCTGTAGGTGATAAGCCGATGGAAACTTGTGCTTTATATTGAGCAACAAGCTTATCTGTTCATTATCTCACCTTAATACTTCATATATTCCCCATTTAGGCAATGCTTCTCGTACTAGAAATTTTGCTGCGAAGGTGGAATCTGGATGTGTACATGGACCAGCTTCGATACACCTGGAAAAGGGACACACAACAAAAATCATATACCTATATCCATTACAGACTTGCAGCATGTCAACATAGTCAATATGTAAATGCTGAAAGGGACCTTTAGGTCTCAGGATAACTCCTCTAACTGTTCGCAAAATTTGCCCAGCAGTAAAAGTTTGACATACAATGCAGTTCACTACATAAAATGCAACCTGTTCTAACAAATTCAGAACAAACCAATCCTCTGCAATTGTTGCAGCGAGACTCTCTAGTGACATGCACAGGGTAGTGTAGTTGTTCCAACGCCATCCTTAATAGGCTTACAGGCATCACCGGTTTACCAGTGCTCTCCTGTCGCCACAATGCTTCGGAAGGAGCTAAAGAACACCCCATCCGCTTTCACAGGTCTTTCTCATCCTGCGGTGCTTCCCATTGAATTTCCATTAACTGAGTTTTAGACAGATTGTTATAACAATCAGGGACACTCATCATTACCACCATATTTTAATTCACATCAGACGTATCAAATTTCATGATATTGTCTGAACATGCAACATTTTTCGCTACCTCATCTGCAGCTTGTTTTCCACGTGAGATCAAAACTGTCCTTTTAGTGTAAGCTGTGCATTTAACAAATCGGATGGTTACTGGGAGTTGTAGTGCTTTAATAAGTCTGTCCAATAAGGCGGCACGCTGCATTGGAGTGCCATTCCCTCAGAGGTAGCCCCTCCTTTTCCAATGTGCTAGCCCTGCCTGTACCGTCAACGTCACATAGGCGCAATCACTGTACATGGTTACTTCCTGGTCTGCATGATTCTCAAGTGTGACAAACAGGGCCACTAATTCTGCAGCCTGTGCACAAAAGTGAGATGGTAGTCATGCACTTATCGATACTTCAAATTCCCTGTTTGCCTTGTGCTTCACCACAGTGGCACCGTTATATCTCTGTCCATCATTTTGATTGATTCTTGAAGAATCGTCAATAAAGAGAATCTCCCCAGCTGCCAACGCATTTTCCTTTACTCTCAGAATCTCATCATAGAATTCCTCATAATTTGAGCATTCGTGTGCATACTCGTCTTCTGCTAGTGGTTCTGCTATAAACATGGCAGGGTTCACTATTCTACATCTGACTATTTTAATCGCTGGATTTGATATGACTACCTTGTAGGCAAAAGCCCTTTGAGAAGTTAACGTACCTTTCGATTTTTCTAAAATGGCAAACAAAGCATGTTCAACAAATAACATCATGGAACATCCAATTACTATGTCAGCAGCTTCCTCAATGGTGAACGTGGTGGCTGCCAAAGATTGTTCACAGGGAAAGTGACCCCTCATTACTGGGTCCAATATCCCAATATAAAATCCTAGAGGCTTGTACTCCAACGTGGTTCCCTGGGTGAGTACTACCGTCATAACTGTGCCATTCATATGCAAAAATAAAAATAATTCCTCAGCATAATTGGGAATCCCTAAAACTGGAGCTGTGAAAATTGCCTTTTTCTACTCATCAAACGCTTCTTCCATTTCCTCAGTCCAGACAATTGTTTCCTGAGTTGCCTGTGCTTTTTTCAGAGCCTGCAACAGGGACCTTATATATGAACTGTAATCAAAGACCCATTCTCTCACATATTTGCATAGTCCCAAAAATCTTTGCATGTGCTTTATCGGATGCGGTTTTGCTGTTTTCAAAATAGCTTCAGCCTTTTCAAGAGTAACTTTCCTTCCTTCATGCAAAATCAACTGACCCATGTATAGCACTTCCTCTTGGCAATACTGCAATTTTTCCTTATTTACTTTATATCCTTTCTCTGCAAGAATAATCATCAGTTGAACTGAGTCACGTCTGCACTCTTCCTACAGACCAATATGTTATCTATGTATTGCAAAACAACACTTTGCAAATCAATACTGCTTAAGTCCATTTGTAATAGTCTATTAAAAATCGATGGAGACTCGCAGTACTCCTGAGGTAATCCTGTGCTTTTCAACTTAGTCTGATGAAACGTAAAAGACGTCAGATCCTGAGAATCTTTATGCATCTGGATTGAGAAAAATGTATTTTTCAAGTCAATCACCCTGAAATATCATGCCTCAACAGGGATACTATATAAGATTGTTGCAGGATTAGGAACTAGAGGGAACTCAACCTCTACAATCTGGTTAATTGAGCATAAATCCTGAATTAAACTCCACGACCCCCCTTTAGATTTTTTGATCGGATACACTGCCGTATTAAACAGTCACTCTGACGTCACTAAAATACCTTGTTCCATTATGGCGGATATGAAAATACCTTTGCCTGCCTCTCAAGACATGGGATACTCTTGTGCTCGGGGTAAAATTGCTCCTGGTTTCAATTTAATCTTAACTTCTCCAGCCCCTTTCAATAGGCCTACAGCATAGGGGCCTGTAGTCCATAATGAAGCTGGCACCTTTGCCATATGTTCATGAAAAAACTTAAGACGTTTCAGTGCTAGCATCATTTTGTGAGGAACCTTGCGTTTGATTGCTCTTCCCCAATAAGTAATACTCATTGCAAATACTACTTCATCATCAGACAGATGGTCTCTAAATACAACCTCGTCAGTAATGTCATCCAATCTATAACCTTCCCCAATGGCAATCACTGTGCACCATCGTCTTCCTTCATTATCAGTTCTATCAAGCAAAGTAATTTCTCCTTGCACCATGGCTGCTTGTACTTCTAAGGGAAAGACTCGCCCTGCCTCTTCATCCATAGGTATCTTTGGCCTGAATAAAAACTCATCAGGTATTCTCAAAGTTTTACCCACTAAAGCTGGTAGTCATGTTAACAAAATGCGTACCCTATAATGAAAAACCTCTGGTTCTAATGGTGCTCCTCGTATGGCCATTTGTCCCGTGAATGCCATAATGAATTCATTCACATTTAAATAATGCATTTGTGGCATTGAACATACTATGCCTTCATCAGTAAATGAAATCGTCATGTTCAATTTTGTCATTAAATCTCGACCTAATATATTAATAGGCGTCTGCCTCGAATATAATAATGGTACCGACATGTCACATTTTCCTATAGAGACTGGCAATTTTTCAATAAAAGGAACTCTACTTGTAGCTCCTGTGAAACCTTGAGCATTCATGGCATTCCCAGGTAACTTAAACTTCCCTTCTCGTATATAGGAGCATGTGTGGCCCCTGTGTCTACTAAAAAAGAAAATGATTTGCCTCCTATATTGATGTCAACCCTTGGATGTTCTTGGGGATTGGGCGTCACTGATAGTATTAAAGACATCAAGTCTCCCATTGAGCTGTTCTATTGCAGTTATAAACTTATTCCCATGCCTGTGAAGGGATTTCCTCCTTCGACAGTGACACCTCCTATCCTAGGAGTCATTAACTGTCCTGTACTTGTGCTCTGCTGTATCTGCATGGGTGAATGCTGTGACTGCCCTTGCAGCAGATTCATTATTCTCTGCTGTGTTTGCAAAACTGATTGCATTCTCGGTGCTTGTGTTTACTGCACTGTCTGATTTTGGGTGAACCGTTCTACATTCTGTTGAGTATATGCAGGCGGGTAAATAGTCCCCCCTCTTGAGAATTGCCCATTTTGCACAAACCTTTGGCTTCTACACATGTGTGCAAGGTGTCCTGACATACCACATGTCCAAAATCCAGGATGTCTCCTAATGTTCCCTTCCTGCATGCTTTGATTGTCATTCTGCTTGTTTTGAAACCCACCCTGGTTATTCTGGAAATGTCCCTGATTATTCTGGAAGCCTCTACCTCAGAAGCCTCCCCTTCCCAGTGTTATAAATCCATCATTACCTTGATCGAACTGCCTTCGTTATTAACCTGTGGCATGCCTGCGGTTTGCTGTGAACTTGACCCTTCGCCGCTAGACAACATTGCCCCTTCTATTTTGTATTTTGACAATTTATTCTGCACTAATTTCACTTCTTCACCTTTCCTAACATCATCTTTCTTTTGATTCTTCTCCTGCAACTGACTGCAGTAAGGTGCAATGGTCAGCTGAATTTCTGACCATGGCTTACTTCCATGCCCACCAATTTTTTGAGCTTCTTCTGTACTGGCTCTGGCAGCCCTTGGCATAATATATGATAAAATATAGGTATAGATTTCCCCCAAGGCTCGCAAGTTTCCAAAGACCACTGCTCATGGAAATTTTGAATGTACACAAGAGGATCATCCCCTTCCTCCATCTTTTTCGTCATTATATCTCCCACATCTAACGTGTCCAGATACAGCACTCTGGGCGCTTTGCAGACTGCCTCTCTACAGTTATTAAATGGTGCTCTATCATGAGCCGTGTTGTGCATAGTGACACTGGAATATCCTGCTCTTGACCAGACATCGTCTGCTCTATCCCCAGGATAGCAGCTAGAAGACCTTTAATGTCTCCTATAGCTAACTTATTTCCTACTGTCATTTTTACACCTTAAATTGTCTTTATCCATTTGTGGCCTCGGTATATACTGTGATCTGAACCCTCCTTTCTCTAACAAAGGGAACTGTAATATCTCAAACTCATACTCGTCCCCCATCATCTTTCCATAGCATGGACAATGGTTCCGCACTGCCTTCTTCCTGGCAGCAATCCTAACCTGCTCACAGAATATGGCAAGGCGCCCCTCTCACCATGGGACTGTACTTTAGGTTGATATAGTCGTGCCAGAGATTCTGACGCCCTCGATTTGGGTAGATCCCTTGGGACCACATACCTTATCTCCCTCATCCCCACAGAAAGTTTTACTGTCTTCGTCAGACATATCCTGCCCCTAACTTTTGTGGCTTCCTTCCTCTTGGTCTCTATTCAGAGTTAGTCTGTCTAAAGACAACACTTTAGGCTCAAAACTACATGAGCCTACCTCTCTGTTGTATAACTGTGCTTTCTCAAGTCAATCTTTTCAGTTCTTTCTTAGTACTCATATCATGATAGACTTCATCAATGGTGTCCTCCATACTTCTAGAGTCAAACTCATCCTCTAGATTTACTCTAGATGGACCTGGCATTGGTTCATATGCAGTGAAGTATTCTTCTATGTCCTCCCATTCTACTACTGGATTAGGATCCATTAATTCTTTTTCTGCACTCTCAATGTCGCATTCTCTCTGCCTTCTCTTTCATTCTATTTTATCATCAAGCTCTCTTTGCTTCCTTGCTTCTTCTCTCACCCTTCCTTCTTCCTTTTTTTCATATCTATTCTCTCATTTTCCCTTTGTATTTCTTTGTCTCTATGTTTTTGTATCCTTGTATCCCTTAATGTTTGTTCTTCCTGTTCCTCCCTCTTTATTTCAAGACTTTCTCGTTCTTCGATTGCCCTCTTTCTGTTGTCATATTTCCTCTGTTCCTCTGCCCTCTATTGCTTTTTCAGTTTTTCATCCTGATACAACTGGTCTCGTCTTTGTCTATACTTCCTTCTTGCCCTATCTTCTTTCAATCACTCCTCTCTGTCCCTATCTGTGTTGTCTTTCTCGTCTTGACCTTCTTTTTGCCTTACTTCCTCAATGCTCTTACCATCAAGTTTGAGCAAAATCTGGCCACCCATCCATTCGTTCTGTATGAGCGCTACCTCATCAGCCTTATCTTTTTCTCCCTACCATCTCTTTATTTCTCTTCCTATATCTAAGGATGCACTTCGTCGCTCACTTCTCTCCTTGTCTTTTCTCTCTTAGTCCCTTCTCTCTTTGTTCCTTGGGACTTTAGAGATCACTTATTTGTCAGGAATCTTCTCTGCATCCTCGTCGCTGCTATGCGCAGGCCACTCAAATGCCGGATTGCTATACCCTGCTGCTGCATTAAGTTCTCTTAATGGATATACTCCATCATCTTTTATACCATCGCCTTTTACTTCAGGCATGGCGGGGGAGCAGAAGGCTCCTCACCTCCCTCTTTGCATTTGTTAAGTATCAAGCCTTCAGGAGGCAGCTCTTCTCTTTGCTCCTGGTACATTTTCCAGAACTCTAAGCTAGCTAACCTTTTTCTAACTTTTTCCTGTGTACACTGCATGCAAATATGTCATCATGTGTTGCAAAACTATCTTTGATTATGATCCCCTTGTGGTCATGGCATGAACATCTTATCTGCCATGCCCTTAACCCAGTCCACACTGTACAGTTAAAGCTTAGGTGCATGTTTCAGTAACTTCCTATACAGATGTGTAAGTGAAGTAATATCATCCATTTTGACTCATAACATTTTACTGTCAATACTCACCTTTACACTTTGCACTTTTTCAAAAATACTTTTTCAGAAAAATAATACAATATGAGCGTGCACCAATCGTCGCTGCTCCAAACCCTTTATATCACATTTTACTTCAATCTACTTATTCACTAAACACCATCAACTCAATTTCAACAAATAATGAACTCTTATATCTCGTGTTTTCCTTTTCACGTCTCTTAATTCGTCTAATATTTCTTAACCACATATATATATATATATACAATACATTAAAAAGAAAAAACTGACATACTCGACTGGCCACATATATGTCAATCTGCGATCCTCGAAACTTTTCCTGCCCCTACAAAATACCCACATTGGGATGTGAGGAGTTCTCTTTAGAGAAGTCTTTATCAAGTCTGTGGCCTATGTCATCCACTAATGGGACTCTAGATACGACTCCTTCTGTTACGTGCTATGACGCAGGACACTGGGCTTACTCTACTGTGACTTTCCTCATCTTACAGTTTCTTAATTGATTGGCTCCTATCCTCAAGTCAATTACTTAATAACTCGAAGCTCATCGTCTCGAATTTTCTTTTACCCCAACCTCACTTTTGGCTCTCAGGATTACCTCCTCCTTATCAGCTGCTTCAACCTTTCGTCCGATCAGCTTCCTGTGGTAGGAAGTTGGCAAAGTTGACTGTTTTATTATCAATTATCTAAAACAGGGAGTACAATGGACATCAACGGACGTCTCATAGTGTGGTCTCTCAAAGCATTTATCAAAAAACATCATACTTATAGTAAAAACCTGTCATTGATAACGTTAACCTGTGTACTTACTAACGTCATCCTACGTGGCAAACTAAAAAACCTAGTGGCAAATGTGATAGGCTTACAGGGAACACCTAGGTATATGTGCCATAGTAGTCTAGAAAGTGATAGGCTCCTTAACACCAGGTGGGATCACTAAGCCCCTCCTTCAAACAAGTCACTATGAACATCACTAAATTCACAATGTCCCATTGGTTACACAAACTGTAGGGTTCTTAATCATGCGGCCCCCTACCATTGGTTGGCACTCTTACATTCGTCAGTACTTTTCCACCCACGTTAGCAGCACGCAGGCTGGACTTCCAGGTACTGGTGAGCTGGTCATAACCATAGCCACCCACCAATTAGCATATTATCTATCATCAACTCAGTGGTCTGCACTTCAATTAAGTCTTTGAACGTGGCCTTGGAAATGTTCTTAGCTCTGGAGAATACAGGGGAGTAGAGGCACACTCTGCCTCTTTGTGTAGGTGTGGTTTGTCATGTTTGTCCAGTTCCATCCATTCACGTCTTCCTTCTATTCATCCATGCCTTCTAAACAGGAGTTTCATTCTTTCACACGATGTGTACCTAATGTTTGCTCATCCCAGTCCGATAAGACCTGGCTTCTTGGGGCTGATCCAGCCTCACCGTACTGAGATTTACTTCTGTAATTTTGTTGTTTTTCAACTACGAAACACTGGAAAAAGGGTTTCCTTCTCTGGCCCAGCTCTGCTATAATACGTCATGGAAATATCCATTCTTTACATGATTCTTATATATGTATACGTTGGTGCATGCCACAATCTATTCACTACTTAGCTAGCCTCAAGAATACTTTGCTTGCGTTTCTATGCATCTGTACATGTGTAAAATCGCTTGATATATTCATTGTTTCTGTAGCATAAGCTTTTTCATCTGAAGCCCGAGATGTCACTTATTTTTGATACTTTCTTGATGCCTTATAGAATATCTAAATTCTCTTGTTTCTGCATCTCTTCTCAGTGCATCAGTATTACTTTGTGTGATGTCACCAATCTGCTCTTTCATTAATTGTTTCTGCTTCTTCTGGGATTTCATTCAAATGACAATCATGCTGTCTCGTATGCAGGTATGGCTTTCTCAATGGGAACCTTGCCTCCAGGATTCTCCTCAGTATCAGTATTTTCACTGGTACTGCATGTGTCTCAAACTCTGGTTCCCAACAAATAGGCAATAAGGGTGAGTTGGTTGAGGTGGAGGTACTTGGCTCTTCTCTACAACAATATATTCTGATGTGGAATACGTCACATCTACAGTACATTCAGGGTTGTCTAGATGGTGAAGGTGAGAGTTCAAGGGGTCCAATGGGATTCAGTGCAGCATGCAACATTGCTAGAAATATTCATGTATGCCTTATTCTACCTAACAGTCGTAGCTGTGGTGCAATGCGCTATCCACACCCGGGACACAGACTTTGCTTCACTCTATAATGGTGCTGCAGATAGGGCCGCCAAGCAAGCAACAAATTTACAAGTCCTGGATGTCATGGCATATCCTGTGGAAGCCACAAAACAATTGCAGCTAGCAGTGCCTTACAGAGCAGTCCCACTATGATGATGAAAATGCATTGGAGGGACTAGGCCTCCATGTCCTTCTCTTGTACTCCATTATCATGTGTGTCTGTTTTTTATTCTGCACAGTGGTCCATGTGGGGCCCCTGGCAGTGCAGCTCTTCCTCACTTTGGTTGTGTGAATACAGGCCCTTGGGATACCCGATGGCACCCAATGAGTGGGGGTACGACCCTGTACCCCTAGTGTATGTTTCTGGGCACCTGTGTGTGGCCCAGAGAGCAGGATATGGGCTGGTGGCAGCTCCCTGCTGAATTTGACAGGGGCTATGAGTATCCTCCAGTTTAAGATACCCAGACACTTTCATAGGAATCAGTGGTTTCCTGATAGGAGACAAGATGGCCCCTGTGGCATCTTGGTTTCTATTGCCTGTTACCTTGTTTTCTCAAAGTCCTGGGAAGCCCTTACTCTCTATCTTCCCCTGACTGGCTGTAGGGTTCAAAGAAACATATATTGTGTTGTGGGGAACCCAGGCTGGATGGAGCCTTCCCAGTTACTGTATGTTGTTGGTACGCCCTTGGGGTGGGACCTCGGTGAATGGACCGTGTTACCAATATGCACTTCATGTTATGGGTGTCTGGTATCTGTGTGTGTGACAAAAAGAATGAGACAACCCTGCCGGAAACTGACATGAATACAGTGTGGTGCGCTGAAAGGCTGGGTGCCTGCCCCAATCCACATTCCTAGTTATGGGTGTCTGGGTTCAAGTGAATGGCCTGATGGCATTGTTAGCCTGATTGGCTGAATGCCTGCATGAATGCCCTTCTGAATGATTGGCTGCCTGAGCTTGGCTGAGCAGTGTGAATGAGAGACAGAACTGTATATTCGGAGACCTCTCACTTACCAGAATTTTGCAGAAGCTTAAATTGAAACTTGATGCTTAACCTTGAAACCCAGCTGGAAGAAGAATGTTTTGCAGCTGCTTGCAGTCATCGAAATCCAAAATCTGTGTCTCTGTAAAGGACTGATCCAAGAGAGGACCTGGCTAGGAGACCTCTTCCCGAGCTATGAGGGAACATCATGAAAAAGCTAATCTTCATCAAGGCACCCTGGAAGTCATTCCCAAAAGTCTGTCGACAGGAGACGGGGACCACCGAGGAATCCTGAATGAAGCACCTGGAAATCGAAGTCCATCAAAGTCAACCAGGGTTCGAGGGACCGCTGTAACCGCTGGAAGCCCATGGAGTCGTGGTGCCCAGAAGTGGGGACAGCTTGACGCTGTGCTGCCGATGACCGGAGCTGCAACGCTCCATCTTTTCCTAAGACATTTGAAACGAAGGACTCCCTTGCCAACACCGTTGACCGATTTGTCCTGCCAGATAAAGTCGATGTCATTGACAAGTCGAGGAGAATCCGCCATTGGGTTTCCTGCCACCTGAAGACCACAAAGACCCAGACCAATGAAGATCCGAAAGCCATCTGTGGTTGAGTCCTGACCGTCAATGCCAGCGCTGACACCCACTGCCAAGCCTACGATCTTCATCGATCTACTTTGTGGCAATGCACTCTTGTCATCGAGGTGCACTGCATGCCTCATCTTCACAGGACATCCATGACCGATCGTCGACGAGCACCGCAAAGGTTGCTATCTTGACGACAGTGTTCACATCTTCTCAGAGGAATCTCAACACTCTGTGGCACCTGCTTTAAAGGGAGTTCACCCACAAGGGATCCATCGACGAGCCATCAGCGAAACTCTGCTAAACTCAGGTACATTGGGGTAGTAGAACATTTTAGCAGGAAACCAGACTATTTTAAAACATATTTGGACTAGGCTTGTTGGTACACTTCATTTACAGGTTGCCCAGGTGGGCGGATTCTCACACAAAACTGTTTTGTGGTAGTGGGACAAACTAATCTGCCATTGTTTAACCTAACTGGTCTTCCTTCCTATGTCTGATGTTGATTCACATTACTGTTTGATTTATATGCTATTGAAACTGTCAGCATTTGGTTCATTTTAAAGGAGCCAAGAGTGAACTGCGGTACCACATAGACATTGTACATATTAGATTTGCCAAAGCACAAAGTGAGTTATTGAATGTGTATATATACTGAACCGTATTTATATAAAGAACTGTGTTATCACATAGCATAGTGTGTGGAAATTCCTTTCTGGGGGCTTGGGGACTACACTGTACTTAAGAAACAGCAAGCCTCCTGAGAGCTGAAGCCTTGGTTGCTCATCCATTGCTACCAACAATAGAGAACCTTGGCTGGGGTGCTCGGTGCTTCTACTCTGCCATATAGAGGGCAGGAGTGCAGATAACCCCCTTTTCAGTCTTTACACCCACTCGCCCATATATTTGCAGTACAAGATCAGGTACCCCAAGAAGATAAGGATATGTAGGTTAAATGTGGGTACTCGCTCTCACTAATGGATCATATCTATAGATAAACTATTACAGGTAAAGTAGTAATGTCGTGGGAATTGCTTATAGTTGCTCTTGAGCAACTGCATTACCCGACACATATGTCTAAACAGTATGTTGTAGCGGATATTCAGGAGGACTGGTTTGTCTCATACCTTCAAGAATATGTTGGTAAATGTGTGGCGAACTGCACTACCTGCCACCTCTATAGCACTGGAAGAAATAGTAGATTGTAGAGGTGCACTCAATTTCCTTGTATACTTAAAATGTGATATTTAGATTGAATTTTATATTTGCAGTAATTCTACAGGTGTTCCATGTTGGGCTCTGTGCTAGCAAACCATATAAGTGAGATGGGGCTGGTCACTCGAAATGAAACGGAGGACAAACAAGGGCACACTTAAGACCATACAATTGTTGAGATTGTTTGAATTTTCACAAAACAAGGACTTTTTTCAAAAAGAAGGTTTTATATTAAAGTTACAGATCCATGGGACTTGAAATTAATTTTAATTACGTACATAGTTCCTACGAAGTAATTGATTCACATTACTGAGCATCAATTACAAATAGCTCTTAAATTATTTCACAATGTTCCATTTGACAATAATTTCATGTGTATACAAAAGGTCATTTTTCACATTACATCCAAATATTTTAAACAATCTAGATTCTTTAAATTTTGACCATCCAGATATCTTTACAGGGATTGTTTTTTATTGGATAGATGGGTATCACCTATCTGCTACTATGCAGTTCAGGCTCTAGTGCTCTTATTCAGGTAAAGATATCAGGTTTGATTATATTCTGTGAATATAAATAAAGGAAATGCTGTTTAAGGACTTTAGCTAAATCTTAGTATTTCTATTTCTTAGGAAAGAAAGGAAAAACGGGTGCTAGTGCACTAACATTAGACTAACGTTTGGGCCATCTACAGTGGTCCTTCACTTTGACAGCAACATTCATATGCCAGTTCTGTGTGTAAAAAGTACTATATTACTTATGCCACAAGAGTTTAAAAATATGTGATCTTCAGTGGGACAAGTCGCCATCAAAGCGCTGTGTGCAATCAAAAAAACAATCCCTATCAAGATATGTGGATGGTCAACATTTAAATCTAGATTGTTTGAAATATTTGGATGCAATGTGAAAAATGTCCTTTTGGAAACACATGAAATCATTGTCAAATGGAACATTGTGAAATAATTTAAGAGTTATTTGAAGTTGATTCTTAGTAATGCAAATCAATTACTTTAAAATGGATTTTAAATCCTATGGATCTGTAACTTTAAAATAAAACCTTCTTTTTGAAAAGAAATTCTTTGTTTTGTGAAAATTCAAAGAATCTCAACAATTGTATTGGCTAAAGTGTGCCTGTTTATTTTGAGGGACCAGCCCCTATCTCACCTCTACAGCACTGGACGCACCGTCAGGGATTTGCATGGCACAACAGGACCCTTTCAAGAGCTCCACATAGACTACGTGGACGTGATAAACAGGTGCAATAACTATTGTTATATTATTGTTGTTGTAAATCCATTTTCTCATTGGAATAAGGTGGGCCCTTGCACACAACCAGATGCTATATATCGGCAGCCACGTTTTCAGTACACACAGTCTTTCCTTGCTGCAGGATATTTGATGTCCTAAAGTCAGACAACAGGACTCGCTTTTTTAACAAATTATTTAAAGAGATCATATCCCTACTAGGGATTAAGCATAAATTGTGTTTAATTTACCACCGTCAATCCAATGGAATCATTGAGCGTCTCAATGGATTGTGGAAACAAAAACGGTCAAAATTGTGTCATTCGGTAAAAAGGAACTGGTTGCATTGTCTACCTATAGCTCTGTTCAGCCTTAGGAACCAGCCAGGTAAGGACCCCCACTTGCCCCTGCACAAAATAGTGATGGGGAGAAGGTTACACACACCACTCACACCTGCGCACACTGCATCAGATGCACACAGGGCAGCTGAGATGTTGGGGGAGAACTTTCAGGGTTATTTGAGGGATTTAACAGATATGAAGATTATATCTCAACAGCTTGCACCCAGGAGAGAAGAAACCACTGCCACCCCTTTTGTCGACCCAACATCACTGCAGGTGCCTCAGTTCTAACCCCAGATTGTATATATGTGGTCATTCTTGAGAAAGCGGAATAAATGTTGTTACCTAGGCCCATCCCAGGTGGTGTATGACACTGCATCTGCTGTGAGAGTAAAATAATTTAGATATTGGGTCCATTTATCCGATGTTCAAAAAGAAACTGGCACAGCCCCACCTCCTGCAGTGACATCCTTGCAACAGATGTGCCCCTGCTTCTTCTTCCTCATAGTTTTCAGGATTATGATGTTGTGCAATGTATGTATTGTTCTACATATGATGCTTCTGTTTCTGTCTTCTTCTTTCCTTTACTGTAGGCAATTTTATATGATTTGCCCATATAAAGGGGGGGAGTTAGAGCAATGACATAGAAATATTAAGTATAGGGATGGCAAGATATAAAAGGGAACCAGAAAGTGAAATTGGATATAACTAACATAAACACGTTATTTTGGATACTGTTGCAGATGTGCACCAGTGCAAAAAATATCATATCTGGTACAACTCATGACCGAGGTAGGAAGAGCAAAGTCAAATGAGAGCTTCTACGTTTGCTCTTTTATATCCCACGCAACATGCACATCCAAACTGTTGATCCCGCAAGGAATACCACCTCTTTTACCACAATGTTTAGTGCACCGGGCCCTTTGCCGAGTGCAAAGCCTGTTTATGGACACACGGTGCAGGCAGTCATAATGGACAGATATGAAAGTGAGGGTGCCAAGAACAAAGAAAGCACATTGACGAATAAGACCACTACTGAAATTGAAGGGTGCACTGTTTTCCAATGACAGATGGGTAAAAGGACTACTGAGCTGTACAGTGGGTGGTCTACTGGGGTTCTTGGAGGATATAGTGGCACGTCTCAACTAGAAATGTTTGAAAAATTGGAGCACCTATGTGTCAAAACTCACCTGGATCAAACTGAACCAAAAGCCTGCTAAGGTGCAGATACTGACACACTTCTCCTTCTGCTTCAGAGGAAATGGCACTGTAATTGTTGGCACTAATGAAAGGTGCAATAATACTTTTATTTTTTCCAAACTGACTGATGGCACATCTGCATTGATGGTATTTTACTGGGTATGTGCACAATACACTTATCTCCACCTTCCCCCATCCTGGAGAGGTGTCTGTTTGCTCACCACTTATATTTGGCCAATCACATAGGGCCTGACTCGCATTTCACTGTAACAAACATTCCACCCCCAATTGCAACTAAACCCCCTCCAAATAAGTTTGCTCATTGCTTACTAAGAGCCTGCCACCAAAAGAACTTGAATTATTGGCCCCAAGCCTCCTCTGAAAAGCTCAAAGTAATCCCAGAGCAATTCTATCTGTTCACAAAAATGGAAACATTTTTCACTGGTTGTAGATCACAAGATGGGAGATACTCCAGATAGCGAACCAGCCAGAGCTGGTTCTCAATTCAATAAAACTGAATTGCAGGCTAATAATCTTATGACCCTACATAACCAATATGTTCTGGGTTTACTTATGGCAATGGAAGGGGGCTTATGCAAGAAGATACAATCTTCTTGCTGCACAAAACCCCCCTAATGATGCAGACAATGGATCTCTGACCCAGGCCGTAGGGGCCCTCCATAACATGTGGATTGCCATGGAAAAGGAGGCTCGAGTGAGTGCTGAATACTGATTGGACTCAATGTTTTAACAGGCACTGTCTGGGATGGTGATATCAGTAAAAGTATGGTTTTCTATCGTACTCGTTTTTCTTGTAATTGTGTGTTCATGTCAAATGATTCTACACTGCTGCTCCAAGACACTAGGCCTCATTACAAGTTTAGTGGTATCCCTCTGGTTAATCAGCTGGGATGACACCAAATGAAATAACTGTTAATAACACATGATCTGCAAGTGTTGGTAAGGGTAACTACTCACCATTCCATGGAGTCCCATAGGACCCCTTGAGGGGAGTTGCCAGTACTACCGGTGCCAGTAATATTGGTGGAGTGACAGATTTACCTCCAGCTTTTATCTGGAGGTAATTCCAGTCCTGCCACCACCAAACGTTGAGTTTACCGGTGCAGAAACATGCCGGCAAGTGGAATTACCGGCATATTAATTCCGTACCGGCAAACTATTAATGAGGCCCACTGCCTGAGTGTGCAATGATGATGGTGGTGTCCATAACAACATGTAAAGCTTCTCCCCTCACAAAACATTCTACACACAGACCAAGAAGTTTACTGGTGAAATAGATCACTGGATGTTTAGAGTAGAACAACCAGCTGGTCCCCCAGGGACAGAGTCTCACCCCCACCTAATCGAGAAAATTATGTGGAACATTGGCTAGATTTAGCAGGAGATGGAAGATGTTATTTTATGCTGTGCACCCCTAGAAGAATATGCCCAAAAGGGAGAATGTTAACACCATGTGTGTAAAGTGTGAGTGCCCAAAGATGTCAATTATAGAATAAGGGAGGCAGGGATAGTTAAAGGAGAATTAACTAAATTGGGGGGGGGGAGTTGGGGTGCAAGTGCAACGTCTTAGTCAGGTGAAGGGATTTAGACTGTGGAAAATATATTAGCATGCATCCTAGAACTAGCAGTTCCCATTTGACGGGAGAGAATGTGCAAGTGTTCATGTGTAGTTAGCTTTGACATAAATTAGAAGCACCATATAGCCATACAGAAAGAGCAACAATGCATTCATGTTGTGGTTGCAGAGGCTAAAGATAGGTTTGTGTATCTTGAATTTAGCACTAGTGTACTGTGTTATGTTTTAAGGGATGTGCGAGTAGGTAGCTGACATAGGCAGGTGTATCAGATAGAGTAGAGAAGTGTTGTGGTAAAGGCAAGATCCAGGGGCTAAGATAGCAGGAGTTCCGCCATGTTGGATTTAAGGACAGGTTACAGGATGTGTTTTTTGAAAGTATGAGAAACTGTAACGCTCACCTGGCTCCCACGGAGGCGCTGACCTGGTCTGGATTGCTGTGACCTCTTCAAGCGTGATGCGCAGGATTCGAAACACCGACTGAACTGGACCCCCAAATCTGGCTTGTCTGGCCCGTAGAAAAATCTTTCTGTAGGTGGAGAAAGGGGATTAACTGTCTGCAGAGTATTGTGATTGCTTCCCACCTCCCCTTTGCTCTTCTCTGACCACCTCCAAAAAGCCCAATGAAGGCTCACCTTAATGTTGGAATGGATGAGCCCTCCATCCTGCTTCTGGTGCAGGGGCGCGTATTTGACCAGTTACTTCACTGGTTTCGGTAGGCGAAATGCCGTAAGTATGCAGTTTAAGAAGTTCCAGAGTAGAGTCTTTTCTTTGTTTGCTTTTCTTAACCTGCGATCTGTCCTTATTTTCAGGTGCAGAGTGGAAGTGATGCTTCGAGGGATATTGCCGGAGATAAACTCAGGTGAGTTTGTGATAAAATGATCCCTTTAAATGTCTTTGAATCCCTCTAGTAATGTCTTTCTTTTTTCCCCTTAGGGGCCGGGGTGCGGTACCAGGCCAAGAAGTGGCGCCGACCCGAAATGAGGAGTGGTTCCGTCAAATATGCCCAGGTAAGTCTTGTGAAGGAAAATCAGGCTTTCCTCATTTGTTCCTCCGCTCACCTTTTGTCTCTTCTTCTCCGCTGCAGGTGCAGAGATGTGGCGGAAAGCCCAGAAGGTCGCGGTGGATAGTGAAGAGCACACGAGGCAGGTGAGTGATGCGCGGCGCTGCAATAAGTAGCGCGATGCTTTTAAAGAATGTCTATCTTCAGGATCGCTGGCGTGATGGTTCCGGACACAGGTAGGAAATTAGATTAAGTTCTTGGTTTTCACCTTTTCTCTTCCCTTCCTTCCTTTCAGGTATCCCAAGATCGAGGCGGGCGTGGCTGGAGGCAAGATGCAGGAGCAGGCACGGTGGCAGTCCGGGCGTGAATTAGCCTGGCGCCTATGGCGCCAGGACTGATGTCCAACATGAGCCTGGTGCCAAAGGCGCCAGGACAAAGTCCAAAGAGCCCCTATTAGGGGCCGCTGGGCTTTTACCCGAGGGCATGGTGCCTGCTCCCGGGGGTGCTGGGCCTGTCCTGGTGCTCCGGGGGTAGGCATCAGGACAGAAACAGGCTCAACATGGAATTGCGACTATGTTTAGCTAATCCAGAGACAAAAAAGTTATGATGTCAGGCAACTGTGCTGTGTTGATAGCAGTTTATTGAGTCAAGCTGCAGAGCTCAGAGGATCTGGGATAGAATGTTGGCTGCAGGGAGGAAGGGTAGGGATGCACCTTTTGAAGGCTAATTTCATATCAACAGGTCCATGGGGTTCTGAGATGCCAAGATGCTTGGTGAAGATGTAATGCAGTACTGCCCTCACCCAAAGAGCGGTCATCCTATTTGAATTGCTGGCACTGCACTCTAGGGATGAATGAATATGTGAAATTCAGACATAAAGGTGGTGCCTCCATCACATCATTCATGGGCACTGGGGCTCCTAGAGAGATAAGGGGCAGATCTGCTCACACTGTACCATGATTTGGGGTGGGAGGAGCAAATGTGATGCCAATAAATATATGTAGAAGGTTAGGGAGCTGTTTTTGCATGCCACAATGGCTGGTATAATGATGAGGGCCATTGTATTATCAAAGCAGAGTTGACCTTTGCTATTCACACTTTGATCAGGACAGAGCAGTGCACATTACCTGATGGTCAACAATATTTTAATTGTTAAAGAAATGTATTATGGTAACAGTCTACCTGTTAGTAAAACAACTCCTAAGTTTCATAGTGACAATGTAGTAGGTCACATGTTTAAAGGAATATTTTTAGATAATGTGTGGCGAATAGGGTAATGGACTATAAGGGATCATTAGAATTGTGTATAGGTGTTAGCCAATGGGGAGCATGGGATACATTTTGATCTTTTCAATGCATATGTCTGTTAATTTGCATTTGTTCTGCTGTAAAAGATGTAACTTTTTTGGGTGGGGTGAGTTCCACGTTAGTTTGGTTCTAAGTGACCGTCTGATGCTTTTGCATGTAATAGAAATTTGTTTGCCTTGTGAACGTGCATCGATTTTTTGTAATACTTGGGATTTTATCAGTTGGGTTTTGTGTCATTAACTCTATAAGCAACACCTGGGAAGATCAGCTATCCCATCTGGGCCAGGTGCTTCAAGCCATGAGTAAGGCTGGCTTGATTATCAAGGTGTCCAAATGCCAGTAAGTGCAGTGTACTGTAAGTTACTTAGGACATCAAGTGGGTGGTGAAAAGAAGCAGCCTCTCCAGGTCAAAATCCAGGCATTGATAAATGGGACATCCCACCCACCTCAACTCAAGTGAGGGATTTTCTAGGCCTCACAGGTTGTTGTCAGCCTTTGTTTTAAGGGGTATGGGAACTTTGCCATTCCGTAGAATGACACCACATCAAAGAAACTGCCATACAATTTCAATTGGTCCCCTGCCTGTTAGTCATCCTTCTAGAGCTTGAGGGATATTCTTTTGTAGGCTCCAGTTGTATAGATCCTGGATTTTGAGCAACAGTTTATCATCCAGACAGACGTTTCTGAATTTGGCATTGGTGCAGTCTTAGCACAACTGAACTCTGCAGGGGTAGAACAACCTTTTGCATACCTAAGTAGGCAGTTGACCAAGCGAGAGTGCAACTGAGCCACCCTTGAGAAGGAGGCATTTGTTGTAGTTTGGGTAGTATCCAAGTTGAAACCCTTCATTTGTGGGTCTCACTTAACTTTCCAAACAGGCCAGAGACCTCTGAGGTGGCTTATGGCCATGCAGCAAAAGAACCCCATGTAACTGTGTTGGGCCATATCCTTACAGGGATTGGACACAAACATCCAAAACAAAGCTGGGTTGCAGCAATCCAATGCAGATGGCCTCAGTCAGTACTTTCACCAGTAGCATAAGCAAGACGGTTGGAAGGATAACTCTCAACCTTTTTGGCTGTGGGATCAGGGGGAGGAATTGCTCTCTGGCACGAGTGCAAAAGTATTGGCTTTTTAAAATGTATTCAGTGATTAAATTGTGTTGGTAATTCCATCTCTGAAAGTGTAATCTGCTGACCAGATTCCCCTTTCATAAGCTCCACGCCAAAAGCATGGTATGTATCAGTGTCCTGCTGCATCAGTATCCTGATCTGCAGCACCTCCTCTACTCGTGGCATAGGGCTGGGGCAGAGATCCCAGATGCCCAATTGAGAGCATCAGTGACAGTTAAGTCTCTGCTGCACAAGGGCTGCATTTTAGATTTGTATTCCTGTACAAATACTACAATGATCATAAAATAATCTCTCAAATAAAGCTGTACCTGAGTTTAGGCATAGAGCATGGCACTACTTATGATCATGACCACCACATCCCAATTGATATTGCATATTTGTCAGCTCCTGTGAGTCAGCTATGCTGTGCAAGGTGATGTGTATTCTGGCCAGCCCGGTATAGCCCACCAAATGCAGGACAAGACCTTGGAATGCCAGACCTCTCTTTGATCTGTTTGTGACGGCAGGAAACACACTACGCCTGAAAAAGCCTTACAGCAGGCAACTGTCCTGGGCCTAGTCATCAGAGGAGCACACCCATTGAAAAGGAGCAGTCTCAAACGAGGGAGATGCATGTCTAAAGCATATGTTCTCAGTGAGAAGGTAAGGGAAGTAAAGGGATTATGATAGGCAGGAGTGTTCTGTTCAATGAGAGTTCCATCATTTTGTAACTCTCTGTCTCTCTCTCACTTTCCTGTCCACTTTGGCTTTGACATCAGACGGGCAAAGTCCACTCAGTCCAGGAGCAGTCATAGGCCCTGTACGGCAGGATAGCTTTATACCATTCACCTGAGGACTTGTGCCCTTCTGGAGATTCTCTCAGATCCTCTTGGATCATCTAAGGATGCATATTCACTCTGAAGAACTCACTGGACTTCCATTGGGAAAGTTCAAGACAGAAGGACAATCTGTCCCCTACTCACTCCCAGGGCACATTGGGATTGCCTTTTACGGTGGACCAAAATCTTTCACTTTGCACCAGAATCTCCTAGAACTGGGAGAGCAGACCCAGAACGGAATCATCCTGTAGGGCCAGAACAGCCAGAGCTCCGTGTTCTACTGCACTGAACCGGTCACTTTGTGTTTACCACACCAGGAACAAGAGGGAAGTCACAGGTGCTGGTTGCTGCACTCCTCCACCACTTTGAACTTGCTTGCACTTTAAATCAGGTCAACACTGCATCATGTCCTAGTCCAAGCTTTTCACCTGCTAGGCCCAGAGCAACTACTCACCACTGGGAGAAGTACCAAATCACTGGTCTGTCCAGGGGTTACAACCACAGCTCGACCCAGCTAGCCCTTGAACTACCACCTCATCGACCTCACATCGATACACCCAAGATCACCACTTCAAAGACTGTCGCCCACCGACTCAGACAGCTGGTGACCTTACTTATTGACCCCTCCTGGTGGCTAAAGCCCAACTCAGCCTGTCCAACTGCAAAGCGATCCTGGGACCACTATGACCTGCAGCCTTTAGAGACGTCTTCGACCACACATAGCAACCCACTTCTCCCCAACTCGACGTCTGCTTGCTGCTTGGACTGAAAAGATCCAATGTGCCTGAAGTGTGCTTGATCTGCGTGCATCTACATTTGACAACAGGTCTGACTCTGTCAACCCACCAAAAATGTAATCCAGGCACTGTTGGCTCTGAACTGCCCACTCTGTCCACTGGGCCCTAGGGACTGTTTATGTCATGATCGCTCCTGTTTCCATACACAATAAATGCTTTTTGTGGTTATTGATTTACCTACCACCCCTCGAACTACGCTCAGCGTGCTACTTTCTCCAGTTTGTTGCATCTTCCCTGTTCTTCGTTTGGGTGGGTTTTTATGCAGTATTTTCTATTTGCAGATGGTGTGTTTGATTAAAGTAAATATATTTTATAGAACATTGATTGGACATTCCCTTTATTTCGGACTGTGATACTATGCTGCTTGGGTCACTATTGGGTCACTACTGGTTTATATTCTCACCCTTCTTAAGAACATAGCCTGCCCTCGGCCCATCTTACCACAAAAGGTGAAGGAGGTATATCTCTTAACTGTCCCTGTTTTACCTTTATGATTGCATTGTTTTTTAATTTGTAGACGTGTGCGCCATTTTACCCCTACTCATTCTTCAACTTCTGTGAAGCAGAATCCAATTTGTCACAGTGGGGTTGTTCGCAACATGAAGAAAAAAAAGACAGACATGGAGAGACATAAGGAGCAACGAAAAATTCATAAGCACAACTAAGCAGTTTTCTGATATTTTTAAACTGCACAGAAATCACACACAAATACTGTGGCCATGCATATACTTGTGGAAAATCTAAGTATATGGCAGCCATGCAGCAAGCTAAACCGTTTCTTTTGCTCGTGGACACAACATGTGGAAAAACACACGTGTGAAACCAGAAGCTAAAAATACAAAATGCAAGTTACTTTGGGCCTCATCACGAGTTGGGCAGTATCCCGGCTGGAATATGGCCCAACTGTAATAGCAGCAACGCCAACCAGTCCAACGGTATTACCGCTGAATTACGGATTGGGCGTTAACAGTAAATCCCCATTCGCCATTGGGTCCAATGGACCCAATGGGGAATTTTCAGCGCAAATACTGCGCGCTAAAACAGCCGGCGATAATTACGCCAAAAACAGGGCCATAAATTGGATTTTCACCTCCAAAAAAAAGCTGGAGGTAAAACAGTCGATTTAGCGCCCAAATCGTGATAGGGCCAGCTCTTAAAAGAGGCTGTAATACTGTTAACTCTGCATTTATGGTTTACCGCCCAAAGCTAATAGCGCTACCGCTACTTGGTCCGGCGCTATTAGTGCCGGATCACGAGAAGTAGTTGAGTGGTAAATCCCCATTCCCCATTGGCTTTATAGGACCCAATGGCTCTGGGGGCGCAGTTATTGCTGGCGGAAAGAGCACTGAATACAGCCGAAAATGGCCCAAACATTGTATTTTTTACATCCAGCAAAAATCTGGATGCAAAAATCGCATTTTGCACGCAAGTCGTGATTTGGCCAGCATTTAAATGCGGAAAATGCTGCTTGCAAAAACGGTATTCTGTTGTCAATGTCAGTAAGCACATCATCGAGGTTATCCAACTACGGCGTTCCAAAATGCATGAAATATAATCGAGGAGATGCAATATAGAGGTGAAATATACAGGTGAAGACACATGCATTCTGAGTTCAGGTAGAAAAGGGGATGCATGCACGAAATTGCAGATTAATCAAGCTGAATGCAGTGCAGACATCTGAAAAGATGCTATTGAAGCGAGTCACATGTTGAAAAACAGCTCTGCTCTGTTGAATGGAAGAGTGTTCTATGAACAACGTGGAGAATACACATAATCAAGGAGATCGTCTTTAAACAAGACTGTGGCAAAGAGTGCTTTTCTGATGCAGAGCTGCGAGATACACGGAAATGAGTGGCGGTGACGGTGAGGGCAACAGAGCAATAGAGGCATGATGAGGAAAAGAGACAGAAGGGACAGGATGAATGGTCTGGCACATTTCCACACTGAGCTGAAAGAAGTTGTATCAATTGGGAAATGGAATCCTGTACTCTGGTCATGCACAAGAAGGTTTGTAAGACACAATCGGCCTCATTACGAGTATGGGGGTAGCCATGGCGCTTTTAGCTGGGTACTGGGTACCGGGTCCGGGTTCCTTGAATGGAGAAATACCGGGCCGTTCCGACCTTGGAGGGCCCGGTTTTTCCCCATTCAAGGAACCCGTACCCGGTACATCCCCATTCCTATTTGAGCCCCCATAGGGCTCAATGGGAATGGGGAGGATGCTAACAACGGGCCCATTAATGACGGGCCCATTGTTAGCATCCTGGTCTGCTCATGGGACCCGCTAAGGACGCATGGTTTTACCAGACGTCCTTAGCGGGTCCCGCAAGCAGACCTTGTAATGAGGCGGTAGAGGGTTAACAGGGCCGGCAACTCTACCGGCACCATTAACACTCTACCGCCTAACGTGTGATGAGGCCCAATGAACCTCGAGCCAGTCATGTTCCCTGCCAGTAACAGAGAGGAACCTAGATGTCAATTGCTCCCAGGATTGCATGAAGATTAAACGTATGGGGCAAGTACACACATTGTGCTGTAGAAGGGGTTTGCCAGTTTTTGGAGGGTTCTGGTGATCTTTCATGCTAGGGGAATACATATGAGTCCCTTTTTGATCCCTAGGTTCCCATTCTGTCTAACTGTGTATTTATGTGTCCTCCTTTGTCAATAGATAATCTATCCTGTTTCAGTCATCTTCATTTGTACCTCAGAATAATCTGTGTAAATACATGTGTTTGCCAATGTTATTTACCCACCCTTGTTGTAATTGTCCAATGTAAGTCCTTACTAAAAATTATTAAATGAGGCAGTGTTTTGGAGGTAGGGAAGTTGGAAAAGGAATTGGAGGTTGACTTCTAATAGGACCAGGGTGCTATTTGCCATGTTGAGGTCTCAGAGGGAATGTTGTCTCTCTTGTGGTTGTGGCCATGTAGGTATCCGATCCCTGCAGCCATCGTAGGTTTTTCATGATCTGCGAGAGTCATTGGTGGATGGCTCAGGAAGAGGTGAGGAGGCAGGGCTGACAATGGAGGCATTTCTACGGCTGCAAGGGGAGGACGTGGAGGATGAGGCAGTGTTGTCAAACCTGACTCAGGGGGAAATGGAAAAGAGAGGAGATTAAGAGGAGGCAGGATTGGTGCCAGGACTCTTATGAGAAAGGTGCTGGATATGACTGGAGAGGTCTGGCACGCAATGATTGGCTTAAGGCAGGAGATGGGCATGGTATTTAAAATAATCCATTACAGTGGCTGCTACAATATCTTAACCAACTGGAAGAGTTGTAGAGGATATGGTGGTAATGCAGGAAGCTACTACTGCAGAAGAGGTTCGTCTATAGGGAACAAATCAGTTGAGGGTGAGGAAGGTGATGTATGGGAAGATGGAAGAGAAACAGGTGGATATGAGCGATTTGGTCCCCCAGCAGATGTCGCGGGAGTAGCAAGGCACTGAGGCTTTTCTACCTGTGACTGCTTTTGCAGGGGTGCCAAGGCATGCAAAGGTACAGGCATCCCTCTCCGTAGTCTGGTAGTACAGGTTACACCCCAAACCCAGGTCTGGAAAGTGCCTACCTCACCATTGGCCTGGATCACCTAAGTTTGGTGTAGATTAAGACTGTGAAGAGGCAACAAATCACAGTGATGTGCATTTTCTGCAAGACATTACTGAAGAGAATCAAAGAAGGTTTGGCCAGGTCATAACCCCATGGAATTGGATAATGGACTAACAATTTCAAATCCAAACAGGTTATCTTCCAGTGACCCCCTCCCATTGCACATTTTAGGAGTAGAGACAAAATGCTAGCATGCCCTCATAGGAAAAGAGCATGCCCTTTGCTGACACACATGCACCAGCCACCCGGCATCCGCCTGCACTCTAAGCCTTCCCAAGAACTTTATTCTTGACTGCAAAACCACCAATGGCACCAGCAGGGCGTTGTTCCCACTGTCAGTTTCACCAGTGCAGATTGCTGTTTGTAGCCCCGCATATATTCCACTATTTTGCCAAAGAAAAAATGAATGATACAATTGACCAAATGTCCAGCAACCACTTCAAGCAATTTTTTAAATACCATGCCCTTCTCCTGCCTTAAGCCAATTACTGCTTATTAGTACCCTGCGAAGGGGGTGTGGAGGCTTCCCAGCCAAAGAGGAGGCTCAGAATGGGGGAGTTACCAGACAATAATTCCGCTGCCTTGAGCCTCAACAGGACAGGAGTTCACCATTTCGCCTGCCGGGGAATGAGGTAAGTGGTGTCCCATTCTGTCCCTCTTCCCCACCCCCTTTACCTCATTTTTCCATCCCACCCCACTTACCTTATTCATTTTGGTAAGGATCGGGAGCAGATATGCCAGGTTCACGTATGTCCCCGTCGCATCTGCGCACGATCTGTGATACACCTCCATGGAAAGGGAGTAGGGCTATGTATAGTCCCTTCTCTGATATCATGGCAGGCAATATTTTTCTCCAATCTTTTTGATAGCTGCCATGGAAAGGGAGAAGGGACTACATGTAGTCCCTTCTCCCGTTATATGGCAGCCATCATCTTTGTTTACTTCGTTTTTACTTTTTTTAATGGCAGCCATCAAAAGGGAAAATGGAATTCATTTTCCATTCCATGGCATCCAATGTTTTTCTATTTTTTGGTTGCGAAATGCCAGTGCGGCTCACAAATAAAAAAAAAAAAAAACAACGCTAATAATACCCCAGTCTAATCGGCCGGGGTACTAATAGCAACAAGCCCCTTGATGAGGGAGCATTACTGCGTCTGGTAATTTTCTGGTGCCTTCGTTTAGGCCTTCACTTTGCTCTGGCTTGTAACTATGGGCACAGTAATGACCCTCCCTTGTCTCTGGGCTTATTACTTAATTATTGTTTGCCAATCCTCCTTAGTCATATCCACCACCTTTGTTATAAGGAGCCCTTGCACCAGCCCTGCCTCCTGCACCTCATGTTTCCATACAGACAGAAGGACGTGAGACTGATGGCATGGGTTTATGATGTAGATTGGCACATTCACCAGCACCATCATACTATTATTTAGATGACTGGCAGGGAATTGGGTCCAGTGGTTGGAAAAAGGCACGCAGTGTCAATGTTTTTAGCTACATGAATAGTCTTCAAATATTGCTGGAGTGGCTCTCCAAGTGTTCAAGAGAGTTACAATGAGCAGAGGACCCTACCTTGTTGCAACACTGGGTGTAAAGTTGAAAGAGGAGTGTAGAAATGGAGAAAGGGATAGTCACCGACCGAAACCGTTAATCTTCAAACAAGTGGCACTTCGGTGTTTCAGCACCTCGCGTCTACCGCAATTAGCAACACAGCGGATTCTGGCTATCGAGAAGGACTTTCCTTGCATCTGGGGTCCAGCACTCTGTTGAGGTGGCACAGTCTCAATCCGTCCTGCTTCCAGGCAGTCAGGAAGATCTTCATGGAGCTCTTGGACAGCTTAAAAGCAACGCACACAATCTGGTGTTCCTCTCCCTGGTGTTTCGGTTTCCAGCAGCAAATCTGGAAATTCAACCAGCTCCTAGAGGATGTGCAGGTGGCTCACTTTGGAGTTGATTGGTGCAACCAAATCAAGGGGAGAAGTCGTCCTTGCAGGGGCTTCTCTGTCAATACAAATTTGGAGTTTCAGCACAGCAGCAGGGCTGCACCGGGCAAACCAACAGTACAGGAATTGCAGCAGGTGTCATCTTCAAGTTCTTTTTCGGTTCCTTTGTTCAGTGGTCGACTCTGCCTTCCAAGCCAAAAAGCCTAGCCTTTTATGCAGGTTAACAAACAAAGGGTATAGCTTCAGAATACCTGGTAGCATGGTCTACCACAACCAATATAAATTGGTTGCCTGAAGATGTGGGAAGATCTAAGGGACCAACAAAGTCGATTCCTACCCTCTCAAAAGGTACTCCCACCACTGGCAGAGGCACCAAAGTTGCCACATTCTTGGCTCACTCTTGCCAGAAGTCTGACAAGTGTGACAGCTTCTACAGAATTTATCTACATCAGACCCCATTTTAGGCGAGAAGAAATAAAGAGAAATCCTTTCCTTGGTCTTCTTAAAACTTAAATGACCAGCCAAATGAATCTCATGGGCTAACTGTAGAAACGGAGGTCTCACCTCCTGAGGCATTACAAGTCGCATGTATTCCCCTGGGGTAGACTCAATAGGTTCACTATAGAGGAGGCCATCCTCCCAGTACAACGTGTGCTTCCCTGGCTCTTGCCCATTCAGCTGGAAAGTTGCCTGTTGGTGAAGTCCTTCAAGAGTAGGACACTCTCTGTGACCTCTGCTGAAGTCTGTCCTACAGGTGCCACCTTCTGCAAGAAAAGTCTGCAGCTCAGGATGGTCTTTAGGATCCAGATCTCCAACGGGGAGAAGGTCTTCTTCCAGCTCTGTGTCATCAGTAGCTGATTCACCATCCTCTGGTTGAACCCCACACTCAGCCTCAGCTGGTGGAGTAGTCACAGGTGTGACTTTAGACTGTCCTCTCGGGGATATCCTGGTTTGATGCACAAGAGTGCTATATTTCTGGTTTCCTGAGAGCTTGGGATTTCCCTTTGTTTCTTTCTTCCTGGAAATAGATGTTTGCTCTTCCTGTGTATAGTTTCTCCTGCAACAACCCACAGAGAGTCATTTAAAGTGAGCTCTCTGGCCTTGCTAGTCTGATCCTGCTTCCTTTACCTGGGAGGTCTGGGGGTGCTTGATACAATTCCAAGAGTTTTTAAGTCATTCCCCAACAGAACTCTCCCGGGCACTTCACTTTGTACACTGACAGGTATTCTTACAGTCATATTGTTGCACTGGATGAGAGCTGGTAGTATTGGAACCATCTGGATAGGGCCTACAGCAAGCTTAGTAGGGCCGTTGGGTGCCTTAGCAACAACCTCAGGTTTGAAAAAGGTTTCATCACCACTGTGATGCTGGCCCTAGTGCCTCTAATGGCAGGGGTCTCTTGAACATTGTATGGGAGAATAGGTCTATAGGACCCCCTCCCCAACATGCCCCACCTCCGCGAGGTTCGTGGCTTGTCATTGGCCCCCCATGCACCTGTGCTCGGGTGGTAGGGCGGCTGCTGATCGACACACAGCGCCAATTGGCTTGTACTGTAATATACCATGGACGCCATCTTGCAAGCTTCAAGTCTCCATTTTAGATAGAAACGACCAAATACCCCAAGGAAACAGTGTGCCTGCGAAAGCTGCAGATGGCCCCCGCTCACTGCGCACAGGGAGCCATGCACTCCCCCTGCGCCTCCACCAAATGGCAGATCCGCTGAAGGCCCGTTCTCACGAGCAACCAGAAACAAATGAGTTTCAGAACAAACACTGTATCATTTACCTTTTGCAGTACATCACTGTCCCCGAAGTGACCTGACTCGTGGTTCAAGTCTGAACAATAACAGGAACCATGCCGATTGAACAGGCCTCGACCTGGCAACTAACCCCTAACATTTGAAAATATATGGTGTCAATAACCTTCCTACATGAACCCCTGCCCACATTCCCCAGATGAGGTGTTGACTACATACCAAAACCCACTGATTCACAGAGTTGTTTGGAAATTATAATACGGGTGTTGGGAAGGGATGAAGCTTATAACATTGATGAAGCAAGAGTGACCTCAGTCCATTGCAAAATACCATGTGCCTTGAAGACTTAATGATAGGGCTTGATAAAGCCCTACCTAATGCTAACTAATGATTGCTGCTAGTGTACAAAGGAAGGTGAAAAGGCATTACTAAGAGTACTTGTGTGTAATATAGTGAAACGTGTTTAAGGTGATATAACCGAAAATGCAAATGCACAATTGTATATGAACGTATTGCTTCTATGCTCCTGAGTACACAATCCAACCTGATGCTACCTCACGTGTTATCTATCTATTGCCTTATGAATTACCAATATGCATTCAACTAATGTTATGTAATGTATGTGTCACTGCCAGACTTTTACAGCTACGTATGAAGAAATGAACAAATGTATAAACAATAGAAATTTGAAATCATCTTAATGCTACTAACTTTATTAACTGTTCCCTCGTATGGTATATTGTAAAGTCCAGGCACAGAGAATCACGTAAAGCCAAAAGGCCATCTCCCCCTCCTCCCGCCAAGGCCCGCCAGGGCTTGCTGGTGCAGCAGGGTGGCTGTCCTTGACGGACAATCAGCCGGCCAATCACCACAGAGTGCATTTGGGTGTCTAAGGAGACTAAGCACAGAGAGTTCCAGCACTTCCCTCCCTTCCTGCCCCCACCAGACACCCTGAAGCCAGCGGCAGGCTTCACTTGTGATTGCCACCATAGGCAAAGTGAACAAAGGGACCAGACCTGGTTTGGCATGCAGAGTAAATCTCAAGAAAGACCTTTCCACAAAGATTGGCGAAAAAAGAAGACTGGGCCATTTTGACAAAAATGGCACCCTTGGGTGCCTTACTGCAGCTCTAAACGCAGCCCGTGGTAAATGCACACCACGGTAGTTAAAAGGAAACCATTGCCACCAGCCATTCAGTGAGCAAAGGGTAACATAAAAATGTTACATGAGAAGCTAGACAAAGGGATACTCAGTAATCCCTCGAGCACCGTATTGTAAGATAGTGTGTGCTGGGTCTAGAAAGTTACAATTGTAAGTAAAGTCAATTTCACTTTACTGCTCTTGGACACAGTAGTTTATCCAAGAGAAGGTGTTTAAACCTTTGAGAAATCTGAAAGACTTCCCTGTGCCAATGCACTGAAGGTGTTGTATGACACATTGAAAAGGATGATGCCGATGGAGTTTGTCAGACTCCACAACCAAAAGAAACGCAGAGTTCTAAAATCATATTAAAATACATGAGAGAGTGGGAAAAAGGGTCTCACTCTCTCCAGGTAAAAAGGGATTAGAACATTTCTGAGAATTCTCCCTAACAGGTTCCCAGTGCAGTGGGCAATGGGATGTCCTGGTTGTTTTCTTGGTTGTTGGGTGAGATAATGATTTCCGTTATGTCCCGGTAAGTAGTGCCCATCCATTGCTAGAGTTCTTTGAGATAGTCAGTTAGTGAGTTGTTTTCCTCTTCATTGCCATTGATTTTGTACATTATTTGGGTATTTTCTGCATAATTGTAGCATGTGCGGCTGTGTCTTTTTATGAGGCTGATTAGGGCCGTCAAGTAGATGTTGAGCAATAATGGGGATAGCGAGGAGCCCTGCAGCACTCCACAAGTGGTGTTCTGCAGTGTGGATTTGAATAGTTTTAACCATATTTTGTCTGAAATCCGGGATAGGCAATATTAAATCCAAAGGAGCACTGTGTTGCCGATCCCTATGTCTTTTATTCTTTTGAGGAGGGTGTTATGGTTGACTGTTGTTAGGCAGAATCATATGCAGTACCCTTTGGGAACACCACACACAATTAAGACTACAAGTGCTTAGTACAAATTCCCCTTTGGTACAAGCCTGTACTACACAGTAAAGTGGTAGCAATGGCTGAGCAGCCAGACTTATCTCAAAAGTAAAGTGAGCAGTATCAGAAGTTACACAACGGACAGCAATTACTATGGTTCAAACAAACACTGACTCAAGGTTTCTGAGTAAAAGAATGTACATTTATTTACAACATCAGTTATAAAACAGTTCACTAATATAAAGCAGCAGAAAATCACAGTCTTAATACACTACACACCACCCAATGAATTCTGGACAAGTTAAGCTCAAAATGAAGTGTGAGCAAAATGGCACTCCAGCAAATTAAAAAGGGAGGGAAGACAAGGGGCCTCATTACAAGGTGGGCAGTAAGGGATTACCGGCACTGGTAAGGGCACCAGTGCCGGTAATCCCTTATCGCCCTACTACGAGTTCCCTTTGCGGTTTTTCCAGGCGTTAAGGATGGGAACCGCAAAGGGACTCTGGAGCTAATAACGGTACCACAATTTGCGGTACCGTTATTAGCGTCTTCCCCATTCCCATTGAGCCCTATGGGGACTCAAATGAGAATGGAGAAGGGCCCTGGTGAATGGGGAATTACTGGTCACGCCAACCTTGGAATGGACCGGTAATTGCTCCATTCACCAGGGCGGAGTCGGTAGGGTTTTGGAGGCAGCCATAGAGCTAGTAGCTCCATGGCTACATCCAACCTCGTAATGAGGCCCAAGGTTATTCAAAATCAAGCAGCACCAACAAGTAAGTAGGCAGGGCAATCTAGAAAAGGCTTACTACAACTAGCATTCAAATTAATAGGCCTAGGCCAATGCTAATGGTTCTGCGTCTTTGCAGAGGATCACACAGTTCAGAGTAGTTTGTGGTTAAGTCTTTGCCAAGAGTTCTAAACGAAGTTGGTCGGAAGAAAAGTTATTTAAAAGAGTAGAGAAGGAAAAGCTCTCAGATTAGCGAAAGATTTCAAACACGTTCACCACGTCGGACAGAACGAACGACCGGATTTGAATGGTACCTTGGTAGAAGAAGAATGCTGTAGTTGAGGCAGAAGCTGCTGGCAGGCCCTGCAGGCTCACGGTTCCTGAAGCGACTGTCGGACTGACAAGAAGGAGGAAGACTGGAGGGTCCTGCACTGTCCAGGGAAGAAACCAGCAGCAGAGCAAAGCAATGAATAAAAGGTGTGTTCCTTAAAACACAAACAGGGTCTGGTCCTCTTGGCTATCTGGTTCACTTCAGCAATGCACAGCAAATTCGACCAGGGGAGGGAGGCCTTGCTTGGTGTTTGGCTAACTGGTTGGTCCCACCAGCTCAAGGGAAGAAGATTCCTTATAGATCTTCTCTGTCATCGAAGTTTAGGAGATTCGAACCCGCAGCAGGGCTTCACTGAGAGGTTCAGTAGTTGCAGTAGTCCTCTTTCTTCAGCTTCTCTTCGGTTCTCTGGATCCATTGGCGACTCTGCCTTCCAGTCCCAGAGATCGGCTTTTTATGCACCAAATCTCCCATTCACACTGCCTGGCTGACAATCACACAGCAGGCTGGCTGTCCTTGCCGGACCGTCACCCAGCTAATCAAACTAGAGTGCAACTTGGGTCTCCAAGGAGACCCTGTGCAGGGGACCTAAAACCCCTCCCTCACATTCAGCTCACCAAGACACTCAGGCGCCTAAGAAGGGCTTCTGAGCAGAAGCCTGCCAAAGGACAGCGAACAAAGGTACCAAATCTGGTTTGGCGCGCAGAGTAAAACACGAGAAAGACCTTTACAAAAAGAAATGGCGAATAAACCCAGCCGGAACCAAATAAAATTAAAAGGGGTCGAGCGGATTAAAGTTTGCGGCTACCACCATAGCCTCTAAGAGTACCGAGGATATTTTCATAGCTCGCAGTAAAATGAAAATTGTAGATACCACTGCCACCAGCCAAATCTTAGAGAAAGGGGAACAAAATAATGTTCCATGAGAAACAGACAAAAAGGGATAACTATTAAACCTTTCCAGTACTTTATGAAAGATAGTTTGTAGTGGGTCTGTAAATTTTAAAAGACTAGTAAAGTAAATGGCAACTTTAAATGTTCTGGTAGACAGTCCCAACAAATTGAGTTTAGCAATGGGAAGTCTAAAAGACAACCCTGTGTCACTGCTCTAAAAGTGCTGTGTGACACACAGTAAAAAGATGATGCCTATGGAGTAGGTGAGACTCAATAATTAAGGAGCACAAAATGTACAAAACATAGCCAAAAGCACATGTAACAGTGGAAAAAAGCTCACACTCTTACCAGGTGAAAAAAAGAAATCCTAGAAATCCAGCGAAGCTGCTGAGGGACTCAGTAGGTAAGGGGAATTAGCCATTCTGGAGAATTCTCCCTAACAACTGTGTCGAAGGCTGCGGAGAGATCGAGGAGTATCAGTGCTGAGTTCATGTTGGGGTCTGCATTGGTCTTTAGGTTATCCCATGTAGAGAGAAATGCCATCTCCAATCCTCTCATGGGTCTAAAGCCAACTTGTGCCTTATCTAATAGCTGGTTGTTTTAGATGTATTACAGTATTTGTTCGTAAACATAGGTCTCTCGTAATTTTGCCGGGTATGGAATGTTGTAGATGTGTCTGTAGTTTGAGAGGTCTTCAATATTGCCAGCATATCTTTGAGGAGTGTAAGAAAAAAGCCCCACTTTAGAGAGCCCTATTGATGTTTTTCTCCTCTCCCCCAAATTTGGGAAAGACTTGTGCATTAGTAGGGGTGTTGGTTCCTGGTCACCTGATTTGGTAACATGTTAACACAACAGCTACCAGAATCCTTAGAGACTGAAAGAGCAACTAATTAGTAACACCGGAATCTAAGTACAGCCTCCCAGATCATTGTTTGTGACAAGAAAGCGCTAGGAGGAGAAGAACAACAGAGCAACTTAACTGCAGCAGAGGGGATTCAACCCTGTTAATACATGTTCATTTTTGGGGGGATTTAACCCAGTGACTTTTTGCAACAGGTATATTATGACTGGGAACTGGAGTGCGTGCCTCGCCATCCCCCTTTTTATCTTACAATGTTATGGGAGTCCTGGGCTCCAGAGACAGCAGCACCGGGGTTTCTTTGTCCCACTTTAGAGAGCCGTATTGATGGTTTTCTCCCCTCCCCCAAATTTGGGAAATACTTGTGCATTAAGAGGGGTGTTGGTTCCTGATCACCTGATTTGGTAACATTTTAGCACTACAGCTACCAGAATCTTTAGAGACTGAAAGAGCAACTAATTAGTAACACCTGAATATAAGTACAGCCTCCCTGAGGATTCTTTGTGACAAGAAAGCGCTAGGAGAAGAAGAACAACAGAGCAACTGAACTGCAGCAAAGGGGATTCAACCCTTTTATACATGTTCATTTTTTTGGGAATTTAAACCAGTGACTTTTTGCATCAGGTATATTTTGTTTGGGAACTGGAGTGCGCGCCTCACCACCCCCTTGTTTTATTATAATATCTTTGAGGAGTGGTTTGATCCAGGCTGATTTGAAGACTTGCGTTATCTTTCCCCTTGTAAGTGACATGTTGAAGAGGTTTGGTTAGTATTCATATGCTGTTCCCACTGTGAGAATTGCTTTGTAGATTTCTGGTGGATAGGGATACGCTGGGGAACCTGTCAAGTTGCTTTTGCTTACCAGGCTGATGTATTGTGCACATGGGATTTGGGGAAAGAGGTTCAGCCTTGTCTGTGGCTTAGCAATGAGTTGGTTGAGTTGAGTGATCGGGTGGTCCGGTCTACGTTCTATGTTAGTGATTTTATTCTTAAAGTGATCTGCAAGATCGTTGTATGGTTTTGCGAGGGGATTGGTGTGTCATTGCACTCAGGAGGGTTTCTCATCTCATGTATGATCTTGAATAATTCTTTTTGAGTGTTGTTGGCTTTTGTGATCCGTTCATTTAGTATTTCGTGTTTGCTTTGAGAATTTCTGCCTTGTATGATCAGATCAGTCTTTGATATGTTATTCTTTTGCCTTGGTTGTAGTATTTCCTACATTCTTGTTATAGTTTCCGGTTTGTTTTTTTCAATTCTTTGAGGTGTGGCGTGAACCATCTAGCCACCAATTTCCTTCTCAATGGGATGATGGGTTTTTCCAGCGAGATGTTATCTATTGTTTTCGTGATCCAGTTCAGGATTATGTCTGTTGTTTCATATTTCACCGCTGTGTTCAGGGTGGTCATTGATGGTTTTGAGGATTCTAGTTTTTTTCTAGGTCACTGCTTTTGACGATTCTCCAGCTTCTTTTCCATATTCGGGGCTTATTTCCGGGCTTTTTGGATGCTTTTGATGGTATTTGGACCACATATCTTATAATGAAGTGGTCACTCTAGGGTATGTGGATTGGTGACGCTGTTGTGATCAGATTTTTGTTGGTGTAGATTGCATCTAGGGTGTGCCCTGCTGTGTGTATAACTCTTCACCAGTTTTCATAGTTGCATTGTCTCAAGTTAGTTTGTTCTATGAATGTGCATTCTTTTCTTCGAACCATATGTTGAAGTCTCTGAGAAGGATCAGGTGGTCATGCTTAATGGCCATGTTAGTGACAGTTTCTACGAAAGTGTTAAGAACGGTTTGTCATAGATCGATGGCCTGTAGACGAGTATACATGTAAGATTGGTTTGTGGATGTGAGGTCAGGTGTAGGATGAGGGATTTGCTGTTAGGGATGTTCAGCAGATCCAATCTTCTTATTTTTAGATGTTCCTTGTATGCCACACCAAGTCCTCCTCCTCTCTTTCCTTTCCTGTTTGCCTCTATGGACTTAAGTTTGTCAGGCAGACACATGTGTAATATGACTTTGTAGTTTTGAGCCAGCCAGTTTTCCGTGATGAATTGGATGCCTGTCACAAAGCAGATCAAAGATCTCTGTTGTGTGTTTGGGCATAGATCTGGCATTGATTAGGCTGCTGTGTATTTTTTTCTTTATTGTGGCCTTTTTTGTCTTTGATTGAGGTTATGTTTTATTGGGTCTTATTCATCATTAAATAGCTTGGTTAGGTTTTGCAATGTGTCCATGTTTTCTTCTGGATCCTCTTCTCTTTCAGGTGGATGGTGCTGAGGGTCCCCTTGGTTTTTTGTAATGTCTGGTGTGCAGGTCTCGATTCCTATTGTTTTTCTTCTGTGTATTTCTTGCCTTTTCCTTTGGGGTTGCAATATCCTGCTGATTTGTCTAGTGTTCCTGATTGTTGGTTTTTGCTCTGTCTGGTGGTCTTTTGACAGGTAAGGTGTTAGGTAGAGTGATTTTTGTCTAGTTTGTGTGGTGGCTCTTGCTTCAATCGGGCATGTGAGTGTGCGTTCCATTGCTGTGTTAATGTTTCTTGTCATGGTATTCTGCTCTGATCCCATTTTGCTTTCCTTTATTCCATTTTCTCTTGTACGTCATCCTCTCCTGTGGCATGGCATATTGTGTGTTTCTATTTCTTCTAGTCATTTTCCTTTGGGCACCAGGTGAGTCCACACTCTCAGTCCAATTCTGCAGAATGTGTATGCCATGTGATGGGTATGTATTTTGGGAGGACGCTTGTCGATGGGCACAGCAATGTTGTGTGACGTGATGGTGCATGCATGGTTGCACTCTGTGTCGGTCCTTTGGGTGTGACGATATTGAAAGGATGTGCCAAGGAGGTCCTTGTATTCCGCCATGGCCCTGTGCAGTTGCATGTTGACGGCAAGGGTTTTGGGCCATGTGTTATTGGTCAAGGGATGATCGGCCTTCACATTCACTTCCCAGTTGTATTTGTACGGATGGACAAATGTGGTCCAAGTCAGGGCTGTGTGCCCAGGCTGCCTGCATCTGGTCCTGCAGTTTGAGGACCTGGGAAGGAAGATCCGGGTTCACCCTGTGGAAGATTCTGAGATGAAGAGATGAAATCCTATGGTGCCCTTACTAGTACACCACTGCAGTGGGTGCTGCCTCAACGGCTCTCCAGGCCTTCTTTTGGCACCGGATCTTCACGACATTCCATCCCTTTTGTATATTTTCCAATGTCTGCACAGCCACACCCTCAACATGTATGGCTTTGGCAAGTCCCACCAGATGCTCCTACTACCAACGGTCCTAAACTGCTGCTCTGGGTGGAACAATGCATTATAGGGCCGGAGCACCTGACACACAGTATGGAAAATTCTGCCCCCGAGAAGTTAGCTGCCCACGTCCGCGCAACCATTGAGGTGGAGGTGGCCGACATGTTGATCCTGACTCTGGTGGATTGGCACAGGACCGGGATGCACCTGTAACAGAGATGAAGGTGTGACTAACTTGAATGTTATGGGGTAACAACACTCATTTTGTGCCCCACAGAGCATGCTCACAATTCATAGCCCCAAGTATTCTCCCAGGAAATGGTGCCCCATCTCAGGCCCAATATTGATTCAGCCGTCCAAGGCAAATCGACCACTGCCAATGTCTAAACTGACACCTGGGCACGGACCAACACATTCACACATGCACACAAAATGGACAGCTGTACCTGTCCCTGTAGCCCACCCAACCGAGGCCCCTTACCTGCACCATTCATGCATCTGCTATAGCAGATCCCATATGCATGAGTGTACAATTTCAAGCTAACTGCTACTCAGTTTGAAAGTAACCATGCAACATGTGCATATCATTGCATAAGTGCACTCCCACATGCAACACACTGTGCCGCCCACAAGGGTACCCCTGCCCCATGAGTGCCACTATCCTGCCCGTACCTCCCAGCATGCAGTCACAGAGCCACCACTTACCTGTGTGCTTTTTCCCCAATCACCTGTACTAAGTAGCAGCAATGTAGTATAGCTGGACATATTGCACACTGGCAATGTACTGCAAACTGGCCAAGAACTCCACAACAGAGGGATTGTAGGAGTGTGAGAGCAGGCCAAGATGGGTCTTGAACTGTTGGCAGGAAACTTCCTGTGGACCCATGCAACTCTGGATGCCAAAACAAGCTGGGCCATCTCACGTAAGTTACGCACATCACACCGTGCAAACTGAACATGCGCGGCGTGGCACGAATATGGGGCTCATGCGCAGGATGCATCTGTGTGGCTTAATCATGACAGTCGTAGGACGCTGAGCACTTCCTTGGTAGGTGTTATGGACATAAGCGAAGAATACATGCGCAAGTGCCTAACAGCAGGAATAGCAAAAATGGATCTTGAAGACTACAGACATGGGCAGAAGGGGGACTGGCAGAGCTGGGAGACCAGTAAAGGGGAGGGGACCACCACCAAAATGTGGCAGGGGGAGAACAAAACCACCACGTGCTGGGGAAGCACCACTTGCACCACAGACAGGCACCAGCACAGCCACTGAAGGTGCCACTGGTACTCCTACAAGCCAGGGACCGCCACCAGTCATTGAGAAGGGGGTTAGCCAGAAGAGGAAATTCACAAAAGAGGAATTGAAAATCCTCAAGACTTTGTTGAGGAACATCAGTCCAAGATGTGCCCTTAGCTGGAAGTACCGTGACACAGGCCCAGCATAAGGAGAGGAGGCAGGAGGCGACTGATCTGGTGAACGCCTGTGGGGTGGAAAGGTGCACTGTGAAAGAGGTACATAAGCGCATGGATGATCTGAACAGACGTACTAAGGAGAAGCAGGATCAAATGTGTCCTCTGCACAGGCGATGGTGGTTCTCCACATATTGATGAACTCACACCTTTTGAGGAGGTAGATTCTGGCCTCAACTCAACTGAACATGTTGGAGGCATCGACACATTTGGACACACTGCAGGTGAGTTATATGTGTGACTGATGCATGTGACCATGACACCACTGTGTATGAGGAAGGGGGTGTGATTTGGTGTTGCACAGTGGGATTCACTTCATGGGCTTTAGATACATTGGGGTGAAATCAACATGGAATGCGTTTTGGATGGTGGCTGCGTACACGGCACTTCACTGCACCTTGCCAATGTAGATGTGAATGGCACTATCCCCAATGGAATTGTGTCCAGCTGTTGCATATCAGCATGAACAGCATCTGTGCCATGCCTGTGTAGTGTGTACTGTCAATGTTGCGTGCACTCACCTGGCTCCTGCACTGGCAATGGCTCATGCATGTGTTTGCCATTCAATGCTCCGGTCATCCAGTGACCCAAGGATGGGTGCAATGCCAGTGTACTGAAGGTGAGGGGGGTAAATTACCTGCAGCCCTTATGCTGGTTGTATACAGCCTAGCCATGAATGACCAGGATGCTGGTGGATTAGGGGTGTTCATGCTCTGTTGGACTTGACGGTGCACACCAGTGACATATGTGTCGGCCCTTGGCATGACATGCCTGTGGTGCATGTGTACGTTTGTCCCCTGATGCAACCTTGACTCTAACCGTTGCATGGAGGATGACTGTCACTTTGACATTGCCTGTCCACACAAGGATAGGATTGTGATTACATACACCTACCGGTGTCAGTCACCTACTTGCATGTCCATTTCTTCATCAAAATGTGCATTTACTAAACATTCAATCCTAGCTATATGTTGTTATGCCTTTTGCCTGTGATGATGCAAAATACATCTCCTGCTTGCTCTCTCATTGTGGCTACATGATGATGCCACATGTGTGTATATTGTAGCGGACACATTCATGTAAATGTTTACATGTGATTCCAATACTGGTGGCAAGGCCATTCCTGCAAGGAGTTCAATGACAGGCTGATGGTGTCTGCTTGTATGGGACTTGGCACTTACATGTCCAGATTATGTGTTATAGATGCATATACATGCCACCGTCATTGTATGACATGTGCATCCTGAAGGCTTACATAGCATGTTGTGGTTGCATGGTTTATCCTTTACCCACTCATCAGTTTTACACTGCCATCATGTATGTTGTATTCAGGGTGTCTGGGGTGCAATGGTGCTCCGGCTAGGGTTGGCATGGATGTGAGACAGTGTTGGATTCTGTTGCATGTGTCTGTAGAGTGTTTGTACTGCATGCATTTCATGTGTGGCATGGATGTATATCCAGATGTTGCCCTAATTTGTGTTATCTTATGTTTTGTAGGTGATGGTGCAGCTGAGGGGTACCAGGTGCCATGGGGACCATCAGGGAATGTCAAAACCAGGCACCAGCAGTGTCCGGTCTGCTCTGCATGGTGTTGCAGGCCATCGTCGGTATGTCTGCACTGGCATCATCAGGGGATAAGGATGATGTTGCAGAGTTTTTGAGGCAGATGGTGGCTCAACAACCACTGAGCAGTCCCAACCCCATGTTCCTACTTGATCTCGAGAAGGAGTCTGTTCCTGAAAGGGGGCAGGAGCGTGTGAGTCAGGCATGCTCGGAAGGCACTATGCCTTCAACACTGCCCACACCCACACCCATCGGTGTGGCAGCAGAGGTGTGCGATGTGCTGGTAGTGGGATGCATGTGGAACCACAGGCCATGCCGGTGCAAACACTCAGGCAAGGAAGCACTGCATCATTGTGTTTAAGGTGCACATGCACACATGGTGGATGTATGTCTGCTCCATGCCTTGACTGGGAGGAGGAGGTCATCCATGAAGTCGTGCAGTAGGGTGAGGTAATTCAGGAGATTGGCAAGGACATGAATCGCCTCGCTGACAACATCATTACATATAATACCAAAGTGAGAAGGGAGTATTATTTGTTCCTTGTACTTTTCACATGTTTGCATGGTCATGATGTTTGGCTCTTATTCTCATGATGGGTGCAGGGCAGAGTGCCGCATGTATGCCAAGTCACTTTGCCATGCCATGCTGTACACCTTCAGTCGGAATGCTCCCTGGACCTGCAGCCCACTGCCATACTAGGTTATTGCCCACACCCACCCAGCCATTTGGGCCCAGTCCATTGCCACTTGGAGGGTGCACTGGAGGCACCTGCACTCATGTGTCCCTGCCGATGAGGCACCAGCACACCCAATGTCATAGTGATCTGGCCCAGACCCACCAAGTCAGACACTGCACATGCATTGTTGTGCTGGTGCTGCATTGAGGCCGCCCACAGCCAGTCTTGGCCAGATTCTCCCTGCAGCTACCACTTCCCTGGCAACTCATGGCCCGCACAAGCAGGTGGACCCTCTGCTAGGGGAGGGAGTCAGCTTGTGTTGTCATTTCTGTGGTATATGCTCATTATGGGTGTGTGAATCAGTCATTTCAATTGTTCTTATTGAGGGATCATGCGTCAACAACGGGTAATGATAGTGACTCAATATGGGATGGTGTTCCATGCTCTTGGTTTATCATTGTTTAATGGCTCATGGTCATGTTAGTTACTTAGTTGATATGTGTTGCCAAGTGGCCCTGTTGTCTTTATTTGTATGCTTTTGTGAGTGACTTTGGGTGTGCAATGTGTGATACTCGTGACACTGCCCATTCTTAGGTAGTTGGCCCAACTAGATTTGCCATATTTCATCATCGTAGACATTCAGGGATGTGGCTATGGTGTGACATTCACAATGGATGTTTTTCATGTGAAGTATGTCTGGACTAGCTAATTGCGTATGTGCTGGCCCCTCACACTTTGGCCTGCTATAGGTATGGGCACTACCTGTGGCTTTGAATGCAACCCCTCATGCACCTCTATTGTTATGCCACAGCGGGTGGCTATATTATGCAAGCTGCAACATGCCAATATGATTTTGCATGTCACAGCTGGTGCTTACAGCAGTACTCCACCTGAATGATCAAGGCAGCAGAACCAAGATTTCAGCACTCCAAATGTCTGCTCAATTATGCCTCGGGTCGCAATGTGTGCTGGATTGTAGAGGGCCTCCGCTGATGTGGTGGGATTTCGGATAGGCATCATCAGGAATGGTGATAGTAGATATGCACTGTCCCCTATGGATCACAAAACAGTATTTTGTTATGGGATGTGTTGGTATGATGTTTTGTATTGGGTGTTACCCCTCTTGAGTGTGTTTTTGTGTGTGTTCTGGCTGATACTCACCAATGAGACACTTGTTGCCGATTGGTCCAGATGCCAGTGCCAGGTGGATGGGGGAATGGCATCGTTTGCAGCTGTCGTGGGTGCATCCAGGGTAGTTGGCATTGACATGCATTATGTGACCCATGGCATCACAGATGACCTGCACGTTCATTGAATGCCAATTCTTTCTGTTCCAATATATGTGTTCAGTGGCTTGTGCGGGCTGTAGTGCAACATGTGTGCAATCTAATGCCCCATGTATCCGTGGGAACTGGGCAACTGCATAGAGTTCTTGTGCCACTCTTTGCCTTGCATGCACGTTGCATGGCATGTCTATTTAGCTGTGCGCACGTGCAATGATGCAGCTTAAAGCCTGTTTGACGCAGCATGATTGTGTAGGCTGTGAAATACCCTCGACAATGACTGTGGTCTGTTGGAATGTGCCAGTCCCCAGAAAGTGGAGTACAGTTAGGACTTTCACCAAGGGTGGTATTGGCTGTGAGCATATGGTTTGTGACACAAGGACATTCTCCCACTCTCTAACCAATTCAAGAATGACCTGGGGGGAAACGATATGTGATATACATTCACTCATAGGGCATGGCGAATATCGTTGTGCGTGAATGGTAGATTCTGGGCCTCCTCCTCCTTCGCCTCCTCCTTCCATGTAGCAGTAGATATGCAAGCAATGCAGGGACGCTGCGATTGCATGGCGGGCTCTAAACCTGCGTCTGCATGGAACAGTCTCACCTAGCGCCTGGCCACGGGTGGGGGTCTGATTTTAGTGCTTTTTGTTTGCGCAGATGTATGGAGGACTCAGTAAATACGAGTTTGTTTGCACTTCATGGGGCGTGTTTTTGCATTATCATTGTGCCTCCCTCCCCACTCCCATGTTATCTCTCATTTCTGTGCTTTAATGAGGGTGTTTGCATATTCCACCCCCTTTTTGGTCTTTGCACTGCTCACCTTGCGCAAGGCTCGTGGACATGGTGCACAGAGCCGTAAACGGTTCCATGTGATAATGTCCCCGCAAAAATGTTGCCATGCAAAATTGGCGCTGTTTTTGTTTGTGGAGACATTATCATTAGGACATTTTTTTTTTAAAGGAGTGGGCGACACCCCCGCAACCCCTGCTTTCATTGACCCCATGTATTGTCCCCAAATATAATGTAGCCTATGCCGTTTCCCTGCGACTATATGTATGGCGACATTATATACAGGGACAATATTACCTGAAGCCCTGTAAACTGGTGTGTTTATTATTTCTGTAAATTAGGCACTATGAATCAGGCCCCAAATCCGAGAGAATGTTTGTTTGTTTATTTGTTTGTTTATTTATTTGTATAGCGCTCCTGACCCAGAGGTATATGGGCGCTTAAGCATCAGGTTACAGGCATAGGTAAGAACATTTGTACATTTATGCAGTATAAGTATAGTTACAAAAGCAGTTATGAAAGCAGTTATAGTGGAATTAGTAACATTGTAGCGGATGCATACATACATGCGGTGTTAGTTATTTGTTGAGTAACCAGGTGATGATCTTAGTTCTGAAAGGTTGAAATGTAGGGGTAGATTTGATGTCCAAAGGAATAGTGTTCCATAATTGTGAGGCTAGAACTGGGAAGCTGGAACCACCGGCTCTTTTTAGGGAGTATTTGGGCACTGTCAGTTGTAGTGTATTAGAGGATCTGGTGGCTCTAATATTCTGTCTTAAGGTGAATTTATCGGTTAAATAAGGTGGGGCAAGGTGGTTAAGAGCTTTGTAGGTGGGGCAAATAGTTTTTAGGTCTATTTTTTGTTGGATGGAGAGCCATTTGCATGAGATTCTTGTGGCTGAGATATGTTCTCTTCTGGGAATATTAAGGGCGGCACGGAGTGCATTGTTTTGTAGAACTTGCAATTTATTGACAACCGTTTTATTGGCACCTACATACAGGCTGTTGCAATAATCCAGTTTGGATTGTATAAGTGCTCTGGCTAGAGTAAGGCAATTGTTGGGTGATATCAGAGGTCTGCAGGCTCTGATTAGTTTCCCAGTGTAAGCAGTGGCTGAGGCAGTCATATTAATTTGTTTGGCGAAGTTGGTGTTAGTGTCGAGATAGAAACCCAGAGTTTTTACACTTTTGGCAGTGGGAATGGTGTTGCCGTCAATGATGAAGCAGGAGTAGCTAGGGCTGAGATTCCGGATAGTGTTGGGTGAGCCGACAAGGAGCAGTTCAGTCTTGTCATCGTTCAGGCAGAGGCCATGTGTGGCCATCCATGCCTGAACGATGGAAAAGACTTCACCGATCCTGTTGACGTCCGCGTTGTAGTTGCCTGATAAAGTGAGGAGTATCTGGGTGTCATCTGCGTAGTTAGTGTAGGTGACACCCAGATGGTCCAGTTTATCGAATAGGGGCTTTGTGAATATATTGTACAAAGTGGGTGAAACACAAGATCCTTGTGGGACACCGCAGGTAATGGGAATAGGGTCGGCTGCTGCTATGGGTGAGAAGACTCGCATGGTCCTGTTGTCCAGGAAGGATTGAATCCAAGTGACCGCCGAGTGGGAGAAGTGTGCTGCCGATGATAAGTGGTTGCACAAGATTTTGTGGTCAACCAGGTCAAAGGCAGCGGAGAGGTCGAGGAGAAGCAGGATGGCAGCCCTCCCTTTATCTTTGATTTCGTCTATCTGGCTCTTGAGATCAACAAGGGCCGTTTCCGTCCCATGTTGGGGACGAAAGCCAGATTGGCGAGTACCTAGTAATAGGTTAGTTTCAAGGTAATCCTGAATTTGTAAATAGGCCACTCTGTCAAGAATCTTTAGTAAAAATGGGACAGTGGTAATGGGTCTATAATTTGTGGGTATGTCTGGGTCGAGGGACTGTTTTTTTAGCAAGGGTAGGACCCAGGATTGTTTTAGATTACTTGGGACCATGTTGTTAGAAAAAGACAAATTTATTAATTTAGTGATGAAGGGGGAGAGATCCCTGGCAGCATCCTTGATAATCTGTGCGGGGCAACTGTCCCTCTTGCAGTTCGAGGGTTTCAAGGATGCTATAATTTTTTGTACTTCAGGTATGGTAACCTTTTTGAAGGTGAAGCCTGAGCTAGTGGCGGTAAGTGGTGGATGGGTGGGTCTGGAGGTGGGGTCATGAGTGAGCTGTTGCCGTTTGTTTCCAATTTTAGTTTGGAGCCCTGAAATTCTGTTGGCAAGGGCATTCTGGATCCCTGTGCACCAAAGTTTATCCTTTGTGCAGGTATCTGCGGGAGGAGTGGGGTTTTCTAATTCCTTTAAAATTTTAAAGAGCTCTTTTGTGCTGGAGCCTGCCTGTGAGATCCTGGAATTAAGAGATTCTTTCTTAGCACGTGTGATCTCATTTTTGTAGAGGGTGGAGATATTGGTAAGGTTGGTTCTATTGTCTACTGAAGGCACCAATTTCCATAGTGATTCAAGTTTGCTTTTTTGTAGTCGGAGAAGTTTGAGCTCTGGGGTGTACCACGTATTCAGGTGCGCTTTAGGTTTCCCTTTGCGCATTTTTAATGGGGCAATGGTGTCGATAGCTTTAGCCATGGAGTCACTGTAGGCGTTGACCAGCGAGTTTAAGTCAGTTGTAATTGGTAGGGCGTTCAGAATGGGGGTCACCAGAGGCATTAAGGCTTCAGCTGTGATGTTGCTCTTTTTCCTAGTTAGGCAGGCCGGAGCACTAATAGGCCTTTTGTGCTCTAGGTTGTTGATATTAATGTCAAAGGGGAGGAAGTGGTGATCCGTCCAGATGAGCTGTACAGGGTCCTTTAGGGTGATGTTGCAGTTGAGGGCGGTTACCCAGTCAATGATTCTGCATTTCGAGTGGGTGGGTTTGGAGCAGAGTTGAAGGAGGCCATGCTCCTCTAATGCCGTGTCTAGGGGAATGGCAGGGGCGTCAAGAGGGTCATTAAACCCGAGATTGAAGTCTCCCAGTGTGATCATTTGTGCTAAAGGTTTGGAGCTTTCGGCTACTAGGGAGGTGATATCTTCCTCAAATGAGCCAGGTGGACCCGGGGGTCTGTAGATTAGGTGCATAGTGATAGTGCTCTTCGGGGAGGTTTGTAGTTTAATTGTAAGGAGTTCACATGATTTGAGGAGAGGAGAGGAGCCTAGTCTGATATCAAGTGAGGACTTAAAGATGAGGGCTACACCACCTCCTCGAGCATTGGGTCTGTCTACTCTGAGGATAGTGTAGTTGTCAGGGATGGCTAGGGTAAGGGATGGTCCCGCAGCCTCATGTAACCAAGTTTCTGTCATAGTAAGGAAGTCTAGGTTGTTAGTCAGAATGATGTCGGCGACTTCTATGGAGTGGGCGACTAGTGATCTAACATTTAGAAGAGCTCCTTTTAGTGTATGGAGGGTAGAGTTGATGGGGGTTATAGTGTACTTGTTAGTTTTGTTGGGTAGTTTACCTGGGCGTTTGCTAGTTTTGTAGTGGATTCTGGCACCAAGTCTATTGTTGCGATCGGTAGGGATAAGGGTGGTTGCTTGAGAGACAGTAAGGTCGGTCATCGTGGAGGGGCTGTGATGATGGGTGGGGCAGGGTGCTCTAGTGTCGGTAGGGTTCTGCTTGGAACTATCTGCGCTCTTATTGTCTAGGACATCATAATGCTGTGCATGGTCATGGGTAGGATAAGCAAATTGTGAGACCGGGAGGAAGGCTGGAGTAGTGGGCAGGAATGGTGTGGGGCAGACGATTGGGTAATGTCTTGGGCAGGCGGGTCTAGCTAGTCCATTTTTATGGGTTATGTAGCTGTTACCGTTGCAGAGTATATTGCTTTGCATGACACAGAAGGGGAACATGATCATGGTAAGGCAAAGTAGCATAAAGTGTGTGCTAGGGGAGATGCGTCGTGCAGATGATGGACGGATGAAGGACATCGGTGCAACCATAAGGCACAACACAGTAGTGTGGTCTATATGCGACCATAGGGCACAACACAGTAGTGTGGTCTAAATGCGACCATAGGGCACAACACAGTAGTGTGGTCTATAAGCGACCATAGGGCACAACACAGTAGTGTGGTCTATATGCGACCATAGGGCACAACACAGTAGTGTGGTCTGAATGCGACCATAGGGCACAGCACAGTAGTGAGGTCTAAATGCGACCATAGGGCACAGCACAGTAGTGTGGTCTAAATGCGACCATAGGGCACAGCACAGTAGTGTGGTCTAAATGCGACCATAGGGCACAACACAGTAGTGTGGTCTAATTGCGACCATAGGGCAGAGCACAGTAGTGTGGTCTATATGCGACCATAGGGCACAGCACAGTAGTGTGGTCTGAATGCGACCATGGGGCAAACATAGTATCATGGTCTAAATGCCACAACAATCAATACAACAAGCAGGTATGGTATGTATGTGACCAGAACTAGAGATCATAGACCCATCAAAGTGGGAGTGGCTGAGAGTCCATGCATACAGTAATGTCCCGGTAATTGCATGTACTTACAATGCGTTCTCCATATGCGGGAGGGTTCTAGCAGTGGGTGAGTTGCAAGTTGAGCAGAGGTGGTGGCCACTCCGCACTCCCATGCGCGTAACAGGCGCAGAACAGGCCTTTGTATGGCCTTAGGATTGGCCGGCGGTTCCGCCTGCCGGCGGTTCTTCCTGATTCAAATCGAGGTTCACCCTCGATATCGTGCCGCGATGCGCCCGGCATGGGCGAGAATGGCCGGCGGTTCCGCCTGCCGGCGGTTCTTCCTGATTGAAATCGAGGTTCAGCCTCGATATCGTGCCGCGATGCACGGCACCTTGTGTGGACAGGGTCAGGCAGGCCCTGCTCTGATGGCACGCTCCGTGCCTGGGTCCTGATCTGGATCCTCTGCAGGGCTGGGCGGCTGGGGGGGCTCCTGTCCTCACCCCTCTAGGTGGATGATGGGCTCCGTGCCTGGGTCCTGATCTGGATCCTCTGCTGGGCTGGGCGGCTGGGGGGGCTCCTGCCCTCACCCCTCTAGGTGGATGATGGAAGTGGGGGACCTGGGGCGCAGAACAGGCCTTTGTATGGCCTTAGGATTGGCCGGCGGTTCCGCCTGCCGGCGGTTCTTCCTGATTCAAATCGAGGTTCACCCTCGATATCGTGCCGCGATGCGCCCGGCATGGGCGAGTCAGGCACCTTGTGTGGACAGGGTCAGGCAGGCCCTGCTCTGATGGCACGGTCCGTGCCTGGGTCCTGATCTGAATGCAATACATTTTCAAACGAAAGCCCTGCAATACCACACAGTGGGCCACATTATAAGTTTGCTGGTCTGGGAATTACGGTACCGGTAAGCTACGGTACCATAGTTCCCGGAAAAGCAACCCACGAATTGTGCTCGCTAGTGCCTTTCTGCCCTCCAGGTCTGACCTGGCGGGCAGAATGCCCCGGCACCGTTTATAACGTTTATAACGGTGCCGGTGCATCCGGGTTCCCCATTCCCATTTGAGCCCTATGGGGCTCAAATGGAAATGGGGAAGAACATTTTTTTCCGGTGCCCAGGAATGGAGAATTACCGGGTCCGGCAAAGGCCGTAATGACCAGGTAATTGCCCATTCCTGGGCACCGAAAAAAAAAAAAACTGGCGGCAGCCGTGCTTGCCGTCAGCCTCCTAATGAGCCCCAGCGTTCGGAGATAGCATCAGGCAAACCAGACGCAGATTCAAAGTTCAGATTTTCTCTTTTTTTTGTAAGACAATCTGCTTGAAATTGCATGTGTGTGTTTTTCATGCTGCTTCATCTGCCACCAAGTTGAGGAGAAGACAATTTACTCCGTGTGTCCTATTTGCATAAATGAGCAAAATAAACCCTACTTCATTTCGAAGAAGATTTGATAGGGACAAAAAACAAAAGCAAGTTTACTGAACATGTTTTTGTCGAAAGTATAAAGTTCTTTCTTTTAGTAGTTAAAGAACAGTTCCATATCGCATACTCCTTTGTAAAGATCAGGCTCCTGCCAGTCTCTTAGCAAAGATATTAAGTAGTGTCAGCACTTTGCTGCAGAGAAAGAGTATATCTATATAGTTTACCATGAACCAGTAGTAGTAGCAGCAAAAAGCGAAGATGATGTCACCTCCTTCACCTTGACAAATGTATCAGTGGCTATTTTGAAAGATCAATGATATGTTAAAGTGATATCCCGAACCTGTCCTTCGAGGGAGCTGGATCCCATCGAGGCGCCATTTCTTCAATGCAGTGAAAATGGAAAATTGATTTACAGTCTGAGCATGTCTCCGCCAATAAATAGAGCTATTACGAGTGGATATGGAAAGTCGGCTACACGCTCAGAGGTCTGCACGAGGGGACGGGAAACACTTCTGCTTAAATGAAGCCTAATTGCTCAATCGATGTTCTGCCTAAGAGATTTAGGCAAGATTCCATTACACATCGATCAACCAGATTACATGTTGGAGGAGCAGGGATCCGTCAAGGCAGGTGGTGGGGGAGGTGAAGCGGCTTCTGCTTGAATACTAAGGGTGTTGAGTGACCATTGCAAATGAAATACACATTTAAGGAGTGTAACTCCTGCACCCGGGATATGCAGTATCGGTGCAAAATGAGTTGATGTTTTTTTTTTGTTTTTTATTGTTTTATTTCAACATTCATTGCGCCATGTGGTCTCATTGACACATTTCATCCAGACTCATTGGAAATATAGGGTTACATAGCAGAGACCACCCAGAACGTAATGATAAGCGTCCTTATAGTGTAGCTACAAGTCGAGTGTGTGGGGACAATATAATTGAACAATGGCAGGACTACTGAACATATAATGTGCAGCTGCTAGAAATGTTCTTGAGGCTAATGCGTGTGAACACCAAAGGGTAAAGATTGACGTTGTGAGTAAATGTGTGACATTGTGGAGGTTAGAGAAACAACGGAGATGTAGAGATGTTGGGAATTCACACATTCTCCCGACTGTATATCTAAGAAAATGTGGTTGCTCTCTAAATCTGGAGATATTTACTACCCTTCCTCTTCTCAGTGTTTACTCATCAAGGCACTGTGCCTTCTAACAGTGTTTCCAACTATATTACTCCAATCAGAAAGCCCCCTCCTAGGGCTCACATCCTGGCTCCCAATAAAGGATGCTCTGTTTCTTCCAAGAATGGAACCCTGTGCACACCTGCAGCCTCTCAGCTGAAGGGCAACAATGGGAAACCTATAAACGTTACTGTTAACATTTATGTTTCCCACATGTTAGGCGTCATGGAAACAGACCAAGATCACAACACCGTTGATTTTATAACCACAGTGGCCTCCATTTAGAGATTGTCGGAAAGAAGTTAATCTGCCAGACTCGGCACTGCATCCCGTTTGTTAGCCTAAACATAGGGGACCCAACTCCCTCCCCATTATTGAGCAACTATGGAAAAGCCAATAGGGCTGAATCTGTGAATGTTGGAGAGTATGATTTTTTTTAAAGCCCCCACTGTGTAAACACAGATATCCCATAGATTAAAAGACGCAGCCCTATTTGCTTTCTCAATGCATTATTTATTTATTTATTTGAATTTGTAAAGCGCCAAACTGCCCCCAAGCATTGTGGCACTGTTAAGAAGGCTTACTTAGTTATAAAAGTGCATTAGAAGGCATACATACATTTTGCTTCATTCAATTCCAATACGTGCTTGACAGTGGTTACATAGATTGGTGGGAAAGTATATAGTGCCACCACATCTTACACAGCGGCAGCTACATAACATTGCAAGGTCATGATAAGTGGGAAAGAGCATAGTGCCGGCCACATGTTGCATGGCGGCAGCTAAAAATAGTTGTGTGGTCAAAGTTAATATGCATATACAGACGCCAACCAGAAGTTACAAGTCTGAAACAACACATATATGCGTGGTCAGGTCAATGAGTACATGCATGGTGCCCAGCACACTAGTACAGAGGATACAAGCTACACATGTGTGCATGGTCAATATCAACATAGAATAGCACGGGGCCAGTCCCGTAATGGACGGTGGCAAGCGCATACTAGTAAATGGGTTTCCAATCAACGGGCAAGACAGCGTGGAGCCAGTCCCCAGGTAAGGCAAGCAGCTACAAGCTATTTACTGGGGTGGTGAGAGAGGGGGTGGTAGAGGGAGTTCAGACATACAGGGGGCAGTAGAGGGGTGGGGCTCAGACACTCACAGGGCAGTGGGGGTGTGGAGTTGGTGGCTAAGACATACAGGGGGCAGCGGAGGGGTGAGGGTAGTGGCCAGACACCTTGGGGGCAGTGGAGGGGTGATGATGGGGGGTCAGGCATACAGGGGGGCAGCGGAGGAGTGGGGGTGGGGCTCAAATCCAAAGGGGTGAGGGGTGGGGCCTTAGACACATACAGGGTAGCGGAGGGGTGGAGGTGGGGGGTCAGACATGCAGGAGGTCAGTGGGGGGGGCTCTGACACACACGGGCGGAGGAGAGGTTGGGGTGGGGCTTGGACCCGCAGGGGGAAGAGGATGGGTGGGGGTCAGACCTATGGGGGAGCGGTGAGGGTGAGGGGTAAGACCCACACAGGGTGGCGGAGGGGTGGGGTTGGGGGCTCAGACACACCCAGAGCAGTGGGGGGGTGGGGGCAAAGGCACAGAAGGGCAGCGGAGGGGGGGCTCAGACACACACAGGCAAGCAGAGGGGGTGCTCAGACACGCAAGGGCAGCGGAGGGGGGACTCAGACACACACGGGGCAGCAGGGGGGTGGGGGCTCAGAAACACACCGGTCAGCGGAGGGGGGCTCAGGCACGCAAGGGCAGCAGAGGGGGGATCAGACACACATGGGCAGCAGAGGGGAGGGGGCACAGACACACACGGGCCAGCAGAGAGGGGTCGGGGCTCAGACACAACGGGCAGTGGAGGTGAGGGGGTTCAGACAAACACAGGCAGCATGTTGTTGTAGATCTGCCTTTGAAGATAATGCGCAATAGTTCCAAAGCATATTGCCAAGCACACGGTTTGCTATGTAGCCTTATTTGTGTTTTAATTACTATGAGGAGCACCTTCCATGCACGCTCAAGAAATCAGGAAGGTCTCATTAGCACAGCCCAGAAAAAAAAGAGTTAATGTAGAGAGTTGAGTAACTGGATATTGTTGTGGGAGATAAACGTATCAAACCTAACTTTTATATGTTTTGCAAATAGTGTTATACTTGCCATGGTTTACTACTTTGAAAAAACTTTTGTTATGAACAGTATATTGAAAAGAAATATTCTCACCACTCCCCATTAGCTAAAACCTCATAAAACAGTTACAATTTCTTGCAGAAACTGCCCTTACAGAAACAAAATGTGCCATTGCTTAGCCATCACCACCCTCCTCTGTGTAAAACCCAATGGAAATAATTGCAATGTCCTACAGAAATATGAATCTGTAAGTACATTTCTTTTTTTTATTTTATTTTTATTTCATTTAGTTTATACAAACTTTTTGAAAAATGAAAAGAGTTTCCATTCTACAATGTGTCCGAGAAGCAGAGTTTAAGCAGAATACATCTCAATCACATTGGTTTTTGCAACAATTTTATTGTCCTTTGTTGCTAGCCTTCCAGTTCCTGATTTCCGGTCCATATTTTGATTTGCAGATTCTGCTTCTTTCCAGGAGTGGGTCATCCAGTTTTCCTTATTCCCACCTATTTGGACTCTGCTTCCGTGACACATATAGCACTTCTTACCCTGCTGTGTTAACCAGGTTAATTTAGATTTTTTAGCGCAAGCTCCAGATTTTGTAGGAAGTTAGTCAAGCCAAAAATGTCCTTTTCTCGCGGGTTGAAAAATTTACGCCACAACTCATCTCCACACAGGGTAGAGTATTGTTTTACTAAGTTTCCTAAATGCACAGATCTTATGTCTTTCAGGTTTTCGCAATACAATACAAGATGTTTGAGCGTCTCCTGCTGTTTTGTACAGAATCGACAACTTAGTGGTGCTGACGCATTTCGAGTTCTTATGGCATAACTTACTCTTGTGTTAAATAGATTCATTCAGAATTTCATATACGTCACTCGATGTCTAGTACTCGGTGATTTCATCAAGTATTGTAACATTACCTTCCGATCTTTAGCCTCTATTACGGCATCTTTCATTAATTTATGCCGATTTCGATCATCAACTGTTAAGCACCAATCCAACTCCCATAACTTTTGCTTAACAGAGTTTGGATTGGTTTCCAGGGTTTTTTGATCAGTGCCCATCTCCGCTAGCTTGTTTTTACAACCAGTTGCCCATTTCGATAGGACTGATTCCGGATTTCCCTTCAAAGCGTCCTGTAGTATTTTATACTGGGGTAGGCAGTCAGTTATAGTTATCTTCCTGTATATGGATAGCATGTTCCATAGGACTCGGGCCTGCATAGATATTAGATTAAGTTCATATCGAATGCAGATTCCCTTTTGTAAGTGTAGAACTCGCCTCCAGTATTGGTTTTCCATTTCTGGCCATTGGGTTGCAGATACTCCTAGTGCACTTTCCGCACTATATATCAGTGTTGGTGTAACCTTTTGGTTATAGTGGGCAAGAACAGGTAGGAGAGAGGATTTCCCAAACTTTTTGTTTATAATAACTCCTTGACATGCTAAATGTCTGCATTTCTGTTTTGCGTTCTCTGCCCATGGTGAGTCATTTATGTTACTGTTGATCCACATTCCTAAATATTTTGCTTTTTTCACACATCTCAAGTTGTCTTTGTGTAAGCTCCATTTAGGTGCACAATTTTTATTTTGCTTGTTATTTCTTGTGAGGTCTTGAAAGATTATTATTTCCGATTTTGCGGAGTTGATTCTTAATTTGTTTTTCTCCACGTAGCTTTCTAGAGCTCTTAGTTTTCTTGTCAGGCCAATTGGGGTTAAATCTAGTAAAGCGATGTCATCAGCGTAGAGCATCCAGTTTACCTGTGAACCATTAATTTTGGGTGGGAAGGAAATTATGGAATCTAGACTTTCTCCAATATCAGACAAGAACAGGGCGAACAGCGTGGCTGCTAAGGGACAGCCTTGTTTCACGCCTTGGTTTGTTCGTATTGCCTTACTTAAAGTTCTGTTGGGGTCCAGTCTGACCTTAATTTCTGTATCTGTATGCAGTTCTTTTATTGGTTGAAGTAGATTTTCGGGACATTTCCATTTTTTCATCTTACTCCAAAGTAGCTCTCGATCAATTGTGTCGAAAGCACTGGATAGATCCACAAGCGCTACATAAATTTTCCTATTTTGGCGGATGGCTTCCATTTTTAGGAAATTCAGGATCGTTAGGTTTAGGCCACATCCGACCCCTTTTACAAATCCTGATTGCCGCGGATCATATCGTTTGGAGTCATTAATCCAGTTTGTTAATTGGCTTTGCAGCTGGGAAGCGAAGATTTTTCCCACCACATCGAGGAGCGCTATAGGCCGATAATTGCTTGGGTCAGCACGCTTTCCTTTTTTAAAAATCGGTATAACAATAGCGCTCTTCCAAGATGTAGGAATTTTTCGGTTCTCTAGGATAGTTGAGAATAACAGATAACAGAATTCTGTCCATAATTCAGGCTGTTGTTTTAACAGGTGATTAGTTAACCCATCAGGTCCTGGGGCTCTTGATGTACTTAGTCTCATGATATTTTGAGAGATATCTTCTTTTTTTATAATGATTGACCACTCACTCTCCGGTGTAGTGGACACTTCTGTTTTGATATCGTTGTTATAGAATGTTCCCGCATAATGTTTCACCCATAATTCTTCTGGTATTATGTTTTTCATTATGGCACCTTGAGGAGTTGAGATGTTGTTCAGGTAGGACCAAAACTCACTTGTGTTTCTTTTAGCTAATGTTACCATCATGCTTTCTGCATCCCGTTGCAGCATTATGTGTTTGTGGCTATGGAGCCAGTTCTTATAGATTTGTTTAAGATGTTTTGCTGTACTTTTGTTGCTCAAGTCTGTTTTCTTTTTTTGAGCATTCTTGGTTCTTTGTTCAGTTTTTTTTTCTTTTCATTTAGTTCTTCATCCCATACATGTTGGTTTCTGAAATCCGATCTAGCTTTACAGGATTTCTTCTCTCGATATATCTCTAGAAGGGTTATATATTCAATTTTATCTGCCTCTGATGTTTCTTCCAAGGATTTTAGCAATGAGTTCACTTTGATCGCATTTAGACATAATCGATTGCGACCGGGTTCTATCGTTAATTCATTTTTAGCAATTTCAGCTCGGCTTTCCATATGTTCTGACTTCCAGTACAGTTTTACTAGACTGTGCTCACTATGTTTCATTTCGATAATTTTTAGCTGTGTAGCTTCACTTTTCAATCTTTCATTTGAAAACATATAATCTATGGTTGATCTTAGCGCATTTCTCCGCCATGTTGGTTGAGGCGGGATGTCCCCCATGATTTCCCCATTCATCATCTGTAGATTCCAAGATTTCATTTTGTTCAACCATAACTTGACCACTTGATCTCTCTCTTCTTCCTTCCCATCCTTTCCACTTGGTAGACAGTTTATGTGAAGGTCGCCACATATTAGGATGTTTACGTTTTTTCTGTCCTCTTAATGTTGCAAATGATTTCTGAGATGGTTTCAATAAACAGCTCTGCTTTAGTTGCAGCATGTTGCCAATAGATATTTATCAGCATTACTAGGTTCTCGTTTTTCCTTGTACTCATCGATAGTTTGATTTTAGAAACTTGTATGTACGATGAAATATTAATTGAAGATAAGATACGTATGCCACTTTTGATTTTTGCAAGGGTCATCATTCCTGACATGGGACGTCCCTTTTTCCCTTTTAGTGCCTCGTTAAATGCAATCTCAAACCCATTTACACTTGGAGTATCTGTTAACCATGTCTCGTGTAGGCATAATAAGTCAATATCTTTTAGTTCATTTGGGATTTCTCCAAGCAGATGCATGTAGCCTCTTGTGTTCCATGAGGCTATGCATATCTTGCCGGACTCATCGGCCTTTTGGCATTAGGTATTGTTAGTGTTGTTAATGGTTTTCGCGACCCACGTCCAGTCATGATCTTCATTACTCGTGGAGGCGTTCTTCTGGCCTTTGTTGTCAGTTTTTTCTGTCCTAGTTCCAATTGAGACTGTCTTCGTTTCCTTGTTCCCAGGGATTTCTCTCTCAGGCGAGGCGTGTTTGTTCTTCGGGGTCTTTGCTTCTGTCTCTTTTACGGCTCCTTTGTTATACATAGATTTTGAATCATGAAAAGATCTTGTTTCCTTTGATGATTGTTTCTCCTTTGTGTGTCGGATCTCATTTATGTCGAACCCTAGGGAGTTAAAAGTTGAGCCAGTCTGTAAGAGAGAGTCTCGAATGAGTTTGGAGGCTATATGAAGTATCACACAGTCGTCGTTTTTTCATCCTCAAATTCGACTACTTGTATGTCTTCGGAAACCACTGTTCTAAGTTGCGGGATGTGGTGTATTAGTCTCATTACGTTTTTCCTATTTAATAAGAGGCCATCTTTTTCTCTCACTATTCGCTCCACACGTACGAGATAATTCCCTGGTTTCGTAAGATTCCGGATTTGGAGACCAGGCTTTTTACTGTCGGTTGTGGTCGTTTTTGTGTTAGATTTGGATTTTTCAGACATTCCTTGATGTAAATTAGGCGGTATCTTTGAATGTCTCATCTGTTCATGGGTTTGTTGCAAAAGAGTTAACTCAGTTAGATTAGCATCTTCCTTTCTGGGCTTTGTTTCGTCGGAGATCTTAGCTGGGATTAATCCCAAATCCATCAGGGCCATTTTGGCTTCCAGAGCCTCAAATTCTTGTTCGCATTTCCACAGATCCAGGTTTCAAGATATAAATTTATCATTGAAGTGTTCACAATTTCTACTTGCTATTGTTAGCGCTCTTTTCTCCTCTAGCGTTATACAGGTCGTTGAGGTTTTGACTGCCGGTTTTGGGAGGAGAATGTCTTGCCTTAAATGCTCCATGGTGATGCATCGTTGCTGATGCTCAGATTCTTTAGTTACCAACTCGCTGGTTTTACCCAATGGAGTGTCATGAAAGATAGTCTGCTTCTTGCAAGTTTTCTTGACCTCCGATAATTTCACTTCCTGCAAGGGGGAACTAAGGTCAATATTAATTACAGCTTCTGCCAGTAGACCGTCTTCATTCGTTGTTAGATCTGGAGTCTCGGTCCAGCCACTTTTGTCGCTTTCGCTCTGCTCGTATGTCGAGAGATCTAATAGATCTTCTAAAGAGCTCTCCTTTCCAATAATTGCGCCTTTTTCAACTTCATGGCTGGTCTGTTGCCCAGTTGGTTGGTTTGGCATTTGTGTACTGGGATGGTCGTTAGTGATAACTCCGGAGAGTTGCTTGGTAGTTGTTGTGATGCTGAAGCCTTTGATATTTCTTAGGAAAGAGCGCACACTAGATCTTTTTTGGTTTTTACTCTTTCTCCTGTTCTTGGTTTTTTTCAAGGCTATCAGCCCCTCTTGGTTATTATTTTTTTTTTGAATCTCCGATTTTTTAGGTTCAAAAATTGAAAACACCTCCTTTGAGGTGGATGTGAGCTGCTTTTCCAAGACTACTTCGGTGTTGTTTAGGTCACCACCAGTACCTGGTTTTCGGTGATCATGGTCCGTCAAGGTAGCTTTAAGATTCGGCAATTTTGCAGATAATGGGTCTTTTTTGGGCTGAATCTGGTCCATTTTCACATTGGGGCTAACACACACTGGTTGATCCAACGTGGCTTTCATCCCATTTTCCAGCAAGGCTGCGGGAATGTGAACTGGATGTAATTCGCTGTCACCGCCAGTAATGCTACATCCTTGAGCTTCCTTTGTTCTTTTCAGTTTTGTTTACATTTAGACGGGAGATCAAACGTACCTCCGTTCCCATGGCGTGGTTTTTGAGTGTTTGAGTTTAGTTCTTTGTCGGTCAGAGGTTCCACAGTTTGTTCAGTGTACTGTGGTGTGTTAATTTCAGATGTTCTCTCATCACAACTGTCAGGGCACTCGCCAATCAATTTTACTGGCTGTTCCATGGAATTAAAGTTCAACTTTTGGTGTTTTAGCAGAGCGATCGCTTCGTGAGCTACTTCTGCAAACAGACGTTTATCAATTGCGCTGTTCATAGTGTGCTCTAGAATGATCTTCACATTTGTCTCAGATTTTGAATTTTCATTTAACAGAGTTTGTTGAGTTTTCATCAGCTCTTGCTCCACTGTTCTCAATTTGGTGTTCAACATTGCCAAAAGTGTTGTTTGATCCTTTATATTGTCGTTCAGCTGTTCATATAATTTCAACGAAATCGTGTGAGCAGCCATTATTAGTGTGTTTAATTCCTTAGTGATTTCCTTTGATGAGCATTCTGCCATTCTTTGAGTTTGAATTTTTCTTTTCTTGGCGATCTTTGATCTCATACTATATGTTGTTAACTTAGGCTTCCTGAGGTTGTTTTCTTTGGAACGTCTTTCATCTCTGTTTAAACCAACTTTCAGTAGTGCTGACTCATCCCTTTTTTCATCACGCCCGATTACATATCCTTCTTTTGTGTGTCTTTTTTGCGATACAAACATTAGATCAATAGAGTCGTCATTTATAGAATTGGTTCTTTTCCTTTTTACCAATGGATTTAGCCATGTTTTTCGTTTTTCCTCAACCTCCCATGTTTCTGATAACTGCTTTGGGGTATTCGACGGTAAAGACATATTTGCATCAACAACCGGCATCTGTGCTGGTGGCAAATCCATGAACAGTACGTCTGCCTCGTTGTAAGAGGTTTGCTGGCTTGCTAGTATCGTATTTATTTAAGTTACGTCTTTAAGTACTTGGTCCGCTATGGCAAGCGAGCTCCGCCGGTTAGGACTTCTCAGATCCTTTGCAGAGGCAGCTTGCGATTCCTGTATTAGCGTTTCATCTCCGTTATACCCGTTGTTGGTTCCGCTATCGGACCCAACGTCTGCTAACATGTTTCCCTTGGCTTCTGCCAGAACGTTCTTCTCGACTTCAGCCAAGAAGCTGTTATTGCACAGATATAAATCGTAGCTGCTGGATAGCCGAGCCGGGGTGCCCACAGTGTCAGGTTGATTACTCTCTTTTGATTTCATGTGGACATTATCGTGCCCCAACTTGCAGCCCGCTGAGGCTAGTAAAGGTTCATTCAACAGCGGCTCTGCCACTCCATATTGATAGGAGTCGGTCGTTTGCTGAGTGTTTAGGCTGTTTGGGTTTAAATTTGTGTCATGCTCAATGATAGGTAAGTCTTTTTCCGAGGATGCCGCCGGTTGGGTCTCCGAAAGCACCTCAGCATGACTTCTGTTCTTTGCATTCACTTCTTCTCGAATCGTATCATAAGAAGGGCAGGAGACTGATCCTGTTGCTGGTGTCAAAATGACATTAAATGTAGGTGAATTTATGGCCTGGCAGTCGTAAAAATTATCAGAGCTAGAGGATGGAATTGAAGTACAGGTTCTTTTACGAGTCTTGCAGCCACTTACCAGAGATGTTGTCAAAAGTTCGACGGGCTCGATCCCTCCGGCAGCCAGAAAGCGATGCTGCCGTCGAGTGAGCGGGTGTGCTCCTCCATCTTCACCGCTGGACTGGGGGTGCACAACGGCTTCAGTCATATGGAGCCCTGAGGGTCCAGGCTCCAGCCAATCCATTAAGGACGTGGATCTTGGTCAGCAGGAGTCGTGTGCTCCCACAGCCACACTGGCTACACTGGAAACACTGGTAACACTCAGCTTCACTCCGCGTCGCTCCGCGACCGGGGCTGAGTATTTAGCAGGAAAATGAACCTTCCGGGCACAAAGAGGTAGATAGCCTGCACAATCCGCAGTCCAAGGAACACTGGTAACACTTAGCTTCACTCCGCGTCGCTCCGTGACCGGGGCTGAGTATTTAGCAGGAAAATGAACCTTCCGGGCACAAAGAGGCAGATAGCCTGCACAATCCGCAGTCCAAGAAACACTGGTAACACTCAGCTTCACTCCGCCAAGTACATTTCTACTATACTATATTAACCATCAATATTATGATGGGTTTTAAAACAAAACCAAGAAAAAAGCCCCAATACCTGCAATGTGGCAATGGAATAGGCCATTTCAGGCAAACAAGCTACACATATACAGCACCACCTAGTAGCTTTCAATTGATGCTCACCTCCAAATTTGACCCACACATCAATAGACCGTGGTTATGCAAATTAACTGAAAATCTATTTTGCCCCATATGATGAAATTGTCATTTTCTTGTAGGTCAGTGCTATTTTATGCATAGCCTTATCAACCAAGATCTGCCAAATCCAAAGGACACAAAAACCAACCCGTATTAGGGTCGTGTGGTGCAGGCTGACATCCTTGAGTCTGGGACATGTTCACCATTTCCCATTAATGTTGGGTTTTAAATAACAAAGACAAAAGAACAACCTCTTCCCGCACTGTGGTAGAACACAAGGGCCCTCATTCCGAGTATGGTGGTAGTCATGGTGCTATTTGCGCCATGGCTGCCTCCCATACCGGTACCGACTCCGGTTTGGTTCAATGGGGACTTACCGCTCCATTCCAACCTTGGAGGGACCGGTAAATCCCCATTTACCAAACCATTCCCCATTCCCAATTGAGCCCCCATAGGGCTTAATGGGAATGGGGAGGGCGCAAATAACGGGCCGGCGTATGCCAAGCCCGTTATTTGTGTCCAGGTCCCTTAACGGGTCCCATCCTTAACACCTGGTCCAGACCAGGCGTTAAGGAAGGGACCCGCTAAAGGACCTCGTAGTAGGGCGGTAAGGGATTACCGGCACCGGTCTACTCACCGGTGACCAGTATCCCTTACCGCCCTACTCGGAATGAGGGTCAAGGTCTCTGTTGCCAGAATGCCATACATTCACCTCACCAACTAGCCACCAAGAGTGGAAGTTCACTTCCATATCAGAACCACATAGCAGTACATGATGGTGTTGCACATCAGCTGAAAATGGGGTGGAATGTGTGGTGTTTTTTTCTTTTTCTTGTTTTACCCCATATAAGGAGAATGCCATTGAATGTACTCGAATTCATCACCTAGACAACCCCTCACTCTTACAACCTTCCAAGCCACACCAATCATCTGACTACAGAATCACACAACAGTCTTTTCCCACCCTCTATAATTACAACCACAAACCCATCATCCTTATAGAATAACCCTCACATAAACATTCCACAACTCTAAAGCACACCTTTTGAGCACACCTTTTGAGCTGATAAAAATAAAAACAGGCCATGTACTCACCCGCCACTAATACTAATAATGTATAGAAAACATTCAAACAGAACAGTTAGTAACCTCACTAAAGCAAACTAAATCAGTCAGCACTAAAAAAGTAGGACCCTCCATAAAAAAAAATAAAAAAAATAGGTAGTACAGAAAGTAGACCTTAAGATCAATCTCACACTATGGCCCTCATTAGGACCCTGGCGCTAAGTGTTTAACGGCACCGTAAAAAGCTGCATAATAGGGACCCACAAAGGGACCTTGATGGCAATTACGGTACCGCAATTTGCGGTACCGTAATTGCCGCCTTCCCCATTCCCATTGAGCCCTATGGGGCAAAAATGAGAATGGGGTAGGGCCATGGCGACATGGGGAATTACCGTCCCGCCAACCTCTGAATAGGGTGGTAATTCCCCATTCCGCCATGGCGGACTCCGGCATCGACGCGCCGGAATCCTAATGAGGGCCATATCTAGCAATGTTAATATAGCCACAATAACACATTCTAAAAAGTCAATAAAAAAAAATCCAGCGTAGGGTTCTTACCAATCTTATAAAATATCTATGAAGTCAGGCTCTACGCTTAAAAACAAAAAACAACAAACTCATCCTTCAAGCTCTTATTGACAGCACATTTAAACTAAAAGTAACGTTCTTTATATTGATTTTTAACAGAATGGAATCACTAAGTAAATAAATCGACAAACTGCAGAGAGTACTTTTAAACGTGTGCAATGTCAATGTAGATATATTTGCAAGTTTCTGTGAAGGTGAATGGTTTCACAACCACAGCACAGAACAATATCTTAATGAAGAGACTAATAAACAAAAACAAACAAATCTTATTGCCATAGAATATCATGGGCGAGGATATGAAGTGGCAGCACACATCACTATGGCAAAAGAAACCCTTATACAAAGATCTTCCCCAATAACCTTTGAACCAAATGTTCCCTTTGTCCAAACAAGTCGTCCATTGTACAAATGTATATGCAGCTCAATATGTATCATATGCCAACAGTCGTTGAAACGTATAAGACAATTCCTAAATCAGTATGTGAAACTAAAAGACAAAAGTAGAATTACAACTTTACAATCCATGGACTCATGCCCAGTATGCATTCACACTGGACTGCAAGGACATTGATTATCCCGTATTTCTGGAACTGCTTGCAAAAGCACATTCCATCACAGCAAAATGTTAGCAACACACCATTTTGCTATGCAAAATCTTGCTCTAGAACTTGCTAAATAACCTTCTTCGACATGGAACAGACAAATAACTTCTTTGAGAAATCGAACACATCCAAACTAAATATTTTGACTTACACATTTCAGTTAATTTAGAAAACATTAGTGAACACCTCACAAACAGTAACCTCCTTACGAACACATACAAAAAAGAAATAGCAACGTTTCAAAACACATCTGCTGAAATGACAAAGTATGTGTCTGTTGTCACAGCACGGTTTAAAAAAGAGTACAACAATAGTAGATGTGCCCTAAAAGACAATGACGAATCCCATTGGCACCAATTAGCTGTAATCTAACAGCAGAAAATAAATACAAAATAACTGTCCCCCAATAGTTTGCACATGCTGCAACACAAAGTTTGGCAACAACCAAATGCCATCACAACCTATCACTAATCATCTAGAAATCTTCCCACTTCCCAAAGATTTCCAACAATGTATCTTGTATGAGAGGATCATAATTCAAACAGTCCAACCATTTCAAGCTATAATATGCCTTCTACTTAAAACTTCCAAGTTACCTCCATCTGAGTTACTAAAAGGCATTTGTGGCAAAGTAGTATATTTTCTCAAATACAAAAACGGTAGCAGGAATGATAACATGTTCTGTGTTTTTTCCCACTTTGAGAGTCCGCAGCAATTGCTTTTAGCTCACTGTACTTTTCACAAAGGAGGAATATCCATTTTCATATCAGTCTTTGTCCCGCCCACAGGGGCAGTCCAGCACTGAAATGCCAGGCAAACCTCCTTTGAACAAGAGTACCAACAGCCCCCCCCTATACACGTGTTTCAGCCTTGTTGGGCCTCAACAATGAGGTTTAGCTGTGCTTCTCTGAGCAAAGTGAGCAAGGGGTCCACGTCTGGGTTCCCCCAGGTAACCTAGGGTAACTAACCCCAAAGGCGATGGCTGAGGACTCTCAAAGTAGGAAAAATCAGAGAACAGGTGATCATGCCAAGTGCTTTCTTAAGAGGGGTGCCTGCTACCTTTTCTTGTAGTATATTTACTATTAGATCTTAAAGAAAATGTACAAAATCTAGTAGTACAACAGCCAATAGATCAATGTTTGATTGTGCTAAGAAATGGTGTACCAACACAGGAAAAAAATGGCAACAACTAGTTGACTTAAGTTAGACACACTCTAGAATATCTTAAACACAACAATGAAAACTACAAAGATCCAAACATAGAAGAAAACCTAAAAGAAACCACCTAAAAAATTCAATAATCACCACAAACTGGCCAATTTGAACATGTGGATCCTGTTACAACAGCCAACATTTTAGATCACAATACAATTCAACCACTACATTCCAAAGACACAAGAGAAGATGCATTAGAAACATATCAAATGTGTGAAGCCAAAGGATCTCCAATGAACATATGGGATGAACGTGTAGAAGCACATTCTTTTCCTCTACTTTTTCCAACACGAAAAGGAGGAAGATATGAGAGCCACACAAATTTGTGCATCAGAATATCGTTCTTTACAAAAGTTTTCTGAAGAGCCAAGATTCAGACAAAATGCAGAATGCACTTTTCACCTCCTCTTCGAAAGCAAACTAGCAACTCTAAGTTACCGAGTTGCACAAACATTGAAAACAGGGTCCCATTTCTTAAATATATCAACTACCCAAATCCTTCAAAAAATAAAAGACATATATGAAGTTTTGCAGTCAAGTATCACAAATCTCTTGGCAAAGATGTATGACACAAAAGAATATTGTTCTGACACCATGCTGATATACGTTCTATGTTTAGGAACCTAGTTTCGCCCACATATGTGTTGCTTTATGTTGTGCAGGATATGCATGCGATGACTTGCATGATTTAATTCACACTGCAAACCAAAATAAAGAACCAATAGACATGAAACCACCAGGATAAAACTGTTCTCTTCACCCTATCAATGTTTCAAGATATGTTCACCATTGCTTCATTGCCAAGCTGCACTTCATCTGCAGTAAAACTATCCCTCCAGACAAAAGAATATCAATCAAGACGAGCACCACACATCCACATGCTTTTGTGGACAAATCATGCCCCCACATCTTCCATGACAGTGATGCCACTGTTTTACGATTTATTGAAAAATACATTACCTGCAATATACCTTCAGAAATGACATGTAATGAACAATGTAAAAAAAATGTATGCCTCCAAAGATATAAGTGTGGTAAATACTGTCAACGTCGTTAAAAAAACCAAAAGGAACTACTACACCAAAATTTGCTTTTGCTTCTCTAGACCAGTTTCCACCAAAGGATAAGTAAGTAGCTTCATGTCTTCTGTGAGGGACAGTCTAAAAGGGAAATCCCCTAAAAACGTATACCATATTAAAAGAGATGAGGCTTCCCAGTGCATCCATGATTACAATGCAATCATTGCCCTCTTGTGCAAATATAGGCATTCAATAAATTGCAGACAATTCCACTGTAGTTGCAAGAAATGGTACACCAAAGCTGAGAATACTGAGCTAAAAGACTTTTGGGATTACATTTCATCCAACTAAACCCTATCAAAGAAAATGTATACAGCTTTGCTAAGAAAAGGCTCTACATAGATAATGTGGGTCCTATGTAGCTGTAGATCATTTAACAGGTACAGCCTTATATGGGAAATCTGAAAAACATTCTCTGGCTAAATCATGGTCCAGCTACATCATGAAAATGGGAACTAGAATCCTACCAAGAGATAGAAACATTAGCCACAAATGATCCCAACAGCCACAAAATTTAAGAACTAGAGTAATCCAGGAGCTGTATAGACAAAACACATCTGCCCCTGATGTCAAACATTTTGCCATTGTCTACAATTCTACATTACAGCCTTCTTTTAACATTCAACTATCAATTTATATCAAGATACTACTGTAGCCTGTTAAGCGGCTTCACTTCAACACTACAGCTAAGTCAATGCCTAGTCTGGGATGCTGAGGGAAACCCTTATTGATATATTTTTAGGTCCAGTTCATGTACTTTGGATGACAACCCTTATATAAAACCCCTCTCTTAGAATCCCCCTGACCCCACTGAGCCAAGAAGTAGGTCTGTTTTGCAAATTTAAAAGGTTTATTTGAGAAATATATCAATATATATCTATCACACTTTTATAATAAATTAATATTGGATATCACACTTAAAATATGACAGTGATCAACAATGGATAATGTTCTACTGGTAAACTGATTTGGTTACTTAGAAGTAGTATAGATGATGAGGTAGCTGAAATGCTTTATGGTTTCAAGGAAATGCAAGGTGGAATAAATGCAGTACAGAAAATAAACTGATATGGTTTCACAAGAGATAATATGTTCACTTTTCCCCTGGTGGCAATTCACCCCCCCCCCTATATGCAATGCAAGGAGATGGAAGTAACACACACAGGGCCTCATTCCGAGTACGGTGCTAACCAATGGCGCTATTAACGCCTTGGTTGACGCCGTACCCGGACCGGCAGCGCCTTGGTGGATGGCGGAATTACCGCCCCATTCCAAGGTTGGCAGGGCGGTAATTCCCCATTCACCAAGGCTCTTCCCCATTCCCAAATGAGCTCCCATAGGGCTCAGTGGGAATGGGGAAGATGCAAATAACGGTGACCGTTCATTACGGTCACCGTTGTTGGCTTGGAGGCCCCTTTGCGCCCTCGACTTTAACACCTGCTCAAAGCAGGCATTAAGGGCGAGGGCGCAAAGGGAACTCGGAGTATGGCGGTAAGGGATTACCGCCACAGGTCTCGTTACCGGTGGCCGCTATCCCTTACCGCCATACTCAGAATGAGGCCCACAGTCTTCAGGAATACAATCAAATACAATACGGAATTCAGCTCCCCCCCAGCAAGCTTAGACAACAGGTATGCTTTTTAAAACACGGGCAAGAGTGCTTTGTAATGTGGTGGCAAGGAAGCGAAAAATGCTAAAATTGCTTTTAATTCCCTATAGGAGGTTCAGGGTGAGTGGTAGACACTTTAAATCATTTCAGGTCAGCCCTAACAATGGTTCAGGGATGGTTATTAGGTTGCAAACAAATTTTAGCAGTTCAGGCAAAAAGCGGCTATCTTTTTACAGATGACGAAATCAGGCCAAATCGCAAATCGCAGTAAATTTTGCGAGTGTGTAAATCGCGATTGTGGTAAAAGTATAAGAAGTAGGAAGTCGGTTCTAGGCTTGTTGGAAAGCTTAGATTCTAGGCTTTCCTTCCTAGGACAAACAGTTCCAGAGATACGGACGATTTAATAAAGGTAGATTTTCGGATTTAAAGTAAAACTCAAAATGACAGGTGACAGTTTGCAGCTTTAGAATGACAGATGACAGCTCGCAGCTTTAGAATGACAGATGACAGGATTTCTAGGAGGCAGTTCTACTTAGGTTAAAATAGCTTGAATTAGATTGTTTTAACTAAAAGATTGGTTTTGGCACAGTGAGTACTCAAACTATATTTTTGAAATAAGCCGTCAAGGTCTGGTCAGGTTGGACGGGACTTCTGGCGGTTCTGCTCACAGCGATCTGGGTCAGCTCTGCTCTGCTGGTCTAGCCTCTCTGGATACAGCGGTCTCTGGTTCTGGATACTGCTCTACTTTCCGGTCCAGATCAAGTGGATTCTGGATGTAACACTGCTTTCTGGGTACTGGCAAAAGTTCTTGGCAAAGAATTCAGACAGCTTGCCCGGCTGTGGAATAGTTTGCAAAAGATTTTGAGGCCTGCTGACAAATACTTTTGCTTGCAGTGGGCCTTCTTGGTTCAAAGTTCTATAGTCTCAGTTTAGCTTGAAAGTCTAAGTGTTGTATCTCTGGATGTGAAGTCGTCGGTCAGCACGCTCCGCAGCAAATGGAATTGAATGTCTCTACCTGTCCCAGCAGTCTCTTTTTATGTGTTTTGGAAAGTGGGTGTGTGCGTTGGTCATAACTAAACCTGCCCCTCTCACTTATCATTGGCCAATTCCTCCTCTCTCCCTTGATTGGGGGATGTAAATGTGAGTCAGAGTGATGCTGTAGGTTTTATGGTCAGAGGAACCTCCCCTTGTCAGATTGCACACAAATCTAATTCTGACCCAAACACATATTTATCTATGTACCATTTTTCTAATATTATAGGTCCAGTTAACATATTTTCTGTAGCACCAAACCATCCGATCCCTGTCTTTGTACGATGTCGTGTGCACTGATGACAGAATTCTCCCTTTTTCATCCATATAACAACCTCTAAACCTTTCCAGATTTTACACAAATGTGCACCAGGGATATGGGTTACAGATGATAGTGTCAGATTTTTAACATGCATACATTTGGAGTAACAACCTTTTTTCCGCTACTATCCCCAGGAACATACCACAGGGTCCTAACACCTCTTAAAATGTGCACAGAAAAATCACAAGAATGATGATATTATTTATATAATTTTGACCAGTCCGCACTATGAGTTATCAATCCTTTTAAAATTATGCCCTGTTCAAAAAGGGGCGTGGCTTCACACCTCACATGGTGGAATAACTGGTTTATCCACTTCCCCCAAGCTCAGCTGGCTCTCACAGGCACTGACCCTCCCAGTTTCCCCCAAGAGGAAGCCATTTTATGACCCCCCAATATAACATTTGCCTGAGCCAAAGAAGGCCCATTGTTCAGTTTCCTGCAGGTGCCCCTCCCCTAATCTAATCAGAGAGGTGTCATCTCCTTTTGGTGGGGAAGCAGGATGCAGCTAGGCCTGGGAAGAGTGGCTGAGCAGGTTTCTCCTGTCAGGGGTAGTTGTCAGGCAGAATTCAGCTAAATGTCACTTTAGTTCCCAGTTTAAATCAAACTTGCAATTTTTACATAGACATTAAATAATTACTTCCTTCACGTCATTTCAGAATATAGTTTTACATTGTATCCACCTCTTAGCAAGTCTTTCCTTGGCCTGGTTTCGGTTCATTTGTTCAGTTTTACACAAAAGTCTGGTGGTTTTAAAACGCTGGCTTTCTGATAGTGGTGAGCACCGGTACTGCATCAATTTTTGGGATCTGTCTTGAATTACTGCATTTCAATAGAGTGGTCTTTTGCTTGATAGTATAGGACCCTTGCTTAACATTGTTTTGATGGCATCCTTACAGTAGAGTGGTGATGTGGAACCCCCCATAAGAAGGTTGTATCCTTGGAGTGGTCTTGTGCCAAATGCGCAGTTCTCCTGGATTCTGGGATGGAATGATGGGCGGCGACAGCTCAGCCCCACATTTACCCAGTCTATTGATTCAGCATGGGTCAAAACCCTTCACAAGCCAAAATCACAGAGGACAACATATTGTAGCCATATTCAAGGTGCACAATTCTGATAGGATCATACATACTATATACATTTCAATATTATCCTTCCACTATATTACAAATACTGTATTCTTAGACTATTTATTTTTTATTTATTGTATTGTGCATTTTAAGGTGCTTATACAACAAGTACATTGTGTTTCAAAGCTCCCAACCTAGCTATAGTTACTATATACATATTAGTGTGCCAGTGGTCATTGTCCAAATTCTTGGGTGCATGGCCAACACAATAATAGAATTTAACCATATCATACATATGCACATTACACCTTCACAAAACATGACTCACCCCATTTGCTTTTACTATTGTCCATCAAAACTATACAACCATGCATGACATTGCCACAACTATACAACCATGACCCAAAAATATACACATTAACCAGTGTCACAACTATACACTTCCACCATGTTATAATCTCACCACAAACACAATTATACACTTTAGCATTTATATAACCACTTCAGCAACAATGAACACATTTAATTTTATTCCAAACACACACATATTACTCACACTCGCTACTTTCATAAAATATATGCAAATCTACCAAAACACAGAACCCCTCCTAGTCCCAATGATTTCTGCAGACACATGCCCATGTCCACAGCTCAGAATATGTCTGTGGACAGTACAATTGATTGCAGACTTGACAGTACCCACACAGTCTTTTTCACCTATAAAAATGTCTCTATGTTACATTTTTTTCAACTCCTCCACCCTTCCCACACACTCTTTCAGCCACAAAATAACCCCAAATGTATTTTACATAATTTTTTCTCACAGCCCTCTCCATGGAAAAAGGCCATGGTCCACAGATCGAATATGGCAACCTTTTCAAAAAGTTTGACGTAGCTCATGTTTTTCAATAACCAATCACTGTGTGGGTTTGTTGTTCATAAACACCACGGTACACTGTGATTGGTCCACAGGCGTCCGGCGACACCAAATAAGGAAATGAGTTGGCAGACCGGACACAGATATCACTCATTATTTTGTACCTACTTTTTGGGCGCCATGCCTCGCACAAGTGTGGTGCAAATCTGTCCAGTGGTTTGGGCTGTAGGCATGAGCACAATCTTTTTTCCATTATCTCTTTGAGGATTTCAACAGTTTTGGAACCCCTCTATAATTTTGCCTCCCTGTAATGAAATCAAACCAACCTTTGCAAAATCATTCAGAGGTGGCCATATATTATTTGTGCATAGTATGGTGAGTATTCGTCAAATGGCGCCAAAGTTATAAGCTGCCCAAAATCAGTTTTTCTACTGGTTGAGCAACTTAACCATAACTACAGGGCTGCTACCACAGACCCTGTAATATATACAAGGAAACAACTTTAGTTGCAGGAATGTGAAGGTGAGAACTTAAAGCAACAACACCCCTGAAATTCAGCTAAAGCCACCTTAACTTCACAACCCCTGCTGTGCAGTTTATGACCACAATGGTGACAATGCAGATTACATTGGCCTCTTATTGATATGATATGATATGGCATTGTTTTAACGTGCCTATACAAAGTGTTTCAAGGAACGACGAGGCAAGGGAGGGGGAACAGAGGGAAGACAGAGACAATGATTTTACAAGGCCAGGTGACATTGATATCCGGCAAGTGCAGGGGAAGGTGGAAGGGGAAAAGTACGGGGATAATGGTGAGGGGGCAGTGCAGTACATGGGATTGACAGTAAAAATTAAATAGAATAAATAAAAGCAATAAGTAGAAAGTGCGACCAGCTGGTGGCATGTGCAAGGGTAAGTGCAGACATCAGGTGTCAAGTGCTTTTAGGGGATTGTAGGGATACAGAATACAGTCCCCAAGTGCGGGGGTTGCAAGGGAGGCAGTGCTGGGGTGCAACTGGCTGGGGAGCGGACCTGGGCCCATGATCAAAGGGTGGCCAGGAGACCAGTGCAGTTTCAGATTCAGCCAGGAGTTCAGTAGGGGAGAGGAGGAGAGAAAGCAGAAGCAAAGAGGAAGGTTTTGAGGTGCTTCTGGAACCAGAGATAGTTCTCCTCAAGTTTCAGGGAGGCAGGGAAGCTGTTCCAGAGTGAGGCCCCAGCCGGAGAAAGAGATCTACCACCAACTCGTTGCTTGGAGACCCTAAGGGAGTTGGAGGCGGATGAGCGAAGTGCTCGAGAAGGAAGATATTTAGGAAGAAAGAGTTGAAGGTATTGAGGCCCCAGAAGGTCTTGTGGACAATGCAGAGGGTTTTGAACTTAATCCTCGCAGCCACTGGGTGCCAGAGCTGAGATTTCAGTCCTGGAGAGATACGATCCCCAGGGTGAGGCCAAGGATAAGTCTCGCGGGGCTCTTCTGGAGGAGTTGCACAGGAGAGTAGAAGCAGGCAGATTTAGAAAGAGGCTGTTGCAGTAGTCCAGCCTAGAGAGAACCAGAGCTCTGGAGGCAGTGAGCTTCTGGGGGAAGGAGAGGAAAGAAGGATGAATACCTCTGATGAGGTACAGTTGGTAGTGTGACTTCTTAGAGATGTCACAGATGTAAGGAACAAAGGAGAGTGTGGAGTCAGAGATGACCCCGCAGTTTTTAGCCTCACAGCTGTGAGCAGGAAGAGGGCCAAGAAAGGCCAGCCAGTGAGTGACATGTAAGGAGGGAGCAGGTGTGCCGATGAGGAGAATCTATATTTTGTGTAAAAATATTCAATGTGTGTGGTCAGACGTTGTTGACACACCCCACCATGGCTTTTTTGTGTTGTAATGTAATCATTTATTCCATCACACTGATGTCATAGATGATGTAATTAGTGATACCATCAGTGATGTCACCAGGAATGTTCACTGTGATGTCATCAGTGTTGTCATATTGTGGTTACATCACAAATACCATCTTGTATGACTACCCGGATGCCATCACTGAGGCCATCACTGATGACATCACTGGTGCCATCATTAATAACATCATATATGACAACAATGTTTATTTAACTGATGGCATCAGACATAAGATCACTCTAGGTTAGCGTTATTTGAACTGTGTGGGGAGACCCCCGGGGTACATTTTTCTTTTTTGTTTTTCAGTATAGAATCTAGAGTAATGCAGGTAAATGGTGCCATTAGACATGATATTCATTGCAAGCTGAAAACCATATTTAGCAAACACACTATTTATAGCCAGCTGATAAATGTCAACAAGTATGTATAAGCCCAGACACCCCAGTGCTTCCCAAAGTTGCTTGAGAAGGTTTCAGATCAAGTAAAACAGAATAGCTTTATAGGCATTTAAAAAATTGACATGAAATGTGAATTATAATTGATTTTGGTGCTAAGTACAAAAGGATAATTCTGGAAACAGACTGTTAAACTCTAAATGTCCAAATCATAATAAGGGTAGCCAGGTTTACAGGCACTCGGACAGACCCCTGCAGTATTATGGTTAGCACGCATGCAACTTGCAGTGTTTGAATTTAACAGCCCACATCGGATTTGTGATATTCCAAACCCTACTAAATAGCTGTGGATGTTTAAAAAGTACATGTAATACTGTTCTCTTTGGGTAAAGCGGTCAATATAGCCTGCACAATTGTGACATACAGCAACATTCCATTCAGCCTCTGTAAGTTCTAGTAATCTTGGGAATTGTTTCTTTTCATACTGCATGTTAGTGGCATTCTCAGTTTTTAGAACATAAATATATCATAGGGAAATACAGCAGCTGTCAATGATGTCCAGTGAAAACTACCATGCCTCCCCCCTGTACCCTCTGGCACCAATTGCAAAGTGCTGGGCTTTTTACCCATTTTTTTTTTTTAAAGCATCCTCTAGAATGCAGCATTTTAACCCATTATTTTAAAAAAGTTCCCGCAGGGATATATATTTCACCCTGAAAAGGGCTATGTTGGAGGAAGGGGAAGGAGGAGGATGGAACTGGGAAGGGAAAAACATTAGAATGTACACATATAACAAAGGGTAAAAAAATGAAAATATATTTTTCTTTGCACTTTTTGTTTTGTTTTTGGGTGTTTTCCTTTTATTAAAAAGTGGGTAAAAAATGGCCACTTAAAAATTATATATATATTAATAGTGGAGGCAATTGGCCTGGTGTTTTAAAATGGTCCTTCTACAACCATCCAGTTGTGACCTCTCAAACGCACAACCTTACAGTCCTGCAGATCGGTTGCAAGCAGGATCGGATGAGGGTGGGTGGTGGTGGATGAAAGAGAGGAAGCAACAGAAGTGGAAGGCGGTGGTGCTCTAGGCCAGTCTATACTGGTACACAGATTGTGGACCATGGGCTCTCACCTTATAATGGAAATGAGCCTGCCTATAGGGTTCCTCCACATCGTCCCAATGGACACGGATGAGGTGCTGAATCAAAGTAGAGCATCTCAAACACTCTGATGGTTTATTTGAGGGTCCCCTCTGCAACTTCTTCCCACAGACCTTCTTACTGTGTTGATCGTTCACAAGAAAATACTGCCAGCTATCAGCAACAATGTTCTGGGCACACTGCTTCTTTCGTGGAGGTAAAGCAGTACATACCCCCACCACCTCCAAGAAACCGGTAAAAAAAGTAAAGGACTATTCCACATAAAATGGAAACAGTAAAACAATTATAGATATGTAACAAGCTATTTAACAAGCTAAAATAAATAAAAACACCAACTACAAATGATAAAGGTAATAGGACAAAAGTGGAAAAAGGAATGGAAAATGTGGATACTGCTCTTTAAAAGTTCCTGGAGGCTCACAAGCAAGCTCACCCACCAAGAGACAAAAAAGCAATGAGAAAAAGAAGAGAGGTGTGTTTGGGTGCGATGAATAACTGTGGGTACAAAAACAATGTAACAGAGCATGACTTTCAAACACACGGCTATGCTTAGGCACAATGAAGTAGTCGCTCCTATACCATTGACTAATAAGATTCCGCACCCCGCTTATGCGACTATGCATATTCATAGCTGGGTCAATGAGAAGGACCAATCAGGCAGCATGGTTTGTTAATGTGGCTATGCCCATTAGCTCCTTCTGTGCCAACTAGTCAGATTGCGTGCACCCTATTGTAACGCCAATAAAATGGCACAATCAGGTGGTGTTGTTAGATAATGCAGCTCTGCACATTCACATTCATGCCTTCTACGCTTACCAATCAGATTGCATTCACTATATAGCCACATAAATGACAGGGCCCATTCAGGCAGCATGGTTTGTTAACAAGGCTACACGTATTTGCAGCTAAAGCATCCACCAATCAGATTTTTCGTTTTCTGTAAACTGCTCATTTTTCCCATCCTCTTTGCTCAACTTTGTCCATTCACCTCTTTCCTTTGTCCTATAATTTGTTCTGTTCGTCAATTCATTATTTTAGTTCGTTTTTTTCTTTTTTTAAAATATTTTTATTTTTAGTGGCATAGTCCTTTTTGTCATGTCATTTTTGTTTGTATTATATTGGTCTCTCAGGTCAGACATTGCACAATATGTCTGACCACAGCATTTGCAGCAATGAAGTAATTTGACTTCCGAATTCACCCTCCCCTGTAAAAAATGATGCAGCATGAAAAAAAACTGCAGACAGCTGGAGGTACTTTATGGTGGAGCAGCACCGCTCCCTAAAAGAGACAGAACAGGTGCAGTGCAGGATTTGCAAAAAAGGTAAACTGTTAACTTTCCAACATTCCATCACAGAGCGTTGGGACTTCCATCCTCATACAACACTTCTCATTTTTTTATTTAAAAGTAATCTGTGTAGAAAAAGAGAAATAATTGAACATGAATGCTGTTCTTTTAAAAATGTATTTTTTCGCAGCATTTAACAAAAATGCATAGGTGAATAACGAGTCCCACTATTTCTACGGTATTAACAATTAACGACAAAGCAATTGCAAACATTTCTACAATACTGGTAAGTGGAACTTGGTGAGAGCAGGTTCACTATGTTGGCACTGCATGTAATCTGATAGCAATGCTTATAAAATAATGAAGCTTTATATATAGAGACATGTGCTACATTTTAAAGATGGCTCTTTTAACAGCATCAGCATAAAACACTGCTAATGCATAGGTGTATGAACAGAGATGGTTATATTTGAAAGCATTTCAGAAAAACACTGACAATGCAAAGGTGTAAGTGCAGCAATAATATTTTTCCAATTCTGTAAAGTTAAGAAGAATGCAATTTCTAAAAATGTTTATGGTACAATTAACTGCTACGTGAGCAGGTGGAAAGAATTGGCAATATATGCCATCCGATAGTGTTAATATAGCTGACACACACAACACTGCAAATAAACCTTTAGATATGTAAATATTTACTGACACTTACTTTCACATCAGCCACACACTCAGCATGGGCACAGTGTGAGTTCTGAAATCAGAATGAGAAAAATGTACAAAATGGTGGCTTTCATACTTTCCAAAATTAACAGCACAAAAAGAGGACTATAGAATATAGCAAGGAAATTACTAAAATGGCAGACACATGTTCACTGCAACCTATCACAGGCAAGTACACAATTACAACAGTAACACCAACCAATTGCAAACATTTAAAGTTGTGGCTATTTAACCCATGGCTATAAACACCTTCTTGTAGCCGTGGATACATGTAAATATTTTACTAACTAGAAAACAGACATTGCCAACCATTACAATTCCAAATTAGACATTGGTAGAGGTGAGGACATGGAATCAGAAATGCATCTAAAAATGTGTGGTTTAACATCCACAGAATAATATAATTTAATCCTGCACCCCACCTATTGCTCTGCAGTTATATTCTTGCCCTCATTACTACTAGGCAGCCTTCGGGTATGGGCCAGGACTGTGCAGTGCAGCCCCCTCTCTTATCTAGCCTCTGCCACTGAGATGGCACTCACCATCTCTCCTATCTTCTCTAACTGCTAAACAGTCACACATCCTCTCTCTCATGAAATTTGGATGAGAATAGCACAAGAAAGAAATTCTGGGAGCAAATCCTGGCCTTCCTTTCACATAAACCTATGTCAGCGTATCTTCCAGAGAGATCTTCACCAATATCCTTTTCTCTGTCCCCTCTCTAAATCTATGGACTTCTCATGTCATCTCTACTCTTTCCCCTTTCACATCCTCTCCCATTAATGATGGCACCAAGTGGGATGTCCTTTTGGTAGGCTTCTTCTTATCACGTTGCATCATTAATGTCTACCAGATTGTCTACCAGATTGGCACTATCCTGATTCAGGGTCCTCAAGCCAACCTACTTTTCTTTGATCCTGCTGTTCCTTGTTAACTTTCTTCCTTCTCCTGCCTCTCCCCTTACCACTCGCTCTGCCCTGCCCCCTCTTACAGGAGTACCAAACCCCTGCACTCCACCTCAGAAAACCTTCAAAAGCAGAGACCATCTCCACCTGTCGACTCTTAACACCCGATCAGCCAACAAACTTTCTGTTGACATCTGCCTCCTTCTTAAAGACACTAACCGAGACATGGTTCAATGTCAGCTCAGTCACTTCCTTTGATTCCCTCCTACCTGACGACTTTAAGATAATTTCCAAGCCTCAACCTCACCGTGCTGGTGGTGGGGTTGCCTTAATCTTCCCTGACTGGGTTCCTTCTCCACCCTGACCATTGCTACCATTTACCGGACTCGAAGCGCTACCTCCCTGTTCCTCTCTGAATGGGCTGGTTAATCTTCCTCATTACTTTCACCTTCCTCTAATCTGCTCCTATTGTGTGATTTCAACATCCAATTGGACTCCTCTGGTACAGCATCCACTGTTTTCAATGACCTCTGCACCTCTGTATCCCTCTCCATTCTCCCTACTAGTCCAACCCACTTTGCTGGACACACTCTGGATGACCTCACCCACTCTGCCCTCCCTCTCTCATCTCCTCTGGTCATCCCACTATCTTGGTCACACCACTCTCTTCTCTCCTCCCACATGGGTCCCTTTGGCCCTCTGGCTGCACCCCCAAAAGACTGCCAACCTCATTCACGTACATACACCCAATGAAACAAGTGTCAGCTGCTGCCTTCACTTCCCCCTTTATCCTCCTTACCCCTTTAACTCAGACTCTACAACGGACACTGCTTTCAGCAACTTCCACTTGTCCATCACCAACACTCTTGACATTCTTGCCCCAGTCATGAGGATCCGCCTGAAACCAGCCAATAAGCATAACACCTGGTATGACTCCTAACTTGCAGCCCTGAAATGAAATGCCAGAGGTAGAACAGAAGTGGCAAACATCAGGCTCACCCTCTGACAAACTGGTCTGCTGCCTGCTCCAAAGGCAACACAGACTCTCCATCCATGCCACAAAAAGGGCACACATTTAGGCAGAGGTATCTGGTGCATCCAACAACATGGCTGAACTTTGTAAAGTCTGAAAGGAACCAACCAACCCTTCTGCAGTCTCGTCTTCCCCTCTTCCTTCCCAGGCCCTCTTCAACACACTGGTCACTCACTTCACAACCAAAACTCATGACATCCTGAACAGCCATATTACTTGCCCTCCCAACCCATACCCTACCCACGTTCCTCTCTTGGCCCCTCACCCTCCTCCTTCTTCCTTCTCCTCCTTCACCCTTGTCACACCTGAAGAAGTCAAGAGTTGTTCACTCCATGAGGGGCTCTTCCAAACATGCCTCCCCTTGCTCATCCAGAACCATCAATATCAAGGACAACATTGGCTCTCTTGCCCCCTCACTCGCTGATCTCTGCAAAATCTCTATTGCCACTGGATCTTCCCCTCCAACCTGCCTTGTGCGCCCCCTCCTTAAAACAACATCAATACACCCTACCTGTCCAGCCAACTACTGCCCTATTTCCAAGACCCCCTTCCTGGGGAAACTGCTGGAGAAGTTGGCCTTCCCCTAACTTAACTCTAACACTGAACTTGCTGGTGGTCTCCACGACCATCAATCTGGATTCCGAGCATCCAGATGCATGAAAACTGCTCTTCTGAAAACCTGTGAAGAACTGCTCACATTCCTGGATTCCATCTCCCCAGCTGTCCTCATCCTACTTGATCTATGCTCTGCCTTTGACACGGTCAACCACTCCATCCTCATACAAAGGCTCCATGACTTTCACACTCAACCCCCGATCCTACCTGTTTGTCCTTCGCCGCTCTCTTCTTTGTGGGTTTCTCTGATTTCCGAGAAGTCCTGGACTTGAACAGGTACGGCCGGTGGTCCTCTATATCCAGCGTGGAATGTGGATGGAGACAGAGGAAGAGTTCAGGATTCCGGGAAGCAAGGGTAGACTACGTTCAGGAATAAGCACGGAACCAGGAAGGAAGTTGCTGCTCGTAAGCTAAACAAGCAGGGTGTATGCACAAAGCAAGGAAGGGAGCCAGGAAGGAAGGAGCGAGCGGCCTGGAAGAGGAGTAACCGCTCTGGGGTCGGGAATAAAGGGGAGAAGGATTGAAGTATCGGAAAAGCAATACGAGGAAGGAACGCAAGGCACACTAGCCGCTAACTAGTACAGGAGCATTGAGACGCGGAGCACCGTGGGGGCGTGTCCTTTTTGTAGGAGTCCATCGCACCGGCGTAAACGCTGGAGTACAGCATGACTGATGCGGCGGCCATGTTGAGAGGAACACTGCCCGGTGGTACGATGCATCATGGACCAGGAAGTCCAGAAGGGGCGTGAGTGGCGGTTCATGACAGCATGCCCCCTCCTAAACCCCGATCCACCAGGCTTGCCTGGGTGAGTCAAATGGAATTTGCGCACTAGGCGAGGGGAATTCATGTTGGAGACAGGTTCCCAAGTTCATTCGCTGAGAGGATATCCTTTCCATTCCACTAGGTACTGAAGTTGACCTCTTCTATATCTAGAGTCGCAGATCCTGGAGACCTCTAATTCAGTCTGCTCGTTGACTAGCACTGGATTGGGTCAGCGAGTTGACATAGTATATGAAAGATAAGGTTTGAGCAGGGAAGTGTAAAAGACAGGATGAATCCTTCTCCAGGAGTCTGGTAACTGGAGTCGATACGCCACTTGATTGATGACCTCCTTGATAGGAAATGGCACATAGAATTTGGGGGCCAATTTATTAGGATGTAGATGTCGAGGTAGTAGTTTTGATGACAGCCAGACCTTGTCACCGATCCCATAGACAGGGGCAGGTCTCCGTCTGGCATCAGCATGTCTTTTGACATCCATCCTGGCCTTTTTCAAATGTTCTTTAGCATCCCTGTGCGAGGTGACCAACCTTTCAATCGAGGAATCAACCGATGGAACCGGGGTGGCATGAGGTAGAATGGATGGTAGCACCAATGGATGAAAACCTTGTTTACAGAATAAGGGGCTTGTCGCAATGTTTGAGTGATCAGAATTGTTATAAGCGAATTCTGCCACTGGAATCAAGATTGACCAATCATCCTGGACTTTGGCTGAAAAGCAGCGCAAATATTTTTCTAAGGTCTGATTAACTTGCTCTGTAATCCCATTGGTTTGAGGGTGGAAACCTGAAGACAAGGCACGTTGGATGCCTAGCATGTGGCATAGGTGTTTCCAGAACTGTGAGATGTATTGAGGACCATGGTCTGAAATGATCTTGGAGGGTAGTCCATGTAATCCGAAGATGTGTTTCAGAAATATACCTGCCATTTCCTGGTCTGAAGGTAACTTATGCAATGGGGTGAAATGAGCCATGTGGGTGAACAGGTTGATGGTAACCATTATGGTGGTAAATCCTTTGGAAGGGGGCAGCTCTATGATAACATCGGTAGCGATTATTTCCCAAGGATGATCTGGCAACGTAGGTTGATGGAGAAGACCAGCAGGTTTCCTATTATCTGACTTATTCTGACTGCAGACTGGGCCTGCTTGGACAAACGTCTTTACGTCATCCTTCATGATAGGCCATCAGAATTGTCTCTGAATATGATGAAGGGTGGAAGTAATGCCTCGATGCCCGGAATGGAAGGTGTCATGACAAAGGTTTATGATCTTGGTTCTCAACTTGTTCGTGGGTACTGCCAACCTATTATCTTTGAAGAGGTAACCATCTTTTCTAATTAAAAACCATTGGTTCCTTCCAACGTAGTCCTTCCACATTTCAGAGGAAGGGGTTTCAGCTCATAACCTTTCCAGCAGGGAGTTGGCTTGGGCGACAAACACTGTGTCAGGGAACATTTTTGGAAAGGCATGGGCCTCCACTGGCTCATAATTCGGGTGCCTAGATAAGGCGTCAGCAATTACATTGTAATTTCCAGGAACGTGATGAATGTGAAACTGATACTGTGCAAAGAAATAAGCCCAACAAGCTTAACGACTGTTCGTGCATTCCAGGGATTGTAGAACCTGTAGATTTCTATGTTCAGTTCACACCTAGACCGGGAATTTTGCACCCAGGAGTAAGTGGTGCCAATCAGTAAAGGCTTGACAGATGGCAAGCAACTCTTTCACCAGCACCGAATAGTGGGTCTCACTGGGAGTTAAAGTTCGAGACAAATAGGCGATGGGATGTTCCAAGTTGTCCTCGAATTTCTGTTTCAGGACGGCTCCAATTGCGTGATCTGAGGCATCAGTTTATACCAGGAAGGGTCTGTCGATATCCAGTTGAGCCAGGATAGGACCCTGAGTAAATCTTCGTTTTAACTCCTGGAAGGCCGCTTCTTGAGCTTCGGACCAAAGGAAGGGAATGTCTTTCTGCAACAATGCAACTATTGGCTCTACAACATCAGAGAAAGTGGGAATGAATTTCCAAACAAAAGTTGGCAAGTCCCAGGAAAGATTGAATCTGTTTTACTGTGGTAGGGGCTGGCCAAGACAGGATAGAATGCACCTTGGAGGGATCCATTTCGATTCCCTTTGCACTCAGGACGAACCCGAGGTAATGGACTGTTTGGGTGTGGAATATACATTTCTCAGGTTTGACCAGCAATTTGTTCTCACGTAAACATTGTAATACCGATGTCACATGTTTCTGATGTAGCTGAGTATTCTTGGAATAAATCAAGATGTCATCCAAATATACTATGACAAAGAGGAACAACATATCCAAAAGACTCTATCCATGAATCGCTGAAACACCGCTGGGGCGTTTGCAAGGCGAAATGGCATTACCAGGTATTCAAAATGCCCAAAGGAGGTCCGGAACGCTGTCTTCCATTCATTGCCTTCCCTTATCCGGATGAGATGGTAGGCGCCTTTTAGGTCAAGTTTAGTAAAGATTACAGCTCCCCCGACTGCTTCCAATATGTTGGATATGAGCGTTGGGGATAGCGATCCTTGAGGGTGCATTGGTTGAGTCCCCCGATAGTCCAGGCAGGGTCGAATTTCCTTAGTGTCTTTCTTAGGCACAAAAAACAAGGAGACACCGGCTGGAGATTTGGAAGGTCGGATGGTTCCATTGGCAAGATTGGTATCCAGATACTCCTGCAATGCCCTTTTTTCCGGCTCGGAAAGGATAAACATTCTTCCAAATGGTATCACTGCAGAGTCTTCTGTATCGATAGCGCAATCTTCTGGTCGATGTGGTGGTACTGATTGAACTATAGCTGTGGAAAACACGTCAGAGAAGTCATGATAAATTTCCGGAACCTGGGAAATACTGGAGACACAGATGGACAGTCGTTGGGAAACATGGTGTTCCATATCCACATTCTGAATCATGTTTTCGGGTAAACAATGGGACAGGCAGTATTCATATCCTAGGAATAAGGACCCTGCCACCCAATTGATATGTGGGTTGTGTTTTTGTAGCCAGGGCATTCCCAGAACCAAGTGGTAATGTGCTGCCTTGATGATGTCAAAATAAAGCATCTCCTGATGATTGTTGATCGAGAGTAGCAGTTCCGTGGTTTGTTGGGTTATGGGTCCCTGAGGAAAGTGGTTTTCCATCAATTCCTTCGACAGCCTGAATTGTTCCCTTAGTTTCCTGGGGAATGCTGTGTTTCAAGTCCCATTCATGGTCCAAGAAGATTCCCATTGCGCCACAGTCTACTAGGTCCATAACGGAATGAGTCTCCTTATTGGCGGTAGATAAGGATTTTGGTAGGACCACAAGGTGTTCAATCGACGGTAATGTAAGGAAGGAGCTGAGGCGGAGCAAACACCAATCTCCCAAAGCTGGGCTCCACTCAAGATCGGAAGCTGGCATTTCCCGAACACTGGGGTGGAGAAATAGGGCAATTCCGTACTAGATGATTATCCGAGGCACAATACATACAGAGCCCTGTGTTAATCCTACGCATCCTTTCTTGTGCGGATATTGGACCGCGTATGGAACCCAGTTGCATAGGTTCAGGATCAGGAGAGTGAGATGCGGTTGCTTCCTTAGGGCTGGGATATTCCATGGGAACCTTAGGAGAAGCTGTTTTGGTTTCTTTCTTTTCTGCTCTTCTTTCCTGGATTCGAAAGTCAATTTGGAGAGATAGGTCAATCAGGGCCTGGAAGGAACTTGGACGGGCCACTCTAACAAGTTCATCTTTGATTGCGTCATTTAATCCCCTGCGGAACAGGGTAAAGCTTGCCTCCTGGGACCAATCTGCTTCTTTAGCCAACTGCTTAAAGCGGGTTACATAAGAAAGCATGAAAACTGGGAAGATTCACTGCAAAAGCAATGCACATTTGTCATGCGAAGGACTAGTTTGTATCATTCACTGTTTGACAGAATTTGTTGTAACAATAGAACTTGTGTATGCTGAAAAATACTCATATATGTTCTTTATATAAACTGTGGTATTGAAAGTTTATTCTATACAATTGTGAATTATTTAAATTACCCTGGTTAAAATACACTCATTTATGTTTTCTTACATTTAACTTAATCATTCCAACAGTGGTTGCTTATTGCTGTGCCTCAGTTCATTCACCATGCTTTTGCACTGAATCTTCCCAGTTTTCAGTATTTTTCAGTAAAGGTAGCACTTTACTCTCTGGGAGCACCTATAGTCGTTTTAAAAATTGACCAATCATATTGAAATTAGAACTCAAATCATAATTTCGTTAACTTTACTGGTGTGCATCTCTACATTTCACCCATTTACATAAGAAAGCATGTCTTGACTCCCTTGTTGGAATTCTAGGATTCTTTCCTGAGCACTGTATACCTGTTCAGGATGATCGAACATGGTTTTGAAGGCTTCCACAAACCCCTCTTAATTATCCAGGAATGGGTCCGCAGAATTGACTAAGGGAGTTGCCCAGGCTAAGGCATTGCCTGAGAGATGAGCAATTATAAACCCGATTTTGGCACGAGGTGTACAAAAAAATTAGGGTTTAAATGTGAAATGCACCAAACAGGAATCAAGGAAGGACCGCAGTGATTTGCTGGAACCATCATACTTGTCCACTATGCCCTGACTAGAGCACTTTCCTGGAGTGCGGAATCCCGGGAAAGCACGAGTTGCTTTAAGGCTGCATTTTCAGCCTTGAGGTTCTCGACCTCTGTTGTTAATTCCTGCATTCTTCTCATTAGATCCTGGACTGCAGCCTCCATATTGAACACTGTATCAGGTTTGTGGCGTCTCAAACTGTCACGCTCAACCCCCTATCCTACCTGTTTGTTCTTCGACGCTCTCTTCATTATGGGTTTCTCTGATTTCTGAGAAGTCCTGGACTTGAGCAGGTACGACCGGTGGTCCTCTATATCCAGCGTGGAACATGGATGGAGACAGAGGAAGAGTTCAGGATTCCGGGAAGCAAGGGTAGACTACGTTCAGGAATAAGCACGGAACCAGGAAGGAAGTTGCTGCTCGTAAGCTAAACAAGCAGGGTGTATGCACTGAGCAAGGGAGGGAGCCAGGAAGGAAGGAGCGAGCGGCCTGGAAGAGGAGTAACAGTGCTGGGGTCCGGGAATGAAGGGGAGAAGGATTGAAGTATTGGAAAAGCGATACGAGGAAGGAATCCAAGGCACACTAGCCGCTAACTAGTACAGGAGCGGTGAGATGAGGAGCGGCGCGGGGGTGTGCCCTTTTTGTTGGAGTCCATCGCACCGGTGTAAACGCTGGAGCGCAGCATGACTGATGCAGCGGCCATGTTGAGAGGAACACCGCCCGGTGGTATGATGCATCAAGGACCAGGAAGTCCAGAAGGGGCGCGATTGGCGGTTCATGACATTGACACCCTTGCTATCTCGACACAGGCACTAGACTGGGGGACCCCCTTCCTAACTAACTGCTCTTCCCAAGTTATCCTGAGCACCTTCTCCTTTCCTACTTCCTTCTCCACGTGTGGTGTCCCCCAGGGTCCTATCATCTCTGCTTGGCTCTTTAACATCTACCTTACTCAGCTGGCACTCCTCATCTCCTCCTTCTCCCACAACTTCCAGTGTTATGCAGATGACACACAACTATTTTTCAAACTTCCTGCAGATCCTCTTGTACCTTTCATCATCCCTGACTGCCTATCTGCCATCCAGGCCTGGTGCAATTCCAATGATCTCTGCCTCAATGCCAGCAAAATTGAAATCCTTCTAATTAGGACCCAAGCTCCTGTCTTCTTCCCTTCACTCCGGCCTTCCTCCATGGGCTCTCTCCCAGCTACGTCTTCTGAAGCCAGAAACCTTGGAGTCATTGTCTACTCCTATCTCTCCTTCCTCCCTCACACACAGGAAATTGCCAAGAAGTCCCCCTTTCCGCTCGTCTTTCTCAAAGGAATTCTACCTTTTCTCAATTTTCAATAGCCTCCTCCTGAATCTTTCTTCTTCCACTCTGTAACCCCTCCAGCTAATCCAGAATAGGGCAGCAAAACTTATCCCTGGCCTCAAACCAAGGAACTACATATCTCCTGCCCTAAAAAGTCTTCACTGGCTCCTGGTTGCTTCACGGATTAAATTAAAATCCCTCTGTATCATCCACAAGGCTGTTTGGGGCTGGGGAGCAAACTAATGGCAGCTATTTCCAAATATTCTCCCTCTAGACCTCTTCATTCCTCTGGCACCAACTCTTTGTGTGTAAAGCATTTTGCTAAACAGAGGGCAGGAGGTTGATCGCTTTCCTCAGGTAGCTCCCTTCTATGGAACAGCCTCCCCCTCTCTATGCATCTTGAGCAGGACTTTCTAAAAGTCTGGAAGCTTCTCAAAACCTTCTTCTTTACCTCCTCCTTCCCCATTCTCTCCTCTGCTAATTCTCATAGTTGCTTTGATTGGTGTCCAGGACCCTTATGCATCCGCAGGGCCTTGACCTCACACACTGAATAGCCCCAGTTTATGAGCTAGGTCACCCCAGCACCTACCCCGACTGCCCCTTCCCTTCAGCACTTGCACATTCTGAATACTCAGAAGTCATAATAGGTGTGTCCATTTTTCCCCTCCACTGTATTTAATATTTTTATGTATTGTTTTATTTGTTTTATCATTTGTCTTTGGTTTGAAACAAACCTTTACAAATTTAAGAGAATAATATTCCAGCATAAAATCAATAAAACATCAAACAATCATAAAACGTAGATCAGGAGTACAATCCTCAAAAACATAAATGTCCATATTTACAAAAAAATCAAATCAACTATATCACAGATAGGAAGGATTTAGACATTATTACAGTTCCAGGAAATTGCCACATACCTCATGTAGGAGTAGTCACTGAATCTACCTATTTGACCTTAATTCAGTATTTCCAATTCTTGCTAAAGAAATTGTGGCAAATTATAGAACGTCACACACATTCTTCAAAAACCTTATCACAGCTACCGTCAAAGATAATCCGGACCCATGCAACATCTCCCACCAAAGGGTGTCAGAAAGAACCCACTCAATATTATTTACAAATTTGGAAAATTATTAAATCCGTTCTACCATAAGAGACTTACAGTCTAACAGAAGGTGGTGTAAAGTTTCTTTTTTCTTAGAATGATGACAGACCTACATAGAAAGTTTAGGCTCTATTGTCTTTTCCCAGAGCGTATCTGAAGAATTTCTCCTGTATGACAAACGTTGAACCTAAATCTCATGATGCCATTACGAATAGCCCGACTGGGATATTTTATCAAGTAAGGTTCCAGGTGACCAACCGCCTTGTGGTGGGTTACTAGTTGACAATAGAGCTTGGTGCTAACCATTTTCAATATGGTAATGGACCAATCTGCACATTGTAGAAGCTTTTTACATGCAAAGGGTTATTAACCATCAAGGTCTCAATACCAACACCTAGGGATTTCAGAGTTTCTTCACTCAAGTGCTCCAGTTTTAACAGATGTCCTGAATTACCACCCTTGAGGCCTCGTGCCACAATTTTGTACAAATTGTCCCCCGAGTCTTCGATTAGTCTTCTGTAAAGGGACAACTTACGCCATAGAACCCAAAAAATCCACGTAAGGAGTCCCAATTCGTAATGTAGAGCTTTAATGGGGACTGAATTAGGGAGCCAATACATAATTGCTTTTAACATTTTGGACTCTATTTTCGAGCTTTCAATAGATGCGACATCAGGAAACATTTCTATTCCATACACCATCTTTGGAGTGACCTTAAGCTTAAAATTCTGCAAAAGAGTATTTATAGAGAATTTTTCAAATTTATTGTCCACTTTTTTGAGGTGAGCTATTAACGGTGTACCTTTCTGCAAAAGATATTGTCAGTACAAACATTGATTATTCTTATTGAAAATTGGAAAACCTAAATAAATCATTGCTGACTTTATCTGTAGTTTTTCACTATTCAAAAACCACGCTATCTCCTTATGTCTTTTTTTATTTGAAAGAGTCATTATAAAGGTTTTACTTGCATTGATGCTAAGTTGGTTGGTTGGTGACCATATAGGTGTGAAAGGCCGTTAGCATATGCTGAATTTCCTTTGCTTACTGATCTATCAAGAGAAAATTGTCCACATAGGCTATCCAAGATATTGTAGAGCCTCCAATTTTTGGGGGGATGAAGGCGCCTTTCTCTAGATAGTTCCACACATCGGAGACATACAGATTAAAAAGAGTTGGAGCAAAGAGACACCCCTGCCTTAATCCATTCAAGATTTTGATAGGTTTAGATAGAAGGCCGTCCATGTTTAGCCTAATCCGAACCTGTGAGTAGAGATGAAGATGAATAAGGATAGGTAAGAGATTCTCTGGCATATCCAATAATTTCAATTTCCCCCAGAGTATGTCTTTGTCCACACAATTGAAAGCCATACTCAAATCCATGGCAGCCAGATAAATAGGTGTTGACTCCTTCTTCCATGCCCTATTTTGTAAAATTGTCAGGAGGAGGCCTCCCACTTCCTTCCCAGACGATTTTCTAAATCCATATTGCTGAGGACGCAAGATGTATTTTTGTTTCATTCATAGATTAATTTCCTTCAATACCAGCCTTGCAAATATCTTTGAATCTTTGTCTAGTATCGTGATGGGACAATAGATTTTTAGAGAATTCCTATGTCCTTTTTCAAAAGATTGGGATAATGTAAGATAAATGCCAAGTTGTCAACATAGTTTTGTTCTAATGATATGTTTAAAGACAAAGTATAGGATTTTAGCCCACAGACCCGGGTTCCCCTTAAATGTCGCATTTGAAAGACCATTGGGTCCACTGGCTCTCGAGGAACTATTTGAGACTTTATTTCTGTGACACTAAAATCTAATGACCACGATGTTCAGAGTGTCCTGTGCCAACTTTTCGGAGAGGAGGATTGTTTGTATATAAGGCTGAAATTACCATTCCAAACCTGTTCACAGATAGGGTCTGTTTGAATACTATGGTGAGGGGATTCAAGCTTATTTATTACTAACCCAAATTGTATTGAGGATCCATCCCTTCATTATCAGACTGATGGAGAATGTGTTTGTGACTAATCACCCAGTTTTTTATAATTTTGTGTTGCTTTTTTAATGCTAAATTGGAGATCAATCGGGTTAAAAATAGATCTCTTAAGAAGCCTAATTTCTTTTTGAAGAAGCTCTTTATTTTTTCGCACCAGACCGTCATAGATATGACTATGTTTAACCGCCTTGTCTGAGTGATTATTAAGGTTTTTTATAAATATTAAATCCAAAGAGGACCAAATATACTCTACAAAGGTGTTGTGTTTAAGAAGAGAGAACTTTAACTCTACCGTAGTTTCGTATATACCTTTTAAGAAGAACCTATTGCTTTTCAAAATGTTCCCCTCATGCCATTTCACTCTTGATCTTGAAGCGTTAACAACAGCATTACCTGGAAACCTAGATACCAAAAACCTTCGACTGTCCAAACTCCATTCAAACATAAGCATACTGTGGTCGCTATATTGAGTCTTAAGTATCCGAAATTTAAGCACCACATCTAACAATAATTGCAAGACAAAAATATAGTCTGTAATTGATGTATGGGTACCATTCATCCATGTTGGGGTCAACCTTTCCTGCTCAAATCGTTCACAGGCCAATGATAATCCCCAATCTGTGAAAAAGCTAAGCCACATTTTCCCTTGCTTCAATTTTCTCTCATTAATCAATTTGTCAGAATAAAGTAATTGGAATCTGAATCCTGCATAAGGTCTAAATCATTGATAAGGTCAGCATTTAAATCACATACAACCATAATTTGTAAGCCAATGTGATTGGACATGTTCACAGAGACAAAATCATTCAGTAGTTGTCGGGCCTCTAAAAGATTACATTTAGAAGACCAATATATATTGATTATTAACAGTGGAATTTTCCCAGATTGCGTAATTACATCCAAATGAACCGAGAGAAACCCCAAGCCCACCTGCTTGGAATTAAGTACTTTAAACGGCCCCGTTGTCTGAATTGCAGTAAGGAGTTCCCCAGACAGACGCACCTGATGGCCCTGTATGGCCAATTCCTGAAAACATACATAGCCATCCAGTGTGCAGGAGCCAGTCAACCAGGTTTCTTGCAGACATATCATGGAGTATTTTGTTAGTTGATTGTAAATATCTGAAAAGTTCAGCAAATGCGAGTGGTCCCTAGAATTCCATGAGATGACCGAAAGGCCACTCAAGTTAAAGAGAGGCCTTCATGACCTTTAACTGAATGATTGAGTCTCTTAGAGTCATGGCCCACAACCTCCAGCTTGTATCATCTTCGACAGTATTGATGGTCTTAGTTTGGTCAGCCGATCGGCCCAGTCTGACATTTCTGGTTGTCCCATGAGAACTCTTATCTAAGGGCACAGTGCCCGTAAAAAAGGACGACATGTCATAACCCATCCAGTTAAAATCCTCTGAGGCTATCAGAAAAGCCTAGTACAGTTCCTTTTTATGGAAGACCAGGCGGACACAGTCATAAGGTTCCGGGTGGATAAAATCCACCAATAATGTCTGCAGAGGAAATAGTTCTTAAAGATTCGATTTCATTACATAAGGCTTATACTCTAGCCCTTGTTAATGATACCGGGCCATCATGATTTAATAAATAATAAGTATTACACTCAAGAAGTCTGGATAAGCAGGCTTTCTCCATTGAATCTGATGGAAATTACAGTTGAGCAAGGATATAATGAATTGCTTTTATAAACTGAGTCGTCCTCGGCTCTATGACGAGGCACATCGGTCTTATGGGGATTTACTAAAGCCCTACTAACAAGAGTGTGTGTCCAATTTACTCCTTAATTTTGCACCAAGTGTTTTGTTATAGGAAAACTATTCTTCACTGTTTGAGGTTCACTTGGGCCTTGTCTTGTTAAGTTAGAACCTTAATTTCCCACTTCCTTTGGTTACCGCGCCATGTTCCACGAGCAATGATTTCAATATCGTTCTGACCGTGGCTTCGGTGTCTAATTCTGCGGACTCTTTTACTGCCCTCGGCACTCCCAATCCATTAATTTGTCATGCACTCACCTATGAAGTGTGGTAGTAAGAATCCCTACGCCTTTAGAACGGCGGCCAAGCCGTTTTATACCAAATGGAGACTGTTCTCCAAACTTCATGCTAAACGATATTTATGCTGCATTGAATCACATGGTTAGTCACGTGTCTGGGCACATATTTAGGCCCTTTCCTCGAATGCTCTGTGCTTCTGATTGAGCATTTTTTCTTGTGTTCCGTGCGGTCTTCCGATCTGAATTCCTTCTTGTTTCTGGAGTATCCTGTTTGCCAGTTTGGACTTTGTCTTCCCAGCGGCTGTTCCTGGCTACTCCTCGTACTCGCCACTGTTTGTGAGTCGTGTGCTTCCTAAAGCACATCCCATTGGCATGGCGGCTTCCTGGCCGTCCGCGTCGGCTTTCTACAAGTGCTTCCTAAAGCACATCCCATTGGCGTGGCGGCTTCCTTGCCGTCCGCGTCGGTTTTCTACAAGTGCTTCCTAAAGCACATCCCATTGACGTGGTGGCTTTTTTGCCGTCCGCGTTGGCTTTCTACGAGTGCTTCTTAAAGCACATCCCGTTGACACGGCGGCTTCTCTGTCGTCCACGTCGGCTTTCATCGAGAGCTTCATAAAGCTTCATAAAGCGTGTTCGAGTGACGCGGCGGCTTCCCTGCCGTCCGCGTCGGCTTTCATCCTGCAACTCCCCGTGGTCACCTGTTTCCACGTGAAAGATTATGGCGGTATGCAGTTCCCAGCCTACAACCCTGAGGCAGCTTTCTACAAGAACAGCTACATCTACCTGCCTAGACTTCCAGCTGCAGGTCATCCTTCACGGCAGTCTTAACCAGAGCTGTCTATGATTATTTAAGGTATGAGGTTTTAGTTGAGCATTATGTTAGAACAATCTACGTTACTAATGGAGGAACGGAAGTTATATCAGTTATAATCTGCTCCAGGAGGTGAAGCTGCATTACAAACCAGTGGGTTTTGAGTTTCTTTTCTAATGCTGTATTATTTGGACTCATTAAGTCAAGGGTGAATAACAGACTGCACCTGAGTGAGAACCTAACAATATTCAGGTCAAAGAAAGTGTTTAGGTGCATTGAACAATGAACGCTATCCAGACTGCACCATCCTGATTCTAGTACGGCCCTCGTTCCGCCCGGGTTTAGTTTCCCACTAACCTTCCCTTCCTTTTCGTTGTTTCCTTGGAATTATCTGGAGCTTCATGGTTCTTCAATTCTTCAAGTCATCTAATCAATTAAGGTTAGTGCAGATATTTAGTGTCTATTAGGATAATCCTGGCAAAGATTCTGTTACTAACCAAGTGTTTCCTTATATCAGATTGGAGGCTGTGCTTAGTTATTCATCCTTTCGAGTGATTCTTCACGCTGGCTGTGAATACTTCAGACAGTGAGTGGAATCATTAGAAAGGATTCTTCCTTGAGTATTCGTCACTGAAGGTTGAGAATATAGCCTGGAGCCTTCGTGCATCCTTTTTGTATATATACATATCCTTGTTTGGTTGTGGTTATCAATGCTAATCGGGTGTCATGTCATCATTGCAGAATCTTTCATTAATGCCGTAAGTGGGTTGATTTGTAAATATTCTTCCCTCCTTGAATCAATGATATGGGGAATGGTCATGGATACTGAATCTCCCTCCACAGATTTTCACGAGATCCCCGCCCCCTCCCCATGGTCCTGCATTGGTTTGTGGATGGAGTCTCCTATTACCTGCTGGAGAGGATACCCTGAGGAGTTTCCTAAATCCATATCCTTGCCTAAGCTTTCATTTTTAGTAGTTGAAGTTTCTGAAGTGTGTAGAGGCCCAGGGAGGGAATGAGCCTGTGTTGCAATATATACAAGTGAGAGGGCTTCTGTTGAAAATCCATTTACCTCCCTGTCACTATGTAAATCTGCGGTCGTGAACCCATGATCCCTCAATTGTTCTTTTCCAATCGGTGTCTCTTTGGATTAAAAAAAAAAAAAAATGAAAAGATTGTTTTGGCAGCTTACTGAAATCGGCTTTGAAGGCAATAGTTTCTGTTTGCCCTTAAAGTTTCTGGATTGGCTCTTAGATTTTAATGCAGAAGAGAGAGTGTCACTGGCCTGGGTTCCCCCCTCCCTTTGACATAACATCTTAATATTTACACTTGCCTTTTCAATATTCACTTCCGCCGGAAGAGGCCCGGCCTGCATAGGAGGGTTATCTATTAGGTCCGAAGCTTTTTTGCTGGCCCCATTTAGTTGACTTAAATCCATTATGCCTTCCTCCCTAGAGGTATTTGTTTGAAGATTTTTTTGAAGAGTGCCCTTTGATTTGAACGATTTTTTACCCTTAACTGAATTTTTTCCTTTGATGTAAGTCAGAAGCTCTTCCCAGGATGTATGTTTTAATGCCTTAATGTACAATGTTTTCTCCTTACGTGAGATAAAACATCTAGGCGTAACTTCTTCTGTCCCGACCTGAGTATCTACTGATTTGTATACCTCTCCGGCCAGTTCTCTGGCTTCCTCCTCCATAATGTTAGTATGCTGGGTTGGACTATCTGGGTTCTCTGTTTCTACTGGTGCCAATAATGAGGGAAACGCTGTAGAATGACTTTGTCTTGCTACTACTTCTGTTTGTGTAGAGAGTCTAAGAGAGACAACTGATCAGAATTCTGGCTAGCCAGCTTTATCAGTAAATATGAATTATTCAGATTTCCCTAGTGGCTGATTAGAAGAAGAAAATTGAACCGCCAGAGCATACTTTATCATCCACAGATGAGATTGTTTGGGACAAATTCTCATTACTAATATTATCAATAGTTTGAGTACACTTAGACAGCATTAAAGGAGAGACTGACAAAATAGAAGGAACCAAACTTGTGTTCCTCAAAAGTACCTGACTAAAATTAAGGCCCTCCAGCTTACTCACTATTGCAAGAACATAAACTACTCTCGTATTCAGGTACTTAATTTCCTGATGGGTGTGCTCGTGCCCCTTATCCAAGAGATTTAAAATCCTTGTCAGTACTTGAAATGATATTTCCACTTCCTGATGTTCTTGCAAGAATGATGAAATGGAGGAGGGCTGCACCTTGTGGTAGCCTTTGATTAATAGAAGAAAATCAATGCTGTGGACTCGAGCATGAGTGCAGCCTCTGTCTAAAATATGGTTCTTCTGAGTCAGACATAGGTGAAATCTCAATTTTAGCACCATTGCCAGTAGTCTTCTCCAGCAAGTTACCCAACTTTTGTGGGTTGGAGAAGTCAGATCTTGGGACAAATGAAATGACCTGGTCAAACTTGTCAAAATGTATATTGGCTATGCCTCCTGCCCTCAACTGTATTGGTGTGGAAGGGCCCAGGGAAAATTGAATCTGCGTGCCCATTTCCGCATTTACAACCGGAGCCATCATTGATGTGTCTATAGGAGGGTTAGACAGGATGTAGCCCTTTGGAGGTCAAGGACTAATGGATGTCTCCCTGTCCCAGACATTAAGGAAAGTTTGATGAACTGACAGATCCGGGTCCAGAACCGTTTTAAGGGGAAATGTCTTAAGAGTCCCTTTTCGGGGTGAGCCTCTTCGACTCCTTGAGATGTTAAAGTCAGGTTGTCTAGAGGTTGTGGGAGGAATAGAATGCTCTCCCCCACTCAATAGAATGTTTTCATTGCAATTGGGTGCTAGCTCTACACTGGCGGTTTGTATTTTAATGTGTCTCATTCCTATTCCCCCTGTTGCCCTGTGGGTGCTTTGAAACAGAATTTACTTGCTGTATAAGCACATAACAAACAAACAATAAATACATAAATAAATAGTTATAGAACCATTTTAGGCAATAAAATGAACAATTATGGCATTATACTCCCATCTTCACTAGGAGACTACAACTACCATAATGCAATTCAGCAATAGAAATTGTTTTCTGTCAGCGCTCTCAGAGAGCACTGGGAGCAGAGAAGGTCTTTAAACCATATTGGAGCAATATATATATATATATATATATGTATATATATATATATATATATATTCACTGAAAAAACTTTGTCAAAGGGACATTATGGTTCCAAGTAAAACCGAAAAACCCTTGAAATTCGCCAGTTATGGTAAGCTAAGCAACCATAACTTGCGCCACCACCGTGCACTGCTAAGACTAACACCCAGGACATCAAAGATGACATCACAAATGTCATTGATGACATCACTGATGACATCACATGAGTATGTACTTTTCATGAAATATGTGTACAAGGGATTCTTATTATAATGTTGCGAAACAAGTGTCAAAATATAATAACTTAATTAGTGCATTGAACGATGCATTGACAAAATTAGCATTCTATTACGGAGTTCTATCTGGTATACTAAGCTACTCATACAGAAACATAACATTGTGTGCAGCGTACAAGATGAAGGTATAATATTCGTAATGTTAATATGTTGAATAAGGAAATGATAATTGTTTTCTTAATAGATTTTTGTGTACTGTGAAATATGTAATACGTAGCTAATAAAACACATGTATTACATAATTGCATTACTATAGACAAAACACAAAGACACAAGAACACATACCAATATGGGTATATACAGGGAAAGTGAAGTTAGCAAAAAAGCACAAGTAGTAGCAGAAACTATTCATAACTTAACTGATTATTTTCATGCAAATAAATGATTGCTCTGTTTCAAAGCTGCTATTTACCCTATGTATATGTATCACTTGATGTGATTGGACCCACAGGGAAAGTACAGCCATAAAAAAAAAAAAACAGAACTATCAGGAAGTGCTCATAAGTCTATTGATTATCTTTATGCACAAAAAGGATTGCAGTCTTTCAAGCTTGTGTCTTCCCGTATGTATATGTTTCATATGATGTGACTGGACTCTAAGGGAATTACTGTAACAACCTACTTGAAGGATACCTCTACAAATAAAATAACAGTTTTAGTTTCTGACTGTTACTGAAGAAAACCATGTGACCTAGACATGTCAGCAAAAGAAAAAAGAGCGAGCCAGACATGTGATGTCATCAGTGATGTCATCAATGACATTTGTGATGTCATCTTTGATGTCCTGGGTGTTAGTCTTAGCAGTGCACGGTGGTGGCACGAGTTATGGTTGCTTATCTTACCATAACTGGCGAATTTCAAGGGTTTTTTGGTTTTACTTGGAACCATAACGTCCCTTTGACAAAGTTTTTTCACTGAATTTCATAGGTTTTTAGTAGTGCAACTTAACCATAACGTCCCTGTAACACAATTTTTTTTTACTGCTTTTCATAGGTTTTTATTAGTGCAACGTCACCATAACATCCTTTTCAATAGATGAAGACCACTAGCATCTTAGGTCCTCAAAGTGGGAACCCCAGGTGGTAAAAAAAAGATTTTTCCCTGCACGAAGGAAAATCTTTTACCAAGATGGCCACCATGGAAAGGGAAGGCGGGGTGTATAAAGAGAACACAACAGGGCATGAGCGGGGGGTGGGCGGGAGGGGATAGAGACACACAGGGCATGAGCGGGGGGTGGGTGGGAGGAATAGAGACACACGAGGGCATTAGCAGGGGGTGGGTGGGAGGGATAGAGACACAGGGGGCATGAGCGGGGGGTGGGTGGGAGGGGTAGAGACACACGGGGCATGAGCGGGGGGTGGGTGGGAGGGATAGAGACACACGGGGCATGAGCGGGGGGTGGGTGGGAGGGATAGGGGCATGAGCGGGGTTGGGCGGGAGGGATAGAGACACACGGGGCATGAGGGGGGTGGGGGAGAGGGGAGAGACACACGGGGCATTAGCGGGGGGTGGGTGGGAGGGATAGAGACACACGGGGGAATGAGTGGGGGTGGGTGGGAGGGATAGAGACACACAGGGCATGAGCGGGGGTGGGTGGGAGGGGAGAGACACACGGGGCATGAGCGGGGGGTGGGTGGGAGGGGAGAGACAAACGGGGCATAAGCGGGGGGTGGGTGGGAGGGGAGAGACAAACGGGGCATGAGCGGGGGGTGGGTGCGGAGGGGACGAGACACGCGGGGGATGGGTGGGAGGGGAGAGACACGGGGCATGAGCAGGGGGTGGGTGGGAGGGGAGAGACACACGGGGCATGAGCAGGGGGTGGGTGGGAGGGTAGAGACACACGGGGCATGAGCAGGGGGTGGGTGGGAGGGGAGAGACACATGGGGCATGAGCGGGGGGTGGGTGGGAGGGCTAGAGACACACGGGGCATGAGTGGGGGGTGGGTCGGAGGGCTAGAGACCCACGGGGCATGAGCGGGGGTGGGTGAGAGGGCTAGAGACACACGGGGCATGAGCTGGGGTGGGTGGGAGGGCTAGAGACACACAGGGCTTGAGTGGGTGGTGGGCGGGAGGGAGAGAGACACACGGGGCATGAGCGGGTGTAGGCGGGAGGGAGAGAGACACACGGGGCATGAGTGGGGGTGTGGGGGAGGGAGAGAGACACACGGGGCGTGAGCGGGCGTGGGGGGGAGGGAGAGAGACACACGGGGCATGAGCCGGGGTGGGGGGGAAAGAGAGAGACACACGGGGCATGAGCGGGGGGTGGGGGGGAGGGAGAGAGCCACACAAGGCAAAAGTGGGGGGTGGGTGGGAGGGCTAGAGACACACTGGGCATGAGTGGGGGGTGGGAGGAGGGAGAGAGACACACGAGGCATGAGCGGGGGTGGGGGGGAGGGAAAGAGACACACGAGGCATGAGCGGGGCGTGGGTGGGAGGGCTAGAGAGACACGGGGCATGAGTAGGGGGTGAGGGGAGAGACACACGGGGCATGAGCAGGGGGTGGGGGGAGGGAGAGAGACACACACGGGGCATGAGGGGGGATGGGCGGGAGGGCTAGAGACACACACAGGTCATGAGCAGTGGGTGGGCGGGAGGGATAGAGACACATGGGGCATGAGCGGGGGGTGGGTGGGAGGGATAGAGACACACGGGGCATGAGAGGGGGGTGGGTGGGATGGCATGGGGCATGAGCGGGGGGTGCGTGGGAGGGCTAGAGACACACACGGCATGAGTAGGGGTGAGGGGAGAGACACACGGGGCATGAGCAGGGGGTTGGGGGGAGGGAGAGACTCACGGGGCATGAGCTGGGGGTGGGCGGGAGGGATAGAGACACACGGGGCATGATCGGGTGGTGGGCGGGAGGATTAGAGACACATGGGGCATGAGCGGGGGGTGGGAGGGAGGGATAGAGACACACGGGGCATAAGCGGGGGTGGGGGGGAGGGATAGAGACACACGGGGCATAAGCGGGGGGTGGGCGGGAGGGATAGAGACACACGTGGGGCATGAGCGGGGGGTGGGCAGGTGGGATAGAGAAACACGGGGCATGAGCGGGGGTGGGTGTTAGGTATAGAGACACATGGGGCATGAGTGGGGGGTGGGTTGGTGGGAGGGATAGAGACACACGGGGCATGAGCGGGGGGTGGGCGGGAGGGATAGAGACACACGGGGCATGAGCGGGGGTGGGGGGAGGGATAGAGACACACGGGGCATGAGCGGGGGGTGGGCGGGAGGGATAGAGACACACGGGGCATGAGCGGGGGGCGGGCAGGAGGGATAGAGAAACACGGGGCATGAACGGGGGTGGGTGTTAGGTATAGAGACACATGGGGCATGAGCGGGGGGTGGGTGGGTGGGAGGGATAGAGTTACACGGGGCATGAGCGGGGGTGGGCGGGAGGGATAGAGACACATGGGGCATGAGCGGGGGTGGGTGGGAGTGATAGAGACACACGGGGCATGAGCGGGGGGGTGGGTGGGAGGGATAGAGACACACGGGGCGTGAGCGGGGGGTGGGTGGGATGGCTAGGGGCATGAGCGGGGGGTGCATGGGAGGGCTAGAGACACACGGGGCATGAGTAGGGGGTGAGGGGAGAGACACACGGGGCATGAGCAGGGGGTGGGGGAGGGAGAGACTCACAGGGCATGAGCGGGGGTGGAGGAAGGAGAGAGACACACGGGGCATGAGCGGGGGGTGGGCGGGAGGGGTAGAGACACACGGGGCATGAGCGGGGGCGGGGGGGAGGGATAGAGACACACAGGGCATGAGCAGGGGGTGTGCGGGAGTTTTAGAGACACACGGGGCATGAGCGGGGGTTGGGTAGGAGGGATAGAGACACACGGGGCATGAGCGGGGGTGGGTGGGTGGGTGGGAGGGATAGAGACACATGGGGCATGAGCGGGGGTGGGTGGGAGGGATAGAGACACACGGGGCATGAGCAGGGGTGGGCGGAGGGATAGAGACACACGGGGCATGAGCGGGGTGGGTGAGAGGGCTAGGGGCATGAGCGGGGGGTCGATGGGAGGGCTAGAGACAAATGGGGCATGAGTAGTGGGTGAGGGGAGAGACACACGGGGCATGAGCAGGGGGTCGGCAGGAGGGATAGAGACACACGGGGCAAGAGCGAGGGTGGGTGGTAGGTATAGAGACACATGGGGCATGAGCGGGGGGTGGGTGGGAGGGATAGAGACATACGGGGCATGAGCGGGGGGTCGGCGGCACTGATAGAGACACACAGGACATGAGTGGGGGGTGGGTTGGTGGGAGGGATAGAGACACACGGGGCATGAGCGGGGGGTGGGCGGGAGGGATAGAGACACACGGGGCATGAGCGGGGGTGGGGGGAGGGATAGAGACACACGGGGCATGAGCGGGGGGTGGGCGGGAGGGATAGAGACACACGGGGCATGAGCGGGGGGCGGGCAGGAGGGATAGAGAAACACGGGGCATGAACGGGGGTGGGTGTTAGGTATAGAGACACATGGGGCATGAGCGGGGGGTGGGTGGGTGGGAGGGATAGAGTTACACGGGGCATGAGCGGGGGTGGGCGGGAGGGATAGAGACACATGGGGCATGAGCGGGGGGTGGGTGGGAGTGATAGAGACACACGGGGCATGAGCGGGGGGGTGGGTGGGAGGGATAGAGACACACGGGGCGTGAGCGGGGGGTGGGTGGGATGGCTAGGGGCATGAGCGGGGGGTGCATGGGAGGGCTAGAGACACACGGGGCATGAGTAGGGGGTGAGGGGAGAGACACACGGGGCATGAGCAGGGGGTGGGGGAGGGAGAGACTCACAGGGCATGAGCGGGGGTGGAGGAAGGAGAGAGACACACGGGGCATGAGCGGGGGGTGGGCGGGAGGGGTAGAGACACACGGGGCATGAGCGGGGGCGGGGGGGAGGGATAGAGACACACAGGGCATGAGCAGGGGGTGTGCGGGAGTTTTAGAGACACACGGGGCATGAGCGGGGGTTGGGTAGGAGGGATAGAGACACACGGGGCATGAGCGGGGGTGGGTGGGTGGGTGGGAGGGATAGAGACACATGGGGCATGAGCGGGGGTGGGTGGGAGGGATAGAGACACACGGGGCATGAGCAGGGGTGGGCGGAGGGATAGAGACACACGGGGCATGAGCGGGGTGGGTGAGAGGGCTAGGGGCATGAGCGGGGGGTCGATGGGAGGGCTAGAGACAAATGGGGCATGAGTAGTGGGTGAGGGGAGAGACACACGGGGCATGAGCAGGGGGTCGGCAGGAGGGATAGAGACACACGGGGCAAGAGCGAGGGTGGGTGGGAGGTATAGAGACACATGGGGCATGAGCGGGGGGTGGGTGGGAGGGATAGAGACATACGGGGCATGAGCGGGGGGTCGGCGGCACTGATAGAGACACACAGGACATGAGCGGGGGGGGAGGGATAGAGACACACGGGGCATGAGCGGGAGTTTTAGAGACACACGGGGCATGAGCGGGGGGTGGGCAGGAGGGATAGAGACACACGGGTCATGAGCAGGGGTGAGTGGAGGGATAGAGACACATGGGGCATGAGTGGAGGGTGGGTGGGAGGGATAGAGACACACGGGGCATGAGCGGGGGGTGGGCGGGAGGGACAGAGACACACGGGGCATGAGCGGGGGGTGGGTGGGAGGGCTAAGGGCATGAGCGGGGGGTCGGTGGGTGGGCTAGAGACAAACGGGGCATGAGTAGGGGGTGAGGGGAGAGACACACGCGGCATGAACAGGGGGTGAGGGGAGGGATAGACACACACGGGGCTTGAGCGGGGGGTGGGTGGGAGGGATAGAGACACAAGTGGCATGAGCGGGGGGTGGGTGGGAGGGATAGAGACAAACGGGGCATGAGCGGGGGGTAGGTGGGAGGGCAAGGGGCATGAGCGGGGGATGGGTGGGAGGGCTAGGGGCATGAGCGGGGGGTGGGCAGGAGGGAGAGACACACACGGGGCATGAGCGGGGGGTGGGCGGGAGGGATAGAGACACACAGGGCATGAGCGGGGGGTTGGCGGTTGGGATAGAGACACACGGGGCATGAGCGGGGGGTGGGGGGAGAGAGAGACATACGGGGCATGAGCGGGGGGTGGGTGGGAGGGATAGAGACACACAGGGCATGAGCGGGGGTGGGTGGGATGGCTAGGGGCATGAGCGGGGGGTGCATTGGAGGGCTAGAGACACACGGGGCATGAGTAGGGGGTGAGGGGAAAGACACACAGGGCATGAGCAGGGGGTGGGGGAGGGAGAGACTCATGGGGCATGAGCGGGGGGTGGGCGGGAGGGAAAGAGACACAGAGGGCATGAGCCGTGGGTGGGCGGGACGGATAGAGACACACGGGGCATGAGCGGGGGGTGGGCGGGAGGGATAGGGACACACGGGGCATGAGCGGGGGTGGGAGGGAGGGATAGAGACACACAGGGCATGAGCGGGGGGTGGGTGGGAGGGATAGAGACACACGGGGCATGAGCGGGGGGTGGGCAGGAGGGATAGAGACCCACGGGGCATGAGCGGGGGTGGGTGGGAGGGAGGGATAGAGACACATGGGGCATGAGCGGGGGTGGGTGGGAGGAATAGAGACACATGGGGCATGAGCAGGGGTGGGCGGAGGGATAGAGACACACGGGGCATGAGCGGGGGTGGGTGGGAGGGCTAGGGGCATGAGCGGGGCGTCGATGGGAGGGCTATAGACAAATGGGGCATGAGTAGGGGGTGAGCGGAGGGACACACGGGGCATGAGCAGGGGGTGGGCAGGAGGGATAGAGACACACGGGTCAAGAGCGGGGGTGGGTGAGAGGGATAGAGACACATGGGGCATGAGCGGGGTGTGGGTGGGAGGGATAGAGACACACGGAGCATGAGCGGGGGGTGGGTGGGAGGGATAGAGACACACGGGACATGAGCGGGGGTGGGGGGAGGGATAGAGACACACGGGGCATGAGCGGGGGTGGGCGGGAGTTTTAGAGACACACGGGGCATGAGCGGGGGGTGGGCAGGAGGGATAGAGACACACGGGGCATGAGCAGGGGTGGGTGGAGGGATAGAGACACATGGGGCATGAGTGGGGAGTGGGTGGGAGGGATAGAGACACACGGGGCGTGATTGGGGGTGGCGGGAGGGACAGAGACACACGGGGCATGAACGGGGGGTGGGTGGGAGGGCTAGAGGCATGAGCGGGGGGTTGGTGGGTGGTCTAGAGACAAACGGGGCATGAGTAGGGGGTGAGGGGAGAGACACACGGGGCATGAGCAGAGGGTGAGGGGAGGGATAGACACACACGGGGCTTGAGCGGGGGGTGGGTGGGAGGGATAGAGCACAAGTGGCATGAGCGGGGGGTGGGTGGGAGGGATAGAGACAAACGTGGCATGAGCGTGTGGTGGGTGGGAGGGCTGGGGGCATGAGCGGGGGGTGGGTGGGAGAGACACACGGGCCATGAGCAGGGGGTGGGGGAGGGAGAGACTCACGGGGCATGAGCGGGGGGTGGGGGGAGGGAGAGAGACACACGGGGCATGAGCGGGGGGTGGGCGGGAGGGAGAGAGACACACGGGGCATGAGCGGGGGTTGGGGGGAGGGATAGAGACACACAGGGCATGAGCGGGGAGTGGGCGGGAGGGATAGAGACACACGGGGCATGAGCGGGGGGTGGGCAGGAGGGATAGAGACACACGGGGAATGAGCGGGGGTGGGTGTGAGGGAGGGATAGAGACACATGGGGCATGAGCGGGGGTGGGTGGGAGGGATAGAGACACACGGGGCATGAGCAGGGGTGGGCGGAGGGATAGAGACACACGGGGCATGAGCGGGGGTGGGTGGGAGGGCAAGGGGCATGAGCGGGGGGTCGATGGGAGGGCTAGAGACAAATGGGGCATGAGTAGGGGGTGAGGGGAGAGACACACGGGGCATGCACAAGGGGTGGGCAGGAGGGATAGAGACACACGGGGCAAGAGAGAGGGTGGTCGGGAGGGATAGAGACACATGGGGCATGAGCGGGGGGTGGGTGGGAGGGATAGAGACACAGGACATGAGCGGGGGTGGGGGGAAGGATAGAGACACACGGGGCATGAGCGGGGGGTGGGCAGGAGTTTTAGAGACACACGGGTCATGAGCAGGGGGTGGGCAGGAGGGATAGAGACACACGGGGCATGAGCAGGGGTGGGTGGAGGGATAGCGACACATAGGGCATGAGTGGGGGGTTGGTGGGAGTGATAGAGACTCACGGGGCATGAGCAGGGGGTGGGCGGGAGGGACAGAGACACACGGGACATGAGAGGGGGGTGGGTGGGAGGGCTAGGGGCATGAGCAGGGGGTCGGTGGGTGGGCTAGAGACAAACGGGGCATGAGTAGGGGGTGAGGGGAGAGACACACGAGGCATGAGCAGGGGGTAAGGGGAGTTATAGACACACACGGGGCATGAGCGGGGGGTGGGTGGGAGGGATAGAGACACAAGTGGCATGAGCGGGGGGTGGGTGGGAGGGATAGAGACAAACGGGGCATGAGCGGGGGGTGGGTGGGAGGGCTAGGGGCATGAGCGGAGGGTGGGCGGTCGGGAGAGACACACACGGGGCATGAGCGGGGGGTGGGCGGGAGGGATAGAGACACACAAGGCATGAGCGGGGGGTGGGCGGGAGGGATAGAGACACACGGGGCATGAGCGGGGGGTGGGGGGAGAGAGAGACACACGGGGTATGAGCGGGGTGTGGGTGGGAGGGATAGAGACACATGGGGCTTGAGCGGGGGGTGGGTGGGAGGGATAGAGACACACGGGGCATGAGCGGGGGGTGGGTGGGAGGGATAGAGACACACGGGGCATGAGCGGGGGTGGGTGGGATGGCTAGGGGCATGAGCGGGGTGTGCATTGGAGGGCTAGAGACACACGGGGCATGAGTAGGGGGTGAGGGGAGAGACACATGGGGCATGAGCGGGTGGGGGTGAGGGAGAGACTCACGGGCATGAGCGGGGGGTGGGCGGGAGGGATAGAGACACACAGGGAAAGAGCGGGGGCTGGGCGGGAGGGATAGAGACACACGGGGCATGAGCGGGGGGTGGGCGGGAGGGATAGAGACACACAGGGCATGAGCGGGGGTGGGGGGAGGGATAGAGACACACAGGGCATGAGCGGGGGATGGGCGGGAGGGATAGAGACACACGGGGCATGAGCGGGGGTGGGTGGGAGGGATAGAGACACACGGGGCATGAGCGGGGGTGGGTGGGAGGCCTAGGGGCATGAGCGGGGGGTCGATGGGAGGGCTAGAGACAAATGGGGCATGAGTAGGGGGTGAGGGGAGAGACACACGGGGCATGAGCAGGGGATGGGTGGGAGGGATAGAGACACACGGGGCAAGAGCGGGGGTGGGTGGGAGGGATAGAGACACATGGGGCATCAGCGGGGGGTGGGTGATAGAGATAGAGACACACGGGGCATGAGCGGGGGGTGGGCGGGAGGGATAGAGACACACGGGACATGAGCGGGGGTGGGGGGAAGGGATAGAGACACACGGGGCATGAGCGGGGGGTGGGCGGGAGTTTTAGAGACACACGGGGCACGAGCGGGGGGTGGGCGGGAGGGACAGAGACACACGGGGCATGAGCGGGGGGTGGGTGGGAGGGCTAGGGGCATGAGCGGGGGGTCGGTGGGTGGGCTAGAGACAAACGGGGCATGAGTGGGGGGTGAGGGGAGAGACACATGGGTCATGAGCAGGGGGTGAGGGGAGGGATAGACACACACGGGGCATGAGCGGGGGGTGGGTGGGAGGGATAGAGACATAAGTGGCATGAGCGGGGGGTGGGTGGGAGGGATAGAGACAAACGGGGCATGAGCGGGGGTGGGTGGGAGGGCTAGGGGCATGAGTGGGGGTGGGTGGGAGGGCTAGGGGCATGAGCGGGGGGTGGGCGGGAGGGCTAGAGACACACAGGGCATCAGCGGGGGGTGGGCGGGAGGGATAGAGACACACGGGGCATGAGCAGGGAGTTGGGGGGAGAGACAGACACACGGGGCATGAGTGGGGGGTGGGTGGGAGGGATAGAGACACACGGGGCATGAGCGGGGGGTGGGTGGGAGGGATAGAGACACACGGGGCATGAGCGGGGGGTGGGTGGGAGGGATAGAGACACACGGGACATGAGTGGGGGGTGGGTGGGATGGTTAGGGGCATGAGCGGGGGGTGCATAGGAGGGCTAGAGACACACGGGGCATGAGTAGGGGGTGAGGGGAGAGACACATGGGGCATGAGCAGGGGGTGGGGGAGGAAGAGACTCACGGGGCATGAGCGGGGGGTAGGCGGGAGGGAAAGAGACACACAGGGCATGAGCGGGGGGTGGGCGGGAGGGATAGAGACACACAGGGCATGAGCAGGGGGTGGGCAGGAGGGATAGAGACACAGGGCATGAGCAGGGGTGGGGAGGAGGGATAGAGACACACAGGGCATGAGCGGGGGGTGGGCGGGAGGGATAGAGACACACGGGGCATAAGCGGGGGGTGGGCAGGAGGGATAGAGACACACGGGGCATGAGCAGGGGTTGGTGGAGGGATAGAGACACATGGGGCATGAGTGGGGAGTGGGTGGGAGGGATAGAGACACGCGGGGCGTGATTGGGGGTGGCGGGAGGGACAGAGACACACGGGGCATGAACGGGGGGTGGGTGGGAGGGCTAGAGGCATGAGCGGGGGGTTGGTGGGTGGTCTAGAGACAAACGGGGCATGAGTAGGGGGTGAGGGGAGAGACACACGGGGCATGAGCAGAGGGTGAGGGGAGGGATAGACACACACGGGGCTTGAGCGGGGGTGGGTGGGAGGGATAGAGCACAAGTGGCATGAGCGGGGGGTGGGTGGGAGGGATAGAGACAAACGTGGCATGAGCGTGGGGTGGGTGGGAGGGCTGGGGGCATGAGCGGGGGGTGGGTGGGAGAGACACACGGGCCATGAGCAAGGGGTGGGGGGAGGGAGAGAGACACACGGGGCATGAGCGGGGGGTGGGCGGGAGGGATAGAGACACACGGGGCATGAGCGGGGGTTGGGGGGAGGGATAGAGACACACAGGGCATGAGCGGGGAGTGGGCGGGAGGGATAGAGACACACGGGGCATGAGCGGGGGGTGGGCAGGAGGGATAGAGACACACGGGGAATGAGCGGGGGTGGGTGTGAGGGAGGGATAGAGACACATGGGGCATGAGCGGGGGTGGGTGGGAGGGATAGAGACACACGGGGCATGAGCAGGGGTGGGCGGAGGGATAGAGACACACGGGGCATGAGCGGGGGTGGGTGGGAGGGCAAGGGGCATGAGCGGGGGGTCGATGGGAGGGCTAGAGACAAATGGGGCATGAGTAGGGGGTGAGGGGAGAGACACACGGGGCATGAGCAAGGGGTGGGCAGGAGGGATAGAGACACACGGGGCAAGAGAGAGGGTGGTCGGGAGCGATAGAGACACATGGGGCATGAGCGGGGGGTGGGTGGGAGGGATAGAGACACAGGACATGAGCGGGGGTGGGGGGAAGGATAGAGACACACGGGGCATGAGCGGGGGGTGGGCAGGAGTTTTAGAGACACACGGGTCATGAGCAGGGGGTGGGCAGGAGGGATAGAGACACACGGGGCATGAGCAGGTGTGGGTGGAGGGATAGCGACACATAGGGCATGAGTGGGGGGTTGGTGGGAGTGATAGAGACACACGGGGCATGAGCAGGGGGTGGGCGGGAGGGACAGAGACACACGGGACATGAGAGGGGGGGTGGGTGGGAGGGCTAGGGGCATGAGCAGGGGGTCGGTGGGTGGGCTAGAGACAAACGGGGCATGAGTAGGGGGTGAGGGGAGAGACACACGAGGCATGAGCAGGGGGTAAGGGGAGTTATAGACACACATGGGGCATGAGCGGGGGGTGGGTGGGAGGGATAGAGACACAAGTGGCATGAGCGGGGGGTGGGTGGGAGGGATAGAGACAAACGGGGCATGAGCGGGGGGTGGGTGGGAGGGCTAGGGGCATGAGCGGAGGGTGGGCGGTCGGGAGAGACACACACGGGGCATGAGCGGGGGGTGGGCGGGAGGGATAGAGACACACAGGGCATGAGCGGGGGTTGGGGGGAGAGAGAGACACACGGGGTATGAGCGGGGTGTGGGTGGGAGGGATAGAGATACACGGGGCTTGAGCGGGGGATGGTGGGAGGGATAGAGACACACGGGGCATGAGCGGGGGGTGGGTGGGAGGGATAGAGACACACAGGGCATGAGCGGGGGTGGGTGGGATGGCTAGGGGCATGAGCGGGGTGTGCATTGGAGGGCTAGAGACACACGGGGCATGAGTAGGGGGTGAGGGGAGAGACACATGGGGCATGAGCAGGGGGTGGGGAGGGAGAGACTCAGGGGCATGAGCGGGGGGTGGGCGGGAGGGATAGAGACACACAGGGAAAGAGCGGGGGCTGGGCGGGAGGGATCGAGACACACGGGGCATGAGCGGGGGGTGGGCGGGAGGGATAGAGACACACGGGGCATGAGCGGGGGTGGGGGGAGGGATAGAGACACACAGGGCATGAGCGGGGGATGGGCGGGAGGGATAGAGACACACGGGGCATGAGCGGGGGTGGGTGGGAGGGATAGAGACACACGGGGCATGAGCGGGGGTGGGTGGGAGGCCTAGGGGCATGAGCGGGGGGTCGATGGGAGGGCTAGAGACAAATGGGGCATGAGTAGGGGGTGAGGGGAGAGACACACGGGGCATCAGCGGGGGGTGGGCGGGAGGGATAGAGACACACGGGGCATGAGCAGGGGGTGGGGGGAGAGACAGACACACGGGGCATGAGTGGGGGGTGGGTGGGAGGGATAGAGACACACGGGGCATGAGCGGGGGGTGGGTGGGAGGGATAGAGACACACGGGGCATGAGCGGGGGGTGGGTGGGAGGGATAGAGACACACGGGACATGAGTGGGGGGTGGGTGGGATGGTTAGGGGCATGAGCGGGGGGTGCATGGGAGGGCTAGAGACACACGGGGCATGAGTAGGGGGTGAGGGGAGAGACACATGGGGCATGAGCAGGGGGTGGGGGAGGAAGAGACTCACGGGGCATGAGCGGGGGGTAGGCGGGAGGGAAAGAGACACACAGGGCATGAGCGGGGGGTGGGCGGGAGGGATAGAGACACACAGGGCATGAGCAGGGGGTGGGCGGGAGGGTTAGAGACACACGGGGCATGAGCAGGGGTGGGGAGGAGGGATAGAGACACACAGGGCATGAGCGGGGGGTGGGCGGGAGGGATAGAGACACACGGGGCATGAGCGGGGGGTGGGCAGGAGGGATAGAGACACACGGGGCATGAGCGGGGGTGGGTGGGAGGGATAGAGACACACGGGGCATGAGCGGGGGTAGGCGGGAGGGAGAGAGACACACAGGAGATGAGTGGGGGTGTGGGGGAGGGAGAGAGACATACGGGGCGTGAGCGGGCGTGGGGGGGAGGGAGAGAGACACACGGGGCATGAGCCGGGGTGGGGGGGGGAGAGAGAGACACACGGGGCATGAGCGGGGGGTGGGGGGAGGGAGAGAGCCACACAAGGCAAGAGTGGGGGGTGGGTGGGAGGGCTAGAGACACACGGGGCATGAGTGGGGGGTGGGAGGAGGGAGAGAGACACACGAGGCATGAGCGGGGGTCGGGGGGAGGGAAAGAGACACACGAGGCATGAGCGGGGCATGGGTGGGAGGGCTAGAGAGACACGGGGCATGAGTAGGGGGTGAGGGGAGAGACACACGGGGCATGAGCGGGGGTGGGTGGGAGGGCTAGGGGCATGAGTGGGGGTGGGTGGGAGGGCTAGGGGCATGAGGGGGGGTGGGCGGGAGGGATAGAGACACACAGGGCATGAGCGGCGGGTGGGCGGGAGGGATAGAGACACACGGGGCATGAGCGGGGGGTGGGGGGAGTGACAGACACACGGGGCATGAGCGGGGGGTGGGTGGGAGGGATAGAGACACACGGGGCAAGAGTGGGGGGTTGGTGGGAGGGATAGAGACACACGGGACATGAGTGGGGGGTGGGTGGGATGGTTAGGGGCATGAGCGGGGGGTGCATGGGAGGGCTAGAGACACATGGGGCATGAGTAGGGGGTGAGGGGAGAGACACATGGGGCATGAGCAGGGGGTGGGGGAGGGAGAGACTCACGGGGCATGAGCGGGGGTAGGCGGGAGGGAAAGAGACACACAGTGCATGAGCCGGGGGGTGGGCGGGAGGGATAGAGACACACAGGGCATGAGCAGGGGGTGGGCGGGAGGGATAGAGACACACGGGGCATGAGCGGGGGTGGGGGGGAGGGATAGAGACACACAGGGCATGAGCGGGGCGTGGGCGGGAGGGATAGAGACACACGGGGCATGAGCGGGGGGTGGGCAGGAGGGATAGAGACACACGGGGCATGAGCGGGGGGTGGGGGAGAGAGAGACAAAAGAGGCATGAGCGGGGGTTGGGTGGGAGGGATAGAGACACACGGGGCATGAGCGGGGGTGGGTGGGAGGGATAGAGACATACGGGGCATGAGCGGGGGGTGGGTGGGAGGGATAGAGACACACGGGGCATGAGCGGGGGTGGGTGGGATGGTTAGGGGCATGAGCGGGGGGTGCATTGGAGGGCTAGAGACACACGGGGCATGAGTAGGGGGTGAGGGGAGAGACACACGGGGCATGAGCAGGGGGTGGGGGAGGGAGAGACTCATGGGGCATGAGCGGGGGGTGGGCGGGAGGGAAAGAGACACATGGGGCATGAGCAGGGGTGGGCGGAGGGATAGAGACACACGGGGCATGAGCGGGGGTGGGTGGGAGGGCTAGGGGCATGAGCGGGGCGTCGATGGGAGGGCTATAGACAAATGGGGCATGAGTAGGGGGTGAGGGGAGAGACACACGGGGCATGAGCAGGGGGTGGGCAGGAGGGATAGAGACACACAGGTCAAGAGCGGGGGTGGGTGAGAGGGATAGAGACACATGGGGCATGAGCGGGGGTGGGTGGGAGGGATAGAGACACACGGAGCATGAGCGGGGGGTGGGTGGAGGGATAGAGACACACGGGACATGAGCGGGGGTGGGGGGAGGGATAGAGACACACGGGGCATGAGCGGGGGTGGGCGGGAGTTTTAGAGACACACGGGGCATGAGCGGGGGGTGGGCAGGAGGGATAGAGACACACGGGGCATGAGCAGGGGTGGGTGGAGGGATAGAGACACATGGGGCATGAGCGGGGGTGGGTGGGAGGGATAGAGACACACGGAGCATGAGCAGGGGGTGGGTGGGAGGGATAGAGACACACGGACATGAGCGGGGTGGGGGGAGGGATAGAGACACACGGGGAATGAGCGGGGGTGGGTGTGAGGGAGGGATAGAGACACATGGGGCATGAGCGGGGGTGGGTGGGAGGGGATAGAGACACACGGGGCATGAGCAGGGGTGGGCGGAGGGATAGAGACACACGGGGCATGAGCGGGGGTGGGTGGGAGGGCAAGGGGCATGAGCGGGGGGTCGATGGGAGGGCTAGAGACAAATGGGGCATGAGTAGGGGGTGAGGGGAGAGACACACGGGGCATGAGCAAGGGGTGGCAGGAGGGATAGAGACACACGGGGCAAGAGAGAGGGTGGTCGGGAGCGATAGAGACACATGGGGCATGAGCGGGGGGTGGGTGGGAGGGATAGAGACACAGGGACATGAGCGGGGGTGGGGGGAAGGATAGAGACACACGGGGCATGAGCGGGGGGTGGGCAGGAGTTTTAGAGACACACGGGTCATGAGCAGGGGGTGGGCAGGAGGGATAGGAGCACACGGGGCATGAGCAGGTGTGGGTGGAGGGATAGCGACACATAGGGCATGAGTGGGGGGTTGGTGGGAGTGATAGAGACACACGGGGCATGAGCAGGGGGTGGGGCGGGAGGGACAGAGACACACGGGACATGAGAGGGGGGGTGGGTGGGAGGGCTAGGGGCATGAGCAGGGGGTCGGTGGGTGGGCTAGAGACAAACGGGGCATGAGTAGGGGTGAGGGGAGAGACACACGAGGCATGAGCAGGGGGTAAGGGGAGTTATAGACACACATGGGGCATGAGCGGGGGGGTGGGTGGGAGGGATAGAGACACAAGTGGCATGAGCGTGGGGGGTGGGAGGGATAGAGACAAACGGGGCATGAGCGGGGGTGGGTGGGAGGGCTAGGGGCATGAGCGGAGGGTGGGCGGTCGGGAGAGACACACACGGGGCATGAGCGGGGGTGGGCGGGAGGGATAGAGACACACAGGGCATGAGCGGGGGTTGGGGGGAGAGAGAGACACACGGGGTATGAGCGGGGTGTGGGTGGGAGGGATAGAGACACACGGGGCTTGAGCGGGGGATGGTGGGAGGGATAGAGACACACGGGGCATGAGCGGGGGGTGGGTGGGAGGGATAGAGACACACAGGGCATGAGCGGGGGTGGGTGGGATGGCTAGGGGCATGAGCGGGGTGTGCATTGGAGGGCTAGAGACACACGGGGCATGAGTAGGGGTGAGGGGAGAGACACATGGGGCATGAGCAGGGGGTGGGGAGGGAGAGACTCAGGGGCATGAGCGGGGGGTGGGCGGGAGGGATAGAGACACACAGGGAAAGAGCGGGGGCTGGGCGGGAGGGATCGAGACACACGGGGCATGAGCGGGGGGTGGGCGGGAGGGATAGAGACACACGGGGCATGAGCGGGGGTGGGGGGAGGGATAGAGACACACAGGGCATGAGCGGGGGATGGGCGGGAGGGATAGAGACACACGGGGCATGAGCGGGGGTGGGTGGGAGGGATAGAGACACACGGGGCATGAGCGGGGGTGGGTGGGAGGCCTAGGGGCATGAGCGGGGGGTCGATGGGAGGGCTAGAGACAAATGGGGCATGAGTAGGGGGGAGGGAGAGACACACGGGGCATCAGCGGGGGTGGGCGGGAGGGATAGAGACACACGGGGCATGAGCAGGGGGTGGGGGGAGAGACAGACACACGGGGCATGAGTGGGGGGTGGGTGGGAGGGATAGAGACACACGGGCATGAGCGGGGGGTGGGTGGGAGGGATAGAGACACACGGGGCATGAGCGGGGGGTGGGTGGGAGGGATAGAGACACACGGGACATGAGTGGGGGGTGGGTGGGATGGTTAGGGGCATGAGCGGGGGGTGCATGGGAGGGCTAGAGACACACGGGGCATGAGTAGGGGGTGAGGGGAGAGACACATGGGGCATGAGCAGGGGGTGGGGGAGGAAGAGACTCACGGGGCATGAGCGGGGGATAGGCGGGAGGGAAAGAGACACACAGGGCATGAGCGGGGGGTGGGCGGGAGGGATAGAGACACACAGGGCATGAGCAGGGGGTGGGCGGGAGGGTTAGAGAACCACGGGGATGAGCAGGGGTGGGGAGGAGGGATAGAGACACACAGGGCATGAGCGGGGGGTGGGCGGGAGGGATAGAGACACACGGGGCATGAGCGGGGGGTGGGCAGGAGGGATAGAGACACACGGGGCATGAGCGGGGGTGGGTGGGAGGGATAGAGACACACGGGGCATGAGCGGGGGTAGGCGGGAGGGAGAGAGACACACAGGAGATGAGTGGGGGTGTGGGGGAGGGAGAGAGACATACGGGGCGTGAGCGGGCGTGGGGGGGAGGGAGAGAGACACACGGGGCATGAGCCGGGGTGGGGGGGGAGAGAGAGACACACGGGGCATGAGCGGGGGGTGGGGGGAGGGAGAGAGCCACACAAGGCAAGAGTGGGGGGTGGGTGGGAGGGCTAGAGACACACGGGGCATGAGTGGGGGGTGGGAGGAGGGAGAGAGACACACGAGGCATGAGCGGGGGTCGGGGGGAGGGAAAGAGACACACGAGGCATGAGCGGGGCATGGGTGGAGGGCTAGAGAGACACGGGGCATGAGTAGGGGGTGAGGGGAGAGACACACGGGGCATGAGCGGGGGTGGGTGGGAGGGCTAGGGGCATGAGTGGGGGTGGGTGGGAGGGCTAGGGGCATGAGGGGGGGTGGGCGGGAGGGATAGAGACACACAGGGCATGAGCGGCGGGTGGGCGGGAGGGATAGAGACACACGGGGCATGAGCGGGGGTGGGGGGAGTGACAGACACACGGGGCATGAGCGGGGGGTGGGTGGGAGGGATAGAGACACACGGGGCAAGAGTGGGGGGTTGGTGGGAGGGATAGAGACACACGGACATGAGTGGGGGGTGGGTGGGATGGTTAGGGGCATGAGCGGGGGGTGCATGGGAGGGCTAGAGACACATGGGGCATGAGTAGGGGGTGAGGGGAGAGACACATGGGGCATGAGCAGGGGGTGGGGAGGGAGAGACTCACGGGGCAGAGCGGGGGTAGGCGGGAGGGAAAGAGAACACACAGTGCATGAGCCGGGGGGTGGGCGGGAGGGATAGAGACACACAGGGCCATGAGCAGGGGGTGGGCGGGAGGGATAGAGACACACGGGGCATGAGCGGGGGTGGGGGGAGGGATAGAGACACACAGGGCATGAGCGGGGCGTGGACGGGAGGGATAGAGACACACGGGGCATGAGCGGGGGGTGGGCAGGAGGGATAGAGACACACGGGGCATGAGCGGGGGGTGGGGGAGAGAGAGACAAAAGAGGCATGAGCGGGGGTTGGGTGGGAGGGATAGAGACACACGGGGCATGAGCGGGGGTGGGTGGGAGGGATAGAGACATACGGGGCATGAGCGGGGGGTGGGTGGGAGGGATAGAGACACACGGGCATGAGCGGGGGTGGGTGGGATGGTTAGGGGCATGAGCGGGGGTGCATTGGAGGGCTAGAGACACACGGGGCATGAGTAGGGGGTGAGGGGAGAGACACACGGGGCATGAGCAGGGGGTGGGGGAGGGAGAGACTCATGGGGCATGAGCGGGGGGTGGGCGGGAGGGAAAGAGACACATGGGGCATGAGCAGGGGTGGGCGGAGGGATAGAGACACACGGGGCATGAGCGGGGGTGGGTGGGAGGGCTAGGGGCATGAGCGGGGCGTCGATGGGAGGGCTATAGACAAATGGGGCATGAGTAGGGGGTGAGGGGAGAGACACACGGGGCATGAGCAGGGGGTGGGCAGGAGGGATAGAGACACACAGGTCAAGAGCGGGGGTGGGTGAGAGGGATAGAGACACATGGGGCATGAGCGGGGGTGGGTGGGAAGGGATAGAGACACACGGAGCATGAGCGGGGGGGGGTGGGAGGGATAGAGACACACGGGACATGACCGGGGTGGGGGGAGGGATAGAGACACACGGGGCATGAGCGGGGGTGGGCGGGAGTTTTAGAGACACACGGGGCATGAGCGGGGGGTGGGCAGGAGGGATAGAGACACACGGGGCATGAGCAGGGGTGGGTGGAGGGATAGAGACACATGGGGCATGAGCGGGGGTTGGGTGGGAGGGATAGAGACACACGGAGCATGAGCAGGGGGTGGGTGGGAGGGATAGAGACACACGGGACATGAGCGGGGGTGGGGGGAGGGATAGAGACACACGGGGCATGAGCGGGGGTGGGCGGGAGTTTTAGAGACACACGGGGCATGAGCGGGGCATGGGCAGGAGGGATAGAGACACACGGGGCATGAGCAGGGGTGGGTGGAGGGATAGAGACACATGGGGCATGAGTGGGCAGGAGGTAGAGAGACACACGGGGCAAGAGAGAGGGTGGTCGGGAGGGATAGAGACACATGGGGCATGAGCGGGGGGTGGGTCGGAGGGATAGAGACAAACGGGGCATGAGCGGGGAGTAGGTGGGAGGGGCTAGGGGCATGAGCGGGAGTTGGGTGGGAGGGCTAGGGGCATGAGCGGGGGTGGGCAGGAGGGAGAGACACACACGGGGCATGAGCGGGGGGTGGGCGGGAGGGATAGAGACACACAGGGCATGAGCGGGGGGTGGGCGGGAGGGATAGAGACACACGGGGCATGAGCGGGGGGTGGGGGAGAGAGAGACAAAAGAGGCATGAGCGGGGGGTGGGTGGGAGGGATAGAGACACACGGGGCATGAGCGGGGGGTGGGTGGGAGGGATAGAGACATACGGGGCATGAGCGGGGGGTGGGGTGGGAGGGATAGAGACACACGGGGCATGAGCGGGGGTGGGTGGGATGGCTAGGGGCATGAGCGGGGGGTGCATTGGAGGGCTAGAGACACACGGGGCATGAGTAGGGGGTGAGGGGAGAGACACACGGGGCATGAGCAGGGGGTGGGGGAGGGAGAGACTCATGGGGCATGAGCGGGGGGTGGGCGGGGAGGGAAAGAGACACAGAGGGCATGAGCGGGGGGTGGGCGGGAGGGATAGAGACACACGGGGCATGAACGGGGGGTGGGCGGGAGGGATAGAGATACACGGGGCATGAGCGGGGGTGGGGGGGATAGAGACACACAGGGCATGAGCGGGGGGTGGGCGGGAGGGATAGAGACACACGGGGCATGAGCGGGGGGTGGGCAGGAGGGAAAGAGACCCACGGGGCATGAGCGGGGGTGGGTGGGAGGGAGGGATAGAGACACATGGGGCATGAGCTGGGCTGGGTGGGAGGAATAGAGACACATGGGGCATGAGCAGGGGTGGGCGGAGGGATAGAGACACACGGGGCATGAGCGGGGGTGGGTGGGAGGGCTAGGGGCATGAGCGGGGCGTCGATGGGAGGGCTATAGACAAATGGGGCATGAGTAGGGGGTGAGGGGAGAGACACACGGGGCATGAGCAGGAGGTGGGCAGGAGGGATAGAGACACACGGGTCAAGAGCGGGGGTGGGTGAGAGGGATAGAGACACATGGGGGCATGAGCGGGGGGTGGGTGGGAGGGATAGAGACACACGAGCATGAGCGGGGGGTGGGTGGGAGGGATAGAGACACACGGGACATGAGCGGGGGTGGGGGGAGGGATAGAGACACACGGGGCATGAGCGGGGGTGGGCGGGAGTTTTAGAGACACACGGGGCATGAGCGGGGGTGGGCAGGAGGGGATAGAGACACACGGGGCATGAGCAGGGGTGGGTGGAGGGATAGAGACACATGGGGCATGAGCGGGGGGTGGGTGGGAGGGATAGAGACACACGGAGCATGAGCAGGGGGTGGGTGGGAGGGATAGAGACACACGGGACATGAGCGGGGGTGGGGGGAGGGATAGAGACACACGGGGCATGAGCGGGGGTGGGCGGGAGTCTTAGAGACACACGGGGCATGAGCGGGGGGTGGGCAGGAGGGATAGAGACACACGGGGCATGAGCAGAGGTGGGTGGAGGGATAGAGACACATGGGGCATGAGTGGGGAGTGGGCAGGAGGGATAGAGACACACGGGGCAAGAGAGAGGGTGGTCGGGAGGGATAGAGACACATGGGGCATGAGCGGGGGGTGGGTGGGAGGGATAGAGACAAACGGGGCATGAGCGGGGGGTAGGTGGGAGGGCTAGGGTCATGAGCGGGGGATGGGTGGGAGGGCTAGGGGCATGAGCGGGGGGTGGGCAGGAGGGAGAGACACACACGGGGCATGAGCAGGGGGTGGGGGGAGGGAGAGACTCATGGGGCATGAGCGGGGGGTGGGCGGGAGGGAAAGAGACACAGAGGGCATGAGCGGGGGTTGGGCGGGAGGGATAGAGACACACGGGGCATGAGCGGGGGGTGGGCGGGAGGGATCGAGACACACGGGTATGAGTCGGGGTGAGGGGGGATATAGACACACAGGGCATGAGCGGGGGCTGGGCGGGAGGGATAGAGACACACGGGGCATGAGCGGGGGGTGGGCAGGAGGGATAGAGACCCACGGGGCATGAGCGGGGGTGGGTGGGAGGGAGGGATAGAGACACATGGGGCATGAGCGGGGCTGGGTGGGAGGAATAGAGACACATGGGGCATGAGCAGGGGTGGGCGGAGGGATAGAGACACACGGGGCATGAGCGGGGGTGGGTGGGAGGGCTAGGGGCATGAGCGGGGCGTCGATGGGAGGGCTATAGACAAATGGGGCATGAGTAGGGGGTGAGGGGAGAGACACACGGGGCATGAGCAGGGGGTGGGTAGGAGGGATAGAGACACACGGGTCAAGAGCGGGGGTGGGTGAGAGGGATAGAGACACATGGGGCATGAGCGGGGGGTGGGTGGGAGGGATAGAGACACACGGAGCATGAGCAGGGGGTGGGTGGGGAGGGATAGAGACACACGGGACATGAGCGGGGGTGGGGGAGGGATAGAGACACACGGGCATGAGCGGGGGTGGGCAGGAGTTTTAGAGACACACAGGGCATGAGCGGGGGTGGGCAGGAGGGATAGAGACACACGGGGCATGAGCAGGGGTGGGTGGAGGGATAGAGACACATGGGGCATGAGTGGGGAGTGGGTGGGAGGGACAGAGACACACGGGGCGTGAGCGGGGGTGGCGGGAGGGACAGAGACACACGGGGCATGAACGGGGGGTGGGTGGGAGGGCTAGAGGCATGAGCGGGGGGTTGGTGGGTGGTCTAGAGACAAACGGGGCATGAGTAGGGGGTGAGGGGAGAGACACACGGGGCATGAGCAGGGGGTGAGGGGAGGGATAGACACACATGGGGCTTGAGCGGGGGGTGGGGTGGAGGGATAGAGCACAAGTGGCATGAGCGGGGGGTGGGTGGGAGGGATAGAGACAAACGGGGCATGAGCGTGGGGTGGGTGGGAGGGCTGGGGGCATGAGCGGGGGGTGGGTGGGAGAGACACACGGGCCATGAGCAGGGGGTGGGGGAGGGAGAGACTCACGGGGCATGAGCGGGGGGTGGGGGGAGGGAGAGAGACACACGGGACATGAGCGGGGGGTGGGCAGGAGGGGATAGAGACACACGGGGCATGACCGGGGGGTTGGGGAGGAGGGATAGA